>NC_082675.1:44486500-44813500 GCF_025265405.1 Mesoplodon densirostris
CCTAAGTTTTGTGACAGGTTTTTGTTAATTTTTAAAGAAAATAGAGTTCTCCTAATAAACTTTGCTGAAAAAAGAAATTCTTGCTAATTGGAGTTTTCAAGTACACCGCTAGAAAGGAAAAAACAAAACTAAACTAATCTTGTGTTTAAATCAATTTCAACAATGTGGCTTAAAAATGTGCCACAGAGACCAGAAAGAGGGAATGTCTCCCCAGAATGCCCAACTTACTAAGACATGGGTATACCAAGGAACAAAAGGATGTTGTACATTTTATAAAATTTGAATAAAAGAAAGAGGTACATAGAACATAATGCTCATTAAGCAACTCAGTCCTACAGTATGACATGATACCACATGAATGGAAATTAAAGTCCATTGAACTATTAAACTATTAAATCCCAAATTATTTGCTGATAGTAAAGTTACAAAACAGAAAGGATAAGATTTTCATCCTAAACACTTAAAACAATTTAAGAAATATTTATTCCTTTACTCGATTTTAGAGAAAAATATCCTTGTCATATATGACAAAATGACAATGTACTGATATATAAAACAGCTCTTGAAAATCTGCCATAATACATAACTCATAATTTAAAAGCTGAATTCCCAATTATTACTGTGAAATTCCCCCAAAAGAAATACTGGCTCACTAGCTACTGGAAAGAACTTTGCAAAGAGCAAAGTTGCACTTTCTACAGAAAACAAACTAAAAATTTAACAAAAGCAACACCAAAACCCACAATATTACATGCATTATTTCTAAAGGCTGTCTACATTTTTCTGAACGTGAGCAACATGATGTGTATTAAGTATTTAATGTATGTCGGATTCCATAAAAATGTCATCAATGTTACTATGTCTTTCACAGAGCCAATGAAGTTGCTCAAAGTTATATGAAGTCCCTAAGTTGCCAATGAAATTTAAGTAGTAAAAGCAATGAACAAATTCTAATGTAAATTCAATTAATGGGTTGTTAGTTGGTAAACATCACCGTATAACCTGGGGAAAAACATGGCCTCCATCTTTTTATTGTCTCAGTAGACCAGTTTACAACTTTTTGAAGAATTATTGTATAAACCCTAGAAAGCTGCTCTAGTAGCATGAAAGTATTCTTCTAACAACCTAACCAGACAGTATTTCTTAGTACTTACTCTGATCTACTGCAGATAGTCACAAGAAAAACAAGGGTAAGTAATCTATGACATATAATAAAAAAAAAATGGGCTATGATTTTAGTGCATCAATATAATAGTAGTAAAGGGCTATTTCAAGATTTATTTGGTTTTACGCAAATGCATAAATACTTGAGTAATACTTTTAAATGTCTTTACTTATTTATATTTAGAAATTATATTTTATGCTTATTAAATTTTTATTATAATGCCCAGAATTGCAGTCATTCCAAAATGCTGTCATTGGTTTTAAAGAACCAACCAAACAAAAAAAATAAAACAAAAAATCCTCTTCAAAAGTGTTCCCCTCCCTTCTATCACAGCCTGAAATGAACATCTACCTCTGTGAACACACCAACTCAGCAATCCAAATTGCTGGGCAAAAATCTGCTGCTTCAACTGACAATAATAAGCCTTCTACTCATTAATGGGTTGACATTCCCTCTTGGAGAAATGATTACACTTCTATTTCACCATTCTCCTTAATTATAACAAAGTGCATGGAATGAATGGTCACACACTGTAATATTATGGCCAGCTCATGTATGCTCCACACTGTGATTTATCTGAAAACATCTTAGGTGCATGAGTGTTCTGCCCAGGGACATTATTCTTACCCCCGCTTTTCCAAATGACACTATGGCACTTAGTTCAGCTCTTAGGTAAACTTATGAAGGGTCAGGGTATCTCTAAGTTTTACAGAGATAAAGATTTTGCATGTCTGATTTACCCCATGAATACACAGGCATGTATTAAAGGATTTTCACTACATTAACCAAGAGGATGTCAAGGCAAGTATCCTATGTACACACTATTTACTCCCAACTTAACCAATTCTCAGTCGGCATGTGTTAGCCACAATAAATTGAGTTAGGCTAAAACAATATCCTTATCCCATCCTGATAAGTAGATGCATTAAGCAGACCAGTTGGAATTACATCTTTTTGCCTAAAAGCCCCAACAATACTAATGTTTTAGGATAATATACTAAAAGCCCTATTTTTAAAAAAGTAACTTAGACATTTGACTTCCAGAGTCATTAAAATGAATTAAAACAACAGACGTAAATAATTGAGACAAAGACAGAAAAACATACACCTAAACAGGAATGATGAAAGATCTATTAAATGTGAGTTTTTCATCTTAAAAAATCCCATTTTAATAAAAAGAGGGATATAAAAACCAAGAACAAATAGAAATGCAAGGTATGAAGGAGACTTCTGGATAGCATGGCATGGCACAGTCGGGTCACGTTTTCGATGGACCACCTTGCTCCAAACAGGCAGCCATGATGAAGTATAAAGTTTTTAAAAAGAGAGAGACAAAACCTAGCCACACTCAGAAGCAAAATAAACATCTCTGTGGACCAGAAATGAACTTAATGTAAACTGCCACCTGGAGAGGAAGCAGGCAGGGACAACTGGAAGTTCAGCTTCTGTTGGGTTAAGGGGCTTGAAGGTCAGAAGACGTAAGGCACAGCATCTAGGTTGCCATTTGACACCAGGGAACGGGGCTGGGACTGGGCTCAGGGTGGTTTTGTGCAAGGGCAGAATGAGAGATGAAAACAAAAATTCCACAATCCCAAGTCATCATACATCAAACAATCTAATACTAAGGACAGTCAATGAAATCAACCATCAGAACCTAACACACTCCAAATGAATTTAATTTCAGGGAACATTCCTCTGGTTCACTCTATCCCACTGGCCACTCCTTCTCCAATTCTGTAAGATGCCTCAAGCTTCAGCCCGGGATCTTCACTTCTTTCCATTCTCACCCTAGGTGATTTCAACCAGCCCCAAGGTTTTAAAAACCACCTACACAAAGAAGATTGTTGAGAAAGTCTATATAAACCTTGACTGTTCCCTCGAGCTCTAGACTCCTATATCCAATTGCCTACTTGCCACCTCCATTTGGACATCGAATAGGCAACTCAAACTGAACAGGTTCCAAAGCCAACTCTTGATTGACTTCTGCCCCCAATCCCTCAACAAACGCCAGGGTGAACAGTTTCACCCTTCACCCAAATGCTCTGACTACGAGACTAGGAGTTGAGCTTGACTCCTGTCTTATTCCAAAAGGAATCTATTTGAAAGTTCTGTCAGCTCTGCTTTCAAAATATATCCCCCCCCCGGGCCTCCCTGGTGGCGCAGTGGTTGAGAGTCCGCCTGCCGATGCAGGGGATACGGGTTCGTGCCCCGGTCTGGGAGGATCCCATATGCCGCGGAGCGGCTGGGCCCGTGAGCCATGGCCGCTGGGCCTGCGCATCCGGAGCCTGTGCTCCGCAACGGGAGAGGCCACAACAGTGAGAGGCCCGCATACCGCAAAAAAAAAAAAATATATATATATATATATCCCCAATATGGCCATTTCTCATCACCCCCACGGCACCAGCCATTATCTGGGTTGAATTACAGCTGGGGCCTCCGACTTGCCTATCACTCCCACTCTCTGTGACACCTAGAGTGGCCTTTTAAAAACATAAATTAAATCATGCTCCAAGGCTTCCTATCACACCACGTAGAACAAAATCCTTAACAGAAGCCCTTGGCCCTGCAACCTCTTCCTCCTTTCCTCTTGGAGCTCATTGGGCAGCCACGGTCACGTAGGCGGTCTGGTGATTCCTCCAACAAGCCACACTGATTCCTGCCCCAGGCCCTTTTCCGTATATTTGAAATATTACACAATGCAGGAGAGAGGAGACGAAAGAATAAGAGAGGAAGCAAGAAAACTTGGACAACAGGCAGGCAGGAGATTGATTAATAAATTGATAATTAATCAATTAATTGATTAATCAATTGCCCAGACCACTAGGTTAATTTTAGTCTTTTTAGCCTTTATAGATAAAGTTGCCTTTCCTAAATTTTTCCAACTTGCTTCCTTTCTTTTTTTTTTCCATGTCACTGATAGCAATACATGATTAGAGTTGACTTTTTCCAATCAAACCAGATAATGAATAAAAGGAATGCAAGACCCTCTTTTTATTTATTACCTGGGTTGACCAGGGATGAGTAATAGGAATCATAGAACACATAGGGGAGGAGCACAGCATATCATGCATCTTAATAAGAGCTAAGCAAACACAGAGGCAGCAAACAAAAGTGTTTTGATGTTTGCAGCCTAGTCATTGGCCTAATGAGCAAAACGTGTAGCCATGGCTGGGATGCCACAGACCACCCAGAGTCTGTGCTCTACTGTACTACATGACCTCTCAAACAATGGTGGTTTGAAAACTTGCAGGAGGAATGAACAAATTCCAACCAGTTCCTCAACAGTGAAGAATAAGGCAAACAACAACAGTCTAGTGCTGAGCTAGTGTTCATTCATCTATGCATGAAGTCTCCTCAAAGTTGGGGACCACTAAGAATGAGCATAAAGCAACTTGTGGGTTTCAGCATCTTAACCACCAACTATAACCTGCTTCAATGAGAAGGTGGATAGGATGACTCTATTTTTTTTAAACTTTTTTAAAAAATTGAACTATAGTTGATTTACAATGTTCTGTTAATTTCTGCTGTACAGCAAAATGACTCAGTTATACATATATATACACATTCTTTTTTATATTCCTTGGATGACTCGATATAAAGAAACAAAAGACAAAGGTGGGGATTTCACCCTCTTCCTCAGATCCCACAGTACTAGTTAATAACATCACATGAACTTATTTTGTATGTATGTGTGAATCCATCTATCTGTCTACTTAGTGCTGTACTCTGAATAAGTAGTAACTACAGAGTAGGTGGTCAACTTACAGAGTAACTCAGCGTGTACAGAGCAAGCAGTCAACTAATACTCTCACTACTACTGTTTCCAAGTCCAGAGTTTAGAATGTTTGTGATATGTCTCATTTAAATATCACCTACAATGATATAAATACTTTCATGTACTTATTTTTTCCTATTCTTTCTTTAGTTGCCCATCTTTATACATAGGGAAACAGAGGGCCACAGAGTGTAAGTTCCCTCATCACATTGAGAGTGTGGCCACTGCTGCCCGAAATTCTTTGGGGGGCATCCTAAGAAGCACCCATTACATCTCAGGACGAAGGTTGATTTCCATTTCTCCCCGAATAGCCCACTCTCAATGAAAATTAACCAAATGATTCCTTGTCTGCCATTTAAGATGAATACTGAAATGAAGATAACAAGATCCCTAATCTCTAGGAGTTTAAAATTAGGAGGAAAGGGCTTCAATAACAGTAAAAAAAAACAAAACAAAAACCTAACAGTAAAGTGGAACAATATATAATAAGATGGGCTAAACCAAAGCTTTTGACAATTAAAACCGAAGGGAGAAAGGGGATCACTAAAGATGTAGTGAAATGGCAGCCGACTTTTGATCTGAGCAGAGGAGGATGAATAGGACTCCGATAGGCTGCGTGGCGACAGGCGAGAGGTGGTGGCTTCCACACGATCGAGGCATGGCAGTCTGGCAGTGATGGTGCCTTCACAGAGGCATCAGTGTTTATGGAAAGAGCGGTGTCTGGATCAGCTCAACTGCTCCTCGCTCAATGCCTTTGTTAAGGATGAGTATCTGTAAAGGATCTCTTTCTAGGACAAATTTGTTTGGCAAGGAGTTTTGGGGACATATTATCTTTGTGGGGGAGGGAGTTTTATGGGCTAAAGGCTTTACCGAGAGAAGCAGTCTCCAGGTAGACTGAAATCCATTCAGCTAAAAGAAGAAATGTCAACAGAGGTACAAGCAAACAATCTAATCACTGATGCACATGAAATTGGTTCATAGAATTCAGGGGCAGTGCGAGTGTATACCATGTCTATGTGACAGTAGGATTCAGTGTTAAAATTTAAATGCCATTCTAGTTTTTAAAATAGGCTTAGCATTTCCCCTTTTCCGGAGCCCATGGGTGACCTCTTAACATGAGGAAGACCATGAGTGGCATTTTTTCAACGTGGGAATTATTAAAAAATACACAATATCATATTCAAGATGTGATTATAAAGAAATAGGATTGATTCCGCAAGTCACACAGAAAAATCAGACTCATTATATAACAAGCATGCCTTGAATAAATTATAGTCCAAACAACAGGGGCACTAAATATGCACTTTAATTTGAAGTATAGTACAGAGGTAACTTCAGTTTCTAATCAGATGAATTATTCATAAAGCTAAAAGATACTAAAAAAAAAAACACTGCTTGTATAAAGGCCAACTCTAATCTCATGTATTTTATAAGTAATCTCCACTAAAACACTATTGTTTTATACTCAATTGAACCACACCCTCAACTAGTCTGATGTAGTGTACTTTTCTCTGAATAAGAAGGAACTACATTGATGATGACATTTTTTTTCTTATCATTCTGTTCTTGTTTGCAAAAAATAAAGAGAAGAAAGGACCACAAGTCAGTAAATTCAGTTCTGGTTGCGGTCTCACTGATGCCCAAATAATCCTCTAAACAGCTTTGGATCTTCATTTCTTATGGGAAAGTCTCACTGGAAGACTGCTAATATCTTTTACAGCACTAAAAATATGCATACACATATTCTAAAATTCAATATCATAACAAATCCCTGAGTGAATATTACCACCGAACGTGACACTCGTTTTTGTTTTTTGGTTTTTTTGGTTGTTTTGTTTTAATTGTTGTTGAGTAAGTTTTAAGTAAAAGACAATGGCTTCTCCGAGACAAAAAGCAAAGGACTACTCCTACAGGAATAAAATCATTTTAAATGTATCGTTCTCTAGTTATGAAAAGCTATCCAATCCCAGAGCAAAGTTAAAATCTAAGTATCACATTCCATGTAACGATGGATGAAAGGGCAGCAACAGCTAGAGTGATCGAAATCATGACAATGATTCAATGGTCACTCCTCCTTTCAAGAGGTTAACAAATTACATGGGCATTAATGAATTGTACTTTATAATCTGGTTGCTTTCCTTTTACTAGAATTTGTATGTCATCAAGAAAAGTAAAAGAAGCTTAAGATATTCTGTTTGAAACACAACTCTTCCTCTGATAGACCAATCACCTTCTTTGCATGAACAGATTTCAGTCATTTCTGTACTAGGGTGTCACAATGAGTACAAATCTTTGAAGGCAAAAGATAGGACCAGTTTCAAGTTCCAAATTCTATTCCTCACTCCCTTTAAAAATAACGTCAGGCTTCCCTGGTGGCGCAGTGGTTGAGAGTCCACCTGCCGAGGCAGGGGACACGCGTTTGTGCCCCGGTCTGGGAAGATCCCACATGCCGCGGAGCGGCTGGGCCCGTGAGCCATGGCCGCTGAGCCTGCGTGTCCGGAGCCTGTGCTCCACAGCACGAGAGGCCACAACAGTGAGAGGCCTGCGTACCGCAAAAAAAAAAAAAAAAAAAAAAAAAAGAATGTCAATGAGATGAGAAGAGGTAAAGGCTGAACTTCTTTAGAAGACATTTCTTTAGAACAGTTCTTTAGAAATATTTCTCTGGAAATAAAAACTCTGGAAGATAAAAATATGCATTCGAGACAACTAAAGATGCGATCCATGATTTCTCCTAAGTTTGCAATTTTGATAGCATAAATGCTCCTCAGGAGAGGTAAATTGAAGACCTACAAAGTTCCTTGGGAGATTATATGGCAAGAAAACCAATATGACTATTTCAAGATGAAGTAAAATAGGTGCTTCTTTAACTTTTACATGACGTATGTTCTTTTAAAAGTTTCCAATAAAATAAACTCAGTATTTGTTATAAAGGAGACATTCTTTATTCAGTTCTTATCATAATGGCCATACAAAAACATTCTGCTGCAAGTTTTGGTTTCTAATGAGTAGCATTCTTTTTTTTTCAGGTTCAAAGTCAATTTCTTTAAACCGCCTGTTTTATATGCACACACCACCTTTTGATAATTCTTTCATGGATTACACTTTAGCCTTTAAAACAAGCAACTTTGTTGAATATCTTATTATTTTTCTAGGCAGTTTCAAATCCCTTGATGTCTGGCAAATTTTTACAAAATTAATGAGGTCAACCTTCATTTCTCAGACTTGCAGAATTACTTTAGGTTAACAGAGATCTCTTATTTAAAGATGACTCATAGGGCTTCCCTGGTGGCGCAGTGGTTGAGAGTCCGCCTGCCGATGCAGGGGACACGGGTTCATGCCCCGGTCTGGGAAGATCCCATATGCCGCGGAGCGGCTAGGCCCATGAGCCATGGCCGCTGAGCCTGCGTGTCCGGAGCCTGTGCCCCGCAACGGGAGAGGCCGCAACAGTGAGAGGCCCGCGTACAGCAAAAAAAAAAAAAAAAAAAAAAAAAAAAAATGACTCATAGCCAAGGACTTTTAAATTTGACTTTATTTTCAGGAAGATCTACTAAACTCAAAGTAGATCTTAAGTAAGAGAAGTATGCGACACATTCTTAATCTTAAACACATTTAGGCAACTAAATACAAGTTAATCACGCTTCAAATAAATTAGATTTGTAAAAATATAGACATATGAACTAAAATGTAAAGGGACATTAATAATGTTTTCTATTTATAAGATTCCTTTTCATAGCTGCCTGATATTCTATTTTCTTACTCCTTTTCCCATGTCTGAACGTGTCTGTCCTCCTGTAAGGAAGGAGCTGAAATCTAAACGTAAACACGGCAAGTGTTCTACCATCAAGGAAGTCACAGTCTCATCTAAATATTTCTCTAGCAAATTATGTGATTTAAGATGAAGATCTACATAGTGGGGATTAGGGAAATTAGGCCACGAAATCAAAAAGCTGAAGGTGACATTTAAAAACATGTTTAAACAGAGTATCGCAAAAGGGATAAAGTTTGCCACAAAAACATGTGGCTTGTAAACTTTTCATTTATTTGCAGTTTGCAGGAAAATGTCTACTACATACAGAAAGGGACCAACAGAATCTGTTGCCAAGTATCAGCAGCTGGATTTGAAGATGTGCAATTCTCTATACTTACAGCGCTAAGGAAGGCAAAGGAGAAATACGGCTTTTAAGCATTCCCTCCTTAAATCACCACCCCTGCCCCACAGAATACATGTGCACAGGTTTTTTTGTGATTATGTTGTTTTTTTTTTTTGGCTGCGTTGGGTCTTTGTTGTTGCTCTCAGGCTTTCTCTAGTTGTGGCGAGCGGGGGCTACTCTTCGTTGTTGCGCAGGGGCTTCTTATTGCAGTGGCTTCTCTTGTTGCAGAGCACGGGCTCTAGGTGCACGGGCTTCAGTAGTTGTGGCTCACGGGCTCAGCAGTTGTGGCTCATGGGCTTAGCTGCTCCCCGGCATGTGGGATCTTCCTGGACCAGGGCTTGAACCCGTGTCCTGTGCATTGGCAAGTGGATTCTTACCCACTGCACCACCAAGGAAGTCCCTGTGATTATGTTTTAATTTGATTTTTAGAATCACAGAAATTCATAGCATCACTGACTTCTTTCTTTTTTAAATATAAAATATGCTTTGTATATAAGCCTTCTCATTTTATGCTACTTTGTTTTCTGGTTCAACCAAATCACTGTTAGTGAGAATGAATAAGGCAATTTCTGTTACCTGAAAGGAAAACGTAGGATTCTGCTCAGTTCTTTAATTTCTCCATGAAGATACACACATAGCTCTTTAATAAAAACATGCCATTGAATTTCCATTTCCCATAATTCCTTCTGCTTACTGAACAAAGTCATAATAGGTATGTCAGAATAAAAACAGGGATAAAGTTCTTTCGAGCGGGCGGAAATGCCTCGGCAGCTTTTTATAACTGGAATACTGACCGTCAGCAAAAAAGAGAGATTGCGTGGCTCAACAGGGTCCACATTACATCTGATTCACTGATCCCTTTCAAATTCTTGCCCCCAACCTCGGTGCAACACAAAACCCTCCTGAGCTCTGCCGGTCCTTTTGTCTGTTTGCAAAACAAAATACAACAGAATAAATTCTTGGGGGTGGGGGTAGGGGTCGGGGGAAACAGCTTTTCTCTTTGGACAAATCTCCCCCTTTGGGTTCTCTTAAGATGAGTGTTCTACCTAGTTTTGTCAGCTAGTCACTCTCCGTCACCTGTTACTTAGCAATTCGTTAAGTAAAAAATATCTGTAGTTCTCGTAGCTTTCTCCAAAGAAGCAACTTGAATGAGAGGTCAATAATGAACATGCTTTGTGTACCCAGCAGCACTCAAAGTGCTTCTGAGATCATTAAGGCTGGTAAGGACTCGTTGGTTTTGTACCCAGAATTGGGTATGAATCCAAGATTAAATGTCAAAGTGAGTGTGTCGGAGAATACTTGTTAAAATACAAAATTTCGTAATTAGAGAAATGCACTCTATGCTCTAAGTGCACCTAAAAGGAAAGAGGCTCAAAGTGTAAAACATGCCTACAAATAATTTCACTAATGGGTAGACACAAGATTCTTGAGTGCTTTTTCTCTCAGATTGCTAGAGACGTTAAACGTTCCAAAAAACTTTATAAGGTTTTCAGATAGGGTTCTCGTGTGAAGGCAGAATTACTTTTAACAATGGCTAGTCAGATGTTGTCTTGTTCTGAAACATCCCCCTTTCAACAATTAACTTTCCAGTTGATACCATATGCTAAATAGTTGAGTATAGCATGAGAGTACTGTGGGAACCAGTGAGGAAGTCTACAGAAGTATTTTGGGACAATTGTGAACCTTGGAGGACTTGGGAAGATGAGACTAGGAAGAAAGGGAATTCTGGTAGGTAACTGGAATAACCCAGAGCAGAGGAAAGAAGACTTACAACATACCCAAGGAAAGGCAAAAGCTAACCACTGCTTGAAATATCAAGTTAATATAGGGATAGAGTGGAAGATACACCTACAGATTTAGTATAGACAAACTGTAGAGCTCTTGTAAAAATTTGGGAGACAGATGCTGAAGATTTTTGGGCAGGGAATGCGCAAGTAGCGTTTTGGGACAAATGACCTAACTTAAACACACAGGCTGGGATTAGAGTGAAAAGCCAAAGACATTTTACTGAAGAGATCAGTGGTTGAGCATGAACTAGGGACCCGAGCCAGTGGTGGCAACAGGAATCCCAAAGAAGAAATACAGATTCAAAGAAGCGGTGAAAAAAGAATCCATAGGAACAGAAGACTAATTAGATGTGAGGAGGAGAAACGGCTAGGAAGGAAACGTAAGGAGTCCAAAAGGATTCCAATGTTTTGAGTCTAGCTGACTGTTTAAAAAGAGGAGTGGACCCTGGTGGCACAAGTGGTTGAGAGTCCGCCTGCCGATGCAGGGGATACGGGTTCGTGCCCCGGTCTGGGAGGATCCCATATGCCGCGGAGCGGCTGGGCCCGTGAGCCATGGCCGCTGAGCCTGCGCGTCCGGAGCCTGCGCGTCCAGAGCCTGTGCTCCGCAACAGGGGAGGCCACAACAGTGAGAGGCCCGCATACCGCAAAAAAAAAAAAAAAAAAGAGGAGTGGAAATGGGCTACATTTGAGGGAGGAAATAGTTTTAGGAAAGACTCCTTTCCAGAACTGCTGATTTAATTTAGCATTAAAAACAATATACGAATCGTGCATCTTCTGAATGCCTGACATGGGGCTAGGTGGAAGGAATTCATAAATTACTCTACAGACCTTATCTGAAGGGGCTCTTAGTTTGATTAGAGAGACAGACACACAAATCGTGCGCTCAGCCGAAGTCACAGGGATGGGGTGAAATCTTGCAGGGAGAGTCATGTCTAATCTAAAATTTTCCTGCTGAGGTGATCTTGTTTAGTTGTCTAATTGACAGAAAACACCTGATAGCCATCTCATCCGCAGACATCTCTTCAAAAAGATAAAAACGTATTGAGTCAAGCTTTTGTCTTTTATTCCTCCTTATAAAATCTATTCCCTTCTTTACTCCTGGACCTTCGGTAATTTGTGTTTTTTTCCTCTGCACCACATTCTAACTTGCTACTACCTTTTTCAAACATAAAACTCACCAAATTAAATTCTTAAGAGCTCCAATGCTGGTGCGAATTATTGCCAACAACACTTGAGTACCTACTGAATGTAAAATAGTTTTCAGCTTTTGTAACTCTTAGGCAGGCTTGGCAACTTCTTCCGAGCCTGAAAACCTTTGGAAGGATTAATGATCATGGAGCCATGCATGCTCCATCTCTGGTGTTGTATACAGGGCGGCAGCAGCCTCTAAGAGTCATTCTTTAAGTTCTTGGTCCCTTGCTTAATGCTCTACCAGATTTATGGCTTGGGTCTCATGTCACAAAGAATCCCTTCATTTCTCTCCTTTCCACAGTCACTGAAAGTTATCTCTGGTGAGGCCACAACCTATACTGCATGAATCCAGTTCTGACATCTGAGGATTCTGAGGCTCAGGGGAGGGCAGGGACATATGATGCATGGGATGGCAGGTGTCTGAGGTCAGGGCACATGGGCACAGTGGTCCCCTTCACTTGGCTGCATTCTTCTAGCGTTCCTTCCAATCTGCTCTGGGATGGGGGAGAGTGGTGGAGACTGGAGCTGACATTTCAGTGATTCCCAGACATGACCCTAATGGTACCTGACGACTCACTCCAGCCTGAGTAGGCAGCAACTCATATTTCCATTTTACAAATGAATTCATTAAAGCTCAGGGAGATGAAGCAACCTGCCGGAGGTCCCACGACTGTCAAAGAGAACAAACTGCCATTATTCGGGACCAAATGAACTACAAATAATGGTAGGTTTCTAGCTCACATTTAGCTGATGGCTTGTTAAATGACCTATTTTCTGCTCTATCAGTGCCAAGTCAGGATTCACAGTATGCACCATGTGTTTTTTTGGTCAAATCGAGGTTTTTCTCACGACTAATTTGTAAGGATAATTTCCCTCCAATTCTACTAGTTGTAGGGATAAGCAATCCCCCAAATTTAGTCTTGTGTGACTATAAAACAGATCTTGGTATTTCACAGTGACACCACAAACACAAAGGAAGCAAAGTTAAAGTAAGTCAACATTCATGGTGCAAGAAAAGGAGCGTATTAGGCAACCAACAGTGAGTCAATGTCTTTTAAACTATATTCTGATGATGACGCAGGCTTTACTATTGTCATGACTGACCAGCAATGCCAAAAATAGAAGCAAAGGCTTTTTTGATAATTGAGCACAAATAAAAGTTGCAAATAGTTTTTATTATGATAATACCTTACGATGGTGTCACCAAAGAACAAATATCTATTTTCTTACTTGGAGCCGGTGATGCTTATTGAACGTTGACTAAGCATTTGTGCCCAGGGCCTTGGAGTTAAGTGTCCAAGCAAGTGTGTGCCATGCTGTGGTCCTTTCCGCTTGCTCTGCTTTACAGCTAAGACACTGCTCTTTAGCAAAGGGAATTATATCAGCTGTACTGTCTGATTAAGATAATAATAGGCCCACTATCCTACCGCTATATAGCGCTTGAAGAGCTACAAAACTGCCTTCATATAAGCAGAGGGTAAATTATGATTTCTGCTAAGGCAGTCCTCCAAAAATGGGACGCCAATGGCAAAATAATTAACTCATTTCCCAGTAGCTAAAATTCCGGGAGGAACAGAGCATGGTAATTTTCCTAGGTCAGTGCCCTGATAAACACTGCATTCCTAAGATCTGCACTCAACACAAAAATTCTTAGTCTTACCTCCTGTTAACAGAAGTGTCAGAAACAAGGTCATCCATAGGTTGCAAAATTGATAACTGCTTGAAAAACATCAGATGCAGAAAGCAGAGGAAACAGTATAAAGGAGAAGTTGAACTGACATAGTCCAGCTGAGCTTTGAAGTGGAATTCTGCAAACCCTCACTATAGTGAATACCCTACTAAGTGCAGCACTATTAAACACAGAACACCAAGATGGGGAACTCCAGTCCTGGCCTCCAGAGACTCACAGGATAGTGAAAGAAAAACAAAGACCAAGGATTCTAGCTCATCATTCTCATATTGAAAGATCTTTGGTCCATTGATTCAGTGATTATGCCAGACACACTACATACACTATCTCATTTAATCCTAAAAACAACTCTAAAAGGTAGATGCTATTTTAGAGATGAAAAGAAAAAGAAGAAAGAAAACAAGTTACAGGGAGATAAAGTACCAGGTCCAAGGTCACACGGTGGTGGAACTAGTACTTGAACATGGCTGTGTGATTCCAAAGCCTGGTATGTATGCTTTTTCAAAAATACCTCACTGCCTTTCAGTTTTGGGAGAGGAGTCCATAGCAAGCACAAGGGGAGAGTAAAAACATAAGCCTTGCCATGAATCAATATATTTATGAATAAAACTATCTTTCCCTTAGAAACCACACTAGATTACACATTTATAAAATAATGAAATCCTATCGTTTGATACATTCGTGAAACAATCTCTCTTAATTGGCATGTTTGTAAAAGTGGTTTCCTGCTGTGAAAATCTGTTAAAGTAAGGAATCCACAGGCACCTGGGCTTCATAAATCTTTTTGACTTTTCTTAAAAAAAAATCACAATTCATTTAATTTCTCACTGGAATCACACATCGAGTTTTACATGAAATAAGAAGAATGGATTTCTATTGAGTACTTCTTGCTTTAATCAAAGCCTGAATCAGACCCAAGACTCACTAGGCAAAGTGAAAAAAATGGACAGTCAGCAGGCATCTGTGTGTTTTCAATGGATAAGTGTCCATGACAACAGGAAAAAAATGCCACAGCAGTGCAAGCAACACTGTTAGCAGGCTCAAAGAGATTAGGAATAGAATTAGCCTAGAGATCAATCCACCTCTTTCCTTTCCTTCTTAGAGATGAATCATTCTCAGCAGAGTTAAGAAGCACTGCAGAAACAAGAACCTGCCTCCTCATCACTTTTATACCTGTTCCTGAACTAATAGAGAGCTTGTGTGCTAAGTGCTGTCCATCTGGCACTTTTTAACAATCCTACACTTTACATATTTCCTTGTAATTCATAAGCAAATTATAAAGTTCCCAATAACCGTAAGAATGGATGAAATGAAAATGTGTTTATTTTCTAAAAATGAATACACAAAGGTATACCATTTTATCAAAATGTTTCCAATTACCTTAAGAAACGATTTTCTCTTTAAATAGTTGTTCTTAGGTTTTGTTACACCCTTTGTAGTTACAACTGAGAAACAGCTGTATACTAGGAGGGCAATCATCATCTTAAAAACAGGAAATATGAAAGCCGTAGCTGGTATATTTGAAACACCAAATTGTTAATAAGCACTTTTTATTAACAATATATGTGCTTTTATATTTTACTAATACATTTTGTTAAATTTTTTTGACTGTATGTATAAAGGAAACAAAATTCTGAACATTGTATTTAGACCAATTGATTTTTTTTTCTGTTGATTCACAGACAAGATTTTCTGTTTTTATAATAGCCAATAATATAGCATTGGAATTACTGAAATAGTGCTTTATTATTTTACTTTAAGTGTACTCTAAGTTAGAGTTTCTTTGGTAATTCCATGATTAACCTGCCTCAGATGACATCTAAGGTGATCTGTTTGATACTAAAATCCACTCTTTATAAAATGGTATTATAGTTGGTGTATCTCCAATGATGGCCTGACATAACACACCCAAAGCATATACACATCTTAAACTTTGATAAATTCTGTTGTATTCTTCATGTTGAAAATAAGTAGACAAATCACCTCACTTTAACATGCCATAAAATCATTCATTCATTTAACAATTACTTATTTTTCATTGAGGTATAGTTGACTTACAATGTTGTGTTAGTTTCAGGTATACGGCAAAGTGATTCAGATATATATATATATATATATATATATATATATATATATATATATATGCCTTTTCAGATTCTTTTCCCTTATGGGTTATTACAAAATATTGAGTGGAGTTCCCTGTGCTATACAGTAGGTCCTTGTTGGTTATCTATATTATATAGAGTAGTGTGTATATGTCAATCCCAAACTCCTAGTTTATCCCTCTCCCCTTTGGTAACCCTAAGTTTGTTTCCTGTGTCTGTGGGTCTACTTCTGTTTTGTATATAAGTTCATTTGGATCATTGTTTTTCAGATTCCACATATAAGTGGTATCATATGATATGTGTCTTTCTCTGTCCGGCTTACTTTACCTAGCATGATAATCGCTAGGTCCATCTATGTTGCTGCAAATGGCATTATTTCATCCTTTTTTACTGCTGAGTAACAATTACTTATTGAACACCTACTATGTGCAAGGCACTGTTATGAGCCTTAGGAATACAGCAGTGAACAAAACATCCCCCACTCCCACCACACAAGTTTTTAAATGAATGAAGGCCATGTTTACACAGATAAGTTATTAAAGGAAAATAAGGTTTTAAAAATACACTTTTAGCCTTATTTCTGCTTGAAGTCTACAAAATGAAGGAATTTCATCATTTTCCACTAAAGAAGAAGAAGAAAACACAGAGTAACTAGAACTAGTGACTTCTAGCAGGAATCATGACCTGGCACAGGAGTGAAAGGAGGGACCTCCTTCCTACTGTGGAGATAAAATGTGGATATCTGAAAAACAGGTTTGATTTGGAGAAGTTGCTGGAGATTTGTGATTTTTAAGGGCACTTGAATCAGTTCTTTAGTGGCAGTGAGTTTTCATTACATTTCATTTCGCTTACTAACTTTATGACTTTTCCTTATGAAATAAATATCCCACTAGCACTGTTCTTATGGCCCACACCTTCGAAAAATGTCATTTTCATTTCAAGTTAAGAAATAAAGTAAAGATAGAATAAATGATTTCCCTAAGATCAAAAGTTGGACAAGAGATGGAAAGGAGCTTAAGAGGCCAGGTTTCCAAGTGAATGATCTCAAGTGACAGGATCAGCACTGAGGAACCACCCCCGGCTAGACTGTGCAGCTCTTTTTCAGCTTCTTGAAATTTTGAACAGAGATGCAGAAACCCAGGTCCCTGCAGATAGCATGTTAATTTTCGGCTGAACCCTGGAGGGGAAATTCCACAAACTGCTCCACTTCTTGGCTGTTAACCTCTTACTTTGTTTCTGGGAGACTTTCTTGGGATTCTTCCAATAAACAATCCTTTTGCTTAAGTTGGTTTCTGTTACTTGTAACCAAAAGAACATTAATATTATCAGGTTGGACACAAAGTTTGTTCGGGTTTTCCCATAACGTCTTACAGAAAAAACCCAGATGAACTTTTTGGCCAACCCAATATATCCCTTCTCGCTGGTTCATTTTGTATCCTTATTTGAATTCATTTCCTTTTTTTCTAATTACCCTGCTAAAGACTTTCACTGTTCCCTACTGCCAATAAGATAAAATCAAATCTGCCAACATTCTGATATTCTCTGTATGGCTCTCCAATAAGCTTTCAAATCCAGGTCCAAGTGCACACATAGCCTGTCACCACTTCCATCCCTTGCTTCCCATTCTTCCTAAAACAAAATAATGGAAAAGACAGTGAACATAATTTTTTTTAAAATAAATTTATTTATTTATTTTTATTTTTGGCTGCCTTGGGTCTTTGTTGCTGCGCGAGGGCTTTTCTCTAGTTGCGGTGAGCGGGGGTTACTCTTCATTGCGGTGCGCAGGCTTCTCATTGGGTGGCTTCTCTTGTTGCAGAGCACGGGCTCTAGGTGCACGGGCTTCAGTAGTTGCAGCACGCGGGCTTCAGTAGTTGCAGCATGCGGGCTTCAGTAGTTGTGGCACTTGGGCAGTGAACATAGTTTTAACGATACATGTTTGGCTTCAATGCTGGACCTGCTAATTATTAGATGTGGAAGTTCGCACAAGTTTTCTCACCTCTCTAAAACACAGTTACCCTTTAATAAAGTGAGGATAATCATATCTTGTTCCTAGAGTTATACTAAAGATGAAAAAGAATATATATATATATAAATAAGTAGCACAGTGTCTAGCATATAGAATGTTTTCCATAAATGACAGCCATTTAATTTCATTATGACTTAAATCTATATCTTTAACCCCAAGCCCTTTCTTGAGATTCAGAGCCACAGATTTAAGGGTCTCTATGACCTTTCCATGTAGACAGACCTCAAATTTCAAATTCAATCTATCCAAAAGAAAAATTAACATCTGCATTCCTTTCAATCTGGGTTCTCGTACATCCCTTACTTTGAACAATGAAGGATACCATCATCCATCAGTCACCTAGCCACAAGTCTAATCATCTTAAAACTCTTTCCTCATCCCACTCGAACCCCACCCTGTAAAATTTACCCCCTTAACATCTCTCAAATCCATCCTCTCCCCTTCTCCGGGCACAAAGATCTTCTATGCCTCTCACCAGGCTTCCAACAATAGCTTCCTATCTGATATGCTTGGCCTTTGCAGAGCTCACCAAATTTACCCACCCAACGGCTAATGAAGATATCTTTCTAAAACTCAAAGCAGATCAAGTTTAAATCTATTAATAGCTCCCCATTGATTAGAGAATAAAGATGTGCTCTTTGGACTGTTACACACGTCCTTGACAATGTGGCCATGGCCTAGAGTTAATTCTCTCATTCTCTCATCATGCCTTGTTAGTGAACTCTGCTCCAATCACATCTACTTGCTTACAGTTTCTGGACCACAGCAGCCTGTTCCTGCTGGTCCATCTGAGTGGAACGTCCTTCCTTCAGCACCCTGGCAAGTGGCTATGCATCTTTCGAGGGTCATTTCCTTTATGAAGCCTCGGCAGATATAGCTCTCCCACACATTTGTGCTCCAACTGTAACCAGTTGCAAATGTAACCTTAAATACCTCCATCACACTTGTATTTAATGTGCTTGTGTACCTATTTTTCCAAACTGAAAGGGCAGAGCTGTGCCTTTTTCCTTTAGGGTCACTGCTGATCAGCTCAGATCTGGCCCGTAACAGGCCCTTAATATATGCTCCCTGAATGAAGGTAACAAACAGAAAGAGACAGCTAAGGGAATTTAAAATTTGAATTTCAAGAACGAAAAGCAAAGTTCAGAGTATGTTTTGGAGTTTGAAGACATTCAGAATCTCACAGGACCCACAATAATACAGAATATCATAACTGTTCATAATTATGATTTCTACTAATTAAGAAGACATTCCATCATAGCTATTCAGAATACCCTATTTAAGGTAACCACGTGTGTGATGAAGCTGACATGTTATTCCAAAAGGGGCTGAGTCAAGCGTGCATTTTTGTAAGATGGCTCCTGCCCCTTAGATGACAATTTGAGAGACTTATAAATGTCTTCTGGTCTAAAGAATTTCAATGTGGTGCATTACTGAGCAACACCAGAAAACAGCTTACTTGTGTCTAGTAATCTGAGATCATCTCCTATATTATTAGGAAATTTGGGCATCTTTAGTGTAAAGTTGCATAACTTCCTTAATGGGTACTGAAAGTTTTAGAAGGAAACAAGAAGATAAAAATGCACTGGGGGAAACTGTTTGACAGCTGATTAAAATAGAGAATTACTTCTTTAAAAAATGTTGATAAATATGCAATAATAAAACATTAAGAAAATATGGAAAGATGTGGTCAGAAACCAAAAAAAAAAAAAATCAGTAGTTTTTGACATAAGGTGATTCAAGGAAGGAAAAGTAAAGAGAACTAACAATTTAGAAGAAAATCTTACATTCCTGAATCAAATTATGTTGTAATATAAGACTCAGTGCTGAGAAAAACACTCTGCAAGTTTACAGAATGCATCCTAGATAACAGATCTTCTACATATTGTCACAGACCAGAATAAAATTGACATAATTTATCCATCAGTTTCAACATACTCAATCAAAAAATCTAAAGGAAATGAATGGACATTTTAATAGACTTTAAGAACACTATCAATTCTAAGTTTAATAAACAGTTGAAAAAAAATTGTTTAGACTTTTCCAATGAACTTCTCTGGAAGCAAAACAACATAATTTTTTTTTTTTTTTTTTTTTTTGTGGTACGCGGGCCTCTCACTGCTGTGGCCTCTCCCGTTGCGGAGCACAGGCTCCGGACGCGCAGGCTCAGCGGCCATGGCTCACGGGCCCAGCCACTCCGCGGCATGTGGGATCTTCCCGGACCGGGGCACGAACCCGCGTCCCCTGCACCGGCAGGCAGACTCTCAACCACTGTGCCACCAGGGAAGCCCAAAACATCATAATTTTGCATTTAAGATTTCACTTCTGTTGAACTGGAATAATGGATGAAAGTGACAGGAGCCATGACTGATTAAGCAGAAGTAAATTTCTCCTTTTAAAGCTGCCTTAAAGGCAGGTACACGATATTACCTTTGTGAAATCTAGTGGAGAGTTGGGAAAGGAAGACGACGAATTTCAAGAAGCAGGCATTAC
The DNA here is from genome assembly GCF_025265405.1 of Mesoplodon densirostris. Taxonomy (NCBI): domain Eukaryota; kingdom Metazoa; phylum Chordata; class Mammalia; order Artiodactyla; family Ziphiidae; genus Mesoplodon; species Mesoplodon densirostris. Next base: position 44,506,884 of record NC_082675.1, read on the forward strand.
TGGGATGTGTGAGAAACCAAATGATTGTATTTGATGGGATTCCTAGAGGGATTCCTTTACCCTTCAGATCTTCTATGGCTTGTGATCTGCCATGCTCCAGGGAGTTCACAAACGAATTACCATCACTTCCAGAAGAAGTGGATTCTGAGCTGTAGGAAAGGCAGCTGAGTAAAAAAGCACTAAGAGATTTAAATACCTAGAAGCTTGCTAGAAGCCAAGAAGAAATGAGATACTGATAAAGGTTAAACATCTGTCCATAGAAAGCCTTGACTCTCTATAGTCATTGCTGAGCAAGAAAACATGTCAAAATACTCTTCATTTTACATCCCAAGATGTTTTAAGACCAGAGGGTAAGATTGGCCTCCCAAGCACTCAGCCAATAAACTGTAATACTTATGATCATCCTTTTAAAATAAAAAAATAAAACATTAAAACTTGCCTTCTAAAGCCAGGCTAGCCATAACTATCAGTTAAGGTAAAATCAGTTACGGTAAAATCGAGTTTTCATCTGATTATTTAAGTTCTCATTACAAAACATTTTATTTATTTATTTATTTATTTATTTTTATTATTTTTGGCTGCATTGGGTCTTCGTTGTTGCATGTGGGCTTTCTCTAGTTGCAGTGAATGAGGGCTACTCTTCCTTGTGGTGCACGGATTTCTCATTGTGGTGGCTTCTCTTGTTGCAGAGCACGGGCTCTAGCTGCACGGGCTTCAGTAGTTGCAGCACACGGGCTCAGTAGTTGTGGTGTATGGGCTTAGTTGCTCCGCAGCATGTGGGATCTTCCTGGACCAGGGACTGAACCCATGTCCCCTGCACTGGCAGGCAGATTCTTAACGACAGTGCCACAATGAAGTCCCACAAAAGATTTCAGATTGACTAACCAGTCATTTCCATATGCAGAATAATGCTTTGGTGAGTTTGAAATGTGGTATTTTTTTTTTTTTACCTTTACTTAGTGTCAAATGCCAAAAAATAAAAGGGGAGGGGAGCTGAAATAAAATTTCCTGTTACACTTTTGCTCCACCTCTCTGCTTCTCACTTGACATGATGGTCAAAGATTTTATCATGTTAAACGTATACACAGAAACAACCCTGCCAAAATATGCGTCACGTGGTGATAAGTAATTCCAGTTGTTATTAAGAGTAACTGAATTTGATATGTAATGTGGGTCCAGTGTCCCCAAAGCATACAAAGTGGGAAACAGGAGATTGACGTTAAAGTTTTTCTGGCATTTCTTCGAAACTACAGTGTTATTCATGATGCTATTTCCCAGCCTACGTGGGGGTGTTTCTATTTAATATATCGGAAGCACGATACTCAGGGACACGAATTTGAATGGAAGGAAAGAACGCTGAACCCCTAACTAAATGCAGCAGCCTCTCTACTTCAGAAGAGGCAAACACTGCCAGCAAAAGCAACAAACTCAATTTCTGTTGAAACAGAAACGGCAGAGCGTGAAAGAGCAGCCTGCCATCAGACATCGGGAGTTTGATTTTCATCAATGGCAGGTGGAACAGCCCTCTCCTCCCACTTGTGTATGGGGAGAAAGAGAAGACAGACAATACTATCTGCATGCAAGCAGAAAGACAAACCTTGCAGTCCACTTGCTCACTCCAGCATGAAATCCCCAGCAGCCTCTGACGCCCCTTTAGGCACTATTTTTTTCCCTGAACCCATCTGATGCTCCTAGTTATTGTACATTTAGAGGGAAACACAGTTCTCTTTAAAAAGATTCTGCTGGAGTCACATCATATATGGGAAAAGTTTTCAACCGGAGGGCTTATGATTGATTTGTTCGGGGTCATGTGGAGGTACAAGGAAAAGTCTGAAAGAAGCAGCATGCATTTTACAAGTCCCCTCTGTGATGTCTACACAAAAACGTGCCGTGGGCACGTGGTACTTGTGCCAAAACAACAGTCACTAGTCGCTTTACAGCTATTTCCAATTCACCTGTTACAATGCTAAACAAGCTCTTGAAACTCTACCTTCAGTGAGAGATGAAACTCTTCACACAGAGATGAAATGAACAGTACAAATACACACTGCGGTAGGACTGAAGGGCAAGTTAGATGGAATAATGCAGACTGATAAAACAGAAAACATCCTCAGCTAGATGCGATCATTAATGATACCACAGAAGCACCCATGTGCTTTACAATTTTTATATGCATTTGTTCATTGGGCATAGTGTACTGACCAGAAGGATGCTGAGGGACTAGATTAACTCATCCCTGAATAACGTCCATGACAAGGCCACATGCACATTCAGTGTCAAAAAGTAAACAACCAACAACAAAAAACCTTTTCAGCCATATCCTGCAGACCTGTTCACTGCTTTTAGAAACTTTCAATACAATGTAACCAGATGCAATGAATAATAATGACAGATGATGATAATCATTTTAATCGTTTGCATTACTAGACAGGAAATATTCACTCGCTTCTTCCCCCGCTATGGGCAGAATATTACTTTCCCGTTCCATTGATGTTGGGCTTGAATCTCTCTTGCTTTGGCCATGGGGATGTTAATAGACGTGACGCAAGCCAATGCTTGAAACGCGCTTCCACTGAGGGGCCTGCCTTCTTGGTGGATGCCATCACGGTGCAAAGGAACATGATCTGGCTCTACCACTCTACCACTGAGTTCAGGAGGATGAAGGGAATGTGGAGCAGATAGACACTCAGTCTGCAGCTTGTATCCAAGCCCAGCCTGGAGCAGCTGAGCCTTACCCAGTCCACAAATGCATGAGCAGGAATAATGATTGCTGTGCCTGCCACTGACTTTTGCAGTGGTCTGTTATGCAGCATTATTTTGGCAAGAGCTCACTAAGGTAATAGTACTAATAATGATAGGATTAACGTATCATCATAAATAGTGTCTATACGTTGAATAATGGTATAGGGTGAAATAAAAACATAGAGATTTCGTTATTGCTGACAGAATATAGTTAAAAGCCTCAATCAAATTGGACCTTCTTAGTTTTAACCCCCTCCAAGTTCATGTAAGTAGCTGCTGCCGTTTCTTAAATATGATGTTTCAGCCTCAGCGTCTCAGGCACTAAAGCAGTCACTTTCTATTCATTTGACTCTTAAAACAATTCCTGTAATGTAACTTTATTCCCCTTCTGATAAGGGAATCAAAACTCAGAGGTTAAGTAACTTAGACCACAAAGCTAATAGGCTGCAGTTCTCGATTTCAAGTAGGTGCATCCTTAATACTTACCATATTTCAGTAAAGGTTTTTTCTATTTAAGAATGTTTAAAGGAGGAACAAGCTGACTCCACAGAGGAGATATAATGTTTTTCATTTTTGTTGCTCTGTAGGGACTCATCTGGCACTGAAATAGCTCTCCCATTCCCACCCCCAGATGGTCCACTTGACAAGGAGAGGCCTCTGGGGAGGTCTGAAAGCTCTCTTCTTGTAAAGGAGAAGTACAACCTAGAAAATTCCTAAGATAGCCATAAGTTTTAGCTCAAGAGGATACTTAAGTTTACTTCTTTTCATCTATGATCATTAAGTTAGCTCAGTCTTGATAAGGGCTATTTATACATACATACTAAGAACTGAAAAGCAAACAATTCTTTCAAACAATTTTCCTTCCCCATTTCTAAATCTTATGCATATTATCAAAAAACAGATAACTATGAATATTATCCTATGAATGGTAGCTTTTAAAAGATTCTGAGGTAGCTTTTAAAAGATTCTGATGCAGAGACTCAGTCCTTCTAAGCAATATACTAAATTATCATTAAATTCCTGTTGCTCATAAAATTCCTGTTTTATCAGATATATTTCCTAATATTTCAGGGTGGTCAGGCTATTTCATAGTAGTGGAAACTAAAGGATAGCTAACATGACACTGGGTAAAGATCTTTCAAAACTTTAAGATGTAGGAAAACTAGATATTATGTTAGGAGTAAAAATGACCTTGCGAAGATACCAAATGCACTAAAAATAACACTTGCATAATTGATAGGATGACATTATCTCTACAGTCAGTAATATCAGGCTTGCAACCAAAAATGTCTGCTCATCCTAAGAAATGAAGTCTATAAAGTAAACGGAGGTAATTGCATGTAAGATGACAGATTCTATGTCAGAATCATTCTAATACCTATCAGGAATGCTTGACTTTTAAAAATTAAGATTTTAGTGCTCAAGATTTTTAATAAAAAAAATAATTTAATCCTTTGCTGCAAATGAACCATACTCAAAAATGCTTCCTACTAACTGTAGAATTGCCCTTCCCCTGGTACAAGATCCTTTATGACTACGTTTCCTAGCACACTGTCTGTATCAGGCCTGCTAGGAATGCCTGTGTCTCTAGGAAAACAAACTGTATGAAATACTTACTGGTATATATTTTTCTATGGACTCACTATGTAATGATGATAATTATGTCATGACATTAATTTTAATTGGGAATAACCGTAAAATACACAAAAAGAGAGAATGCACAATGAACTCATACCAATCATCCAGAGTGGACAATTATCAGAATTTTGCCGTATGTGTCTCTTCTGTCTCTTTTGTTGTCACTGCTTAAGTATTTTAAAGCAAATCCTTGATCCCACTGGTATCTGTCTCAAAAAATGTGAACACTTTCTTACAGGATCACAATGCCATGACAGCCCTAATACAATCAATGACAACTGTTTGGCATCATGGAATAACCAGTCTACGAAGTTTAAAGCAAGTTTGTTTTCCCATCATAGTCTATTTCACAAGGAAAATTACTTGTATTTCCCAGCACTACAATACTTTTCCAAAAGGAACGATGAAGAAATGAAAGTAATTAGACAAGTCATAATTTCCATTTTCAATTTATAACACATGGAAAGTAATTTGTGTAAGAGATGTATGACTAAGAGAAGACATGGTATCAATATGTATATCAAACTTGTAATTAAACAGACAAAGGGGGAGAAATCATTACTTGAATGTTAGTTTATATTTAGGCTGTAACAACAGCGAATGAAAAATTGTATTTAAACTTCTCAGAGTTCATTGTCATTAAAAGTGAACGCTGAAGAACATCCTTTCTTAAGTTAATTTAAATAAAAAACTAACATCATATTTAAGGGTTTGCTTCTCTATAGAGTCTTACTCGTATTTGTTTGGAAAGGGAGGGAAATTCCAAAAACTGTAGAGAGGTGGTTTCAAGTGATTAGACAGTGCCCTAACTTCAGTGTTGCACATGCATCAAAAGAAAAGAAAAGGAAACCAGCATGGGAACAAAGCAGAAACTGATGAAGGACAGAAAGTGAAAATATCTGCCATGACCAGGTGGCCAGGTGCTCTCCAAGGGCTTCTGCTTGTTGGACACCAAGAAATAGATCATTGAAACAATAAATGCTGAAGAGAGTGTGGAGAAAAAGGAACCCTCCTACACTGTTGGTGGGAATGTAAATTGGTACAGCCACTATGGAGAACAGTATGGAGGTTCCTTAAAACACTAAAAATAGAGCTGCCATATGATCCAGCAATCCCACTCCTGGGCATATATCTGGAGAAAACTCTAATTCGAAAAGATACATGCACCCCAATGTTCACAGCAGTATTATTTACAACAGCCAAGACATGGAAGCAACTGAAGTGTTCATCGACAGATACCTGGATAAAGAAGATGTGGTACATATATACAACAGAATACTACTCAGTCATAAAAAAGAATGAAATAATGTCATTTGCAGCAACATGGATGGACCTAGAGAGTATCATACTAAGTGAAATAAGCCAGACAGAGAAAGACAAACATCATATGATATCACTTATACGTGGAATCTAAAATATGATACAAATGAACTTATTTACAAAACAGAAATAGACTCACAGACATAGAAAACAAATTTATGGTCACCAAAGGGGAAAGGCGGTGGGGGAGGGATAAATTAGGAGTTTGGGATTAGCAGATACAAACTTCTAATATATATAACATAGATAAACAACAAGGTCCTACTGTATAGCACAGGGAACTATAGTCAATATCCTGTAATAAACCATAATAGAAAAGACAATGAAAAATAATATATATACAGGCTAGATCACTGAAACTAGCTAACTTGTTTTTTGAACAAGAAAAGAAATCAATCTCTCTCCTCAGATCACTAAAACATTATATTCTGTGTGTTATGGGCTGAATTTTGTCCCTACCCCCCAAATTGATAAGTTGAAGCTCTAACCCTCAGTACCTTAGAATATAAGGAATTTAAAGAAGTAATGAAGGTAAAATGAAGTCACATGGGTAGGTTCTAACCCAGTATGACTGGAGTCCTTATAAGTAGAGGAAATTTGGACACAGATAGGCACATACACTGAGAAAAGATCACACGAGGACATGGTAGGAAGGTGGCCACCTGTAAGCCAAGGAGAGAGGCCTCAGCAGAAACTAAACCTGCCAACAACTTGATCTTGGACTTTTTAGCCTCCAGAACTGTGAGAAAGTAAGTTTCTGTTGTTTAAGCCCCCCAGCCTGTGGTATTTTGTTATGACAACTCAAGCAAACGAATATACTATGTAATGCCGAAAACTCTAAAACTTAAGTCACTGACTTCATTCATAATCAGGCAAGTCAGTATTACTTTAATTTTTTAATAAGTATTAAACATTTTGTAAAGATATTAATACGTATCATATCTCAAAGTGAACTATAATTCATTACAGTTACCAAATATTCAGTCAGGAATCGAATTTCCCTGACTGTCATGTATATACATACATATGCATATATACATACACATTTGCATGTAGATGTGTTTCTTTCACGTATAGACTTTATGTGTATCTGTATGTCTATTATAAACCTGCACACACACATACACATTTGTTTGAATCAGATTCCGGTGAGACTGGTTCCCTTAATTTATAAGTTTTCCATCCCCTTTTTCCTTTTAAGTTTTTTGCTGTTGCTGAAGAAACCAGATCATTTGGGCTACAGCATTTCCCCACAATCTAGATCTTGGCTGATTGTAATTCTATAATGTCATGTAACATGATCCTCTGCCCTCTGTGTTTCTTACAAGCTGACAGATCTAGAAGCTCGATCAAATCCAGGCTTATTAATTATTTTTTTTTGTCAGGGGAGGCTAGTCCACAGATGATGTTGTGTATTCTTATAAGAAGGAAACAACAGAGTTTCTTTCTTTTAGTCATTGGTGATCATTGCCTAGAAACACTATTTCAATAAGAGATGCAAAATGGTGATGACTGATTTCTGTAGCTCCTTCTTCGTGTATTAGCTGCAATACTTCTATAAAAAGGAACTTAGGGCCTCCCTGGTGGCGCAGTGGTTAAGAGTCCGCCTGCCGATGCAGGGGATACGGGTTCGTGCCCCGGTCTGGGAGGATCCCATATGCCGCGGAGCGGCTGGGCCCGTGAGCCATGGCCGCTGGGCCTGCGCATCTGGAGCCTGTGCTCCGCAACGGGAGAGGCCACAACAGTGAGAGGCCCACATACCGCAAAAAAAGAAAAAAAAAAAAAAAAAAAAAAAAAAAAGGAACTTACTCTCACCATCTATTCATATATAGGGCTACCATGAAATCAAGCATTATAGAAAAAAACAAGATAAATACTTTATTATTTCCCATTATTTAACAATTTTCAAATCAGTGACCAAAATGGGTTAGTTTTTTTTCCACGGCAGTCATTAACCTTGTTCATGCCAAAGCTGACCCAACTTGGGGAAACTTTTTGATAAGACTAGTAATCGTTGATAGTTGTGTTGCTGTGTGGTAGGGCAACAAGATATTCCAGGTCATCCCATATACTTGTGGACAAAGAATGTCACCTGCCATATCAGTAAACAAAGGATGTTGCGGCCATGGAGCCATCAGCCCCTGCAGCCTCAGCTGTGCAACCTGAGGGGATTCAGGATGGAGAAAAAGAGGATACTGGCCTTAGGTAATCAAGGTGCAAATCTAAGAAATGATTTCATTGAGCCTAGATCCTTGCATCTTCCCATACATAGAAAAGCACTAAATTCATTAACTTGAGATGTCTGGTTTTCTTTAATTAACAGTAATCTTTTGATGTTCCGACTACTGGTTTTTGGTGCGAAACATCCTATATCCTGGCTTCTCCCTTACCTCTTTGGAACAGTCCCTTAGAGCTATCTGAGAGCCTGACTCTCGGGCTTAAGTCCTCAGTATGTCCACTGAATAACACATAATTCTCAACTAAGGTTGTGCATTTTTTCAGTCGACACACTTCTTGCCATTCACTTGGAATCAGCCATTGCTTCAAAGAGGTTCCTTCTGGTGAATCTCGGTGTGGACCCCAGGGGAACTCATGGCTACTAGAAGGATGATCATTGCTTTCAGGTATTTTAAAGGACACATTTAAGAAATAAACATTTTAAAGATGAATTCATTTTGATACCTCTGACTTAATACAGGGTATCAGGATTTTTACTCAGTCACACTAATCTTACATCTTCCTTCTCCTAATCAAAAACATGGTCACTTACTTGCTTTACCCCACAATTACACACACAACAGTTTCCAAAATGAACACTGCTACCAAATATGATTGTGAGAACATTTAAAATTTCTTTGCCTCTTTTTTTAGATCTTAGAGTATAAACCACTGAGGATATACAGTCAAACTTCTGTGTCTTAGTATCATTTGAAATGATTTGTCTCTGACTGGTTAGACCAGAAACTAGATATACAGTGAGGTTTCTTTATTTCATCTTTTTTTTTTTTTTTTTTTTTTTGCGGTACGCGGGCCTCTCACTGTTGTGGCTTCTCCCGTTGCGGAGCACAGGCTCTGGACGCGCAGGCCCAGCGGCCATGGCTCACGGGCCCAGCCGCTCCGTGGCATGTGGGATCTTCCCGGACCGGGGCACGAACCCCTGTCCCCTGCATCGGCAGGCGGACTCTCAACCACTGTGCCACCAGGGAAGCCCTATTTCATCTTTAATGGTTGTCTTCATTTTATTGATTTTGTTTTATACTTATGTAAAATATGGACACATTTCCAGAGTCAAAACACCCCCCTTAAATAAGCAGTAGCACTGTTTATTTAAGTACACTTTCCTGGGCAGTGCTGTTTTCACTTAACATTTTATCTAAGAGATCTCTCCACAGCAGTTTATAGATAGCCCGCATTCCTTTTATAGCCGCATAGTACTTGCTCAGATGGATGTACTATAATCTATTCAACCAGTACCCAACTCAGAGTCATTCGGTTTGTTCCTGTCTTTAAATTTTACAAACAGCTGCAATGAACAGACTTATTTTTTTGCAATAAACTTGTGAGATATTTAATCTTTTTTCTAGCCACTTATGTCTCTTTTAACTTTAAAAAGTAGCTAACATTGTTTCAAAAGGAAGGGAATATAATGGAATAGGATAGACTCCTGGCAACTTTTCATGCACCTGTCCACTAAATGAAAGGATCTAGCGATGTTTCCAACAGAAACTATAGAACATTCAACTAACTGACAGCGACTTATAATCTAATATACTCAACTTGAGTCAATAATAGAGTCTCAGTTTTGGGTGTTTTCATTATTTTTACAGCATACTATAGATGAAAACTTTTATAATTCCTAGGCTTTTTTTTTTTTTGCGGTACGCGGGCCTCTCACTGTTGTGGCCTCTCCCGTTGCGGAGCACAGGCTCCGGACGCGCAGGCTCAGCGGCCATGGCTCACGGGCCCAGCCTCTCCGCGGCATGTGGGATCTTCCCGAACCGGGGCACAAACCCGTGTCCCCTGCAACGGCAGGCGAACTCTCAACCACTGCGCCACCAGGGAAGCCCCCTAGGCTTTTTTAAAAACATCTCCTGATACTGCCAATCAGGTAATCCACACTATGCAGTTGAGAAATGCAAATAGGAACCACATTAACATGAAATCAGGCGGCTGCCTATATGAAAACTTTCCAAATTTTAATGGTACAACATTAAGGAAAAAAAATGGAATGAAACATCACAAATTGTGAAATGCATGTTTTATAAAAGCCTAACAGGCTCCCAAATTGTTCAGACTATATTATAATATAGAAAAACAAGCAGGGCTTTAAAAAGCAGCTACTCCCTCTTAAGCCAGTCATTTTAAGGGTGATTTTCTAAAAAAATAAAAGTAGATAGCTTTGTAGAATTCTATTTATTTCATGAAAAAGGACTTGGACAAAAATCACACCCCCCCCCAAATTATTATAGGGCGACAGCAACGTTGATACCGTTTCCTTGCATTTCAAATCTCAACCATTTTACTGGACATCTCGTTACTACTATAACACAGCCACTAACTGGTGTCAAAGAAAAAAAGAAAAGAAAGGTGGGCAGGGAGTCAAGAACCAGCAACAGAGGAAGAGTACACAGACCAAAGGCAGAAGAACACCCCATTTTTGGGGGGGATGGGAGGAGAAGCAGTCTTTCTCATCTGGAGGAAAGAGAAATGGGGACCCCTGGTAAGTTATTTATGGGGGCACACACCCAGCACAACAGCAGATCCCTCTCACCCACCGTATGGAGCAGGAAAGCATCATTAACGCACCCTAATAAAAACTTTGCACAAGGGTTCCTTTCTCATCTGCATGAAAAACTAAATGTCAGCAGGAGGCCTATAGCTTCAGGAAGCCGTAAAGGGAAGCTTGAACCCAGTAATGATCTGTAGCGGGGTGTCTATGGAGACAAATTCCCCTGGCTGGGGCAGATCTGACAGCGGACTGTGTATATGTAAAACTTCACATCATTTAAGCTACACGTCCCTGGGATTTGTAGACAAAGTATCCTCTTTCATGCTTCAAAAAGCATTAATAGGCTTTTCTACATTTTTTTCCCTAAAGGAGCTTCCTATTATTACTGGTAACCATCTATATTCTCCAATCTTCAAAAATCGCTAGCAGCACATTATACTGCATACATCCAGCCCCAATTTATTCTATCGTTAAGGTCGACTTAAGCAAAGGAAAAAGTAATACAATATTTATTGCCTGCCTGAGAGGTGTTAACAGCCAAAACAAGTTAAAATATATGCTGTCCTTCATTTATTTCTCCAGACGTGTCTGGATGAGAAACATCTGGAAATCTCTTAAAACTATGAATTCCTCAAAGCGGGAGGGGAGGGGGGGAGAGGGAGAGTTTCCTTCTCCTGTCTCGAAAGGAGCCTCACCTCTGAATCTAGTATTTGTACGGAAGTGATCCCTGGGAATTAGAACAGTTTTCCCTATTCTTTTTCTCTTACTGGCTTCCTAAAGTAGAAATTTTTCCATGAAGTACCAGCCAGAGTTTATGGGGATACACCAGAGTGTACTGAGGTAGAGAATGGGAGGAGAGGGAGGAAAGGGGAGGGAGAGAGAGACACAGAGGGAGGGGGTGAGGAAGGCGGGAAGAAAAAAAGAGAAAGGAAGAAAGAAGGACTGAAATAGAGACGAAAATAGAAAAACAGGGATGAATGTAACTAGCCACCTCTCCCAGTGTTCTGAACTTCCCAAAGAGATCTCAGAAGAAAGAGACCTGAATCTCTCAAGGCTCCAGTACTTTTGGTGATTCATTTCTCTCATTTTAAGCAAATGTTCACTCCATTTTATATTTTGTACTTTTGTTAAACAGGGCTTCAGGTTTCTGAATGCGTCTGGCTTGGTTTCCACATTCATTTATTCTTTTTCTTTTCTTCAAACCATTTACTAGAAATGTTTTCAGATTACAACCTGGCTTCTCGTCCCCTTGGAGGAGACTCTGGAATAAACCCCAACAAATCCCATCACTCGGGGCCTGCAAGTGAGGGGCCTTGAACTTCCAGTTTCCTTAGTTTCCTGATAAACCTGCCTCTGCTCTTTCCTACTCCTCCCTTGGCTTGTCCTGTGCAAGAACCATCCATTTTCAGGTCCCTTCCTTCCCAGCAGCTGCCTCCCAGCATCAGATTTCTCAGACCCAAGCACGTCACAAATGGTGTTTTGCTACAACTCAAGTGCTGTGCTCGGTGGCCACTAAAAAACTATAAATTACTGTGACCAGCCCCATTTGTAGCTCATTTCAACATGCCTCAGTCCCTCTTGTAAAGGGAGCTCTTGGGAGGAGAGTCAGAAACTCAGTCATCAAGGGGTTTATCTCATGTTAATACTTCACTGTTCAGAGAGGTAATAAGATATAAGCCAAGATCCAAACCAGGGCCCCAATTCTATTAGGCATCACAATTGATCATCTATGCAATGTAACACCCAGATACCAGGATGCAGGTAATAGGCTGATTAAGGAGAATCCAAAACAATGCTTTAATTACAGAAGATGTATTACTCAAAAAGGCACTCAAATTGTATGTTAAGAAGAATCCCTCCCAGAGCAAATGTCATAGAGAAATCTTCTGAAAGGACTGCTATTTTCAACTATAAATGCTTCCATCTCCTAATATGGAAGAGGGATTACTGTTCTACATTCTCAGACGCTGGCTCAAGTGCTAAGAATGCTGGCTACACTGATAATCCCGTTATTGTCAACTTCCAAGGAAATCCATGGTCACTTGCTATAGAATTGGTTCCTTGTTTTCCCAGAGTGCTGACGTGATAAGAGATATTACATCAACATCTTCTCCATGGTAGTCATTGTCATTGTCATCGTCATCAGCAGCAGCATCATCATCCTATCCAATTCTACAATATTAAATTCTGCAGGAGACCATAAGCAAGGGTATCTTAGAGGAAGACCTAGTCAGTCCCCTGGGTAATGAGGTGATTGATGACTCAGAAAAGCAGGACAACCACCAGCATTCATTTCTTGTAGGCAACGCCAGACTTGAATGCTGGGGGTTTGAAAAAGATCGCAAAGTTCAATTTCACTCTCCCTAGGCTCTGATGATTATTCCTTAAGATACACAGTAAATCTGAGGAAGAAGGCATCTTGGGGCTTTCTGTGTAAAGTGGGGGTGGAAGGTGATAGGGTTGGGAGCTACATCCCCCCACCTTCCCTATTTGTTCATCAAATATCTGAGAGCCTGCTAGTTTCAAGATTTGCACGTCAGTTTCTGCCACAACTCTCTATGATAACTGTTTGAAGAGTACTTAATCACTGTCTTTAAAAGAATTATTCTTAAATTCAAAATGTTTACCTGAAAAGCTAGAACTCAACTGGATTGAACTGGACGGCCTATTTCAACTGCACACAGGAAAAAGAAAAGACTTAGCCAAAGCAGATAATTACGAAATATAAAATAATTTTATTTTCAAAACTAGTTACAGATGAACTTCAAAATTGCAGATATTTCATGAAGAGAAACACTGCTTTTACATGATTGAAAGTAAAACTTGGATTCCTAATCAGAGTATTTTTAGATTTTAAGGTTGCCACCTTTAGAGCGAGAGTTCGAACAAAGGCTCTTATGTTTAATGCATCAACAGTTTTCAGAATAATTCTTGATAGCAGTGCATGGGATTGTATTGACAACCCCCTTTTCCAAATAGACCCCTTTCACTTTTCAAAGGCTAAACTCTCCTTTTCTTACTGCCTATCAAACAGACAAGCATGTAATTAAAACCGTTTTACTAATTCTCTTTTCAGTTTAGGTGCCACTGAAAGGCTGGTACTACTCTACTCTTTGAATAATGATTTCTGTTATAGTCAAGTTGAATCTGAATGGTGCAAAGGATAAGTTTTACCACTGGATCAGATGGAAAAAAAATTTAACCTGTAAGTTACAAAAATGTGTATTGTCAGAATCTGAAATCCACAATATGAGCACATTGAGCATTCCAAAGACTCAACTCTTGCCGCATTTGTATACATGCTCCTCCAAAATGAAAGAACTGACAAAGCCCAAAAATGTAAAAGGCCAAAGTAAATTTCAAGTAACACTTGAAATAAAAGCCCTAAAATAAAAGTATTATAGAAATTTAGTTTTCTACTCAAATCTTTCTTCTCATAAACAAACAAACCTACAAAAACAAAACCTCATAAACTGGAAGGGAAAACAAACTCTATAAATGTACTAACAAATAGATTGCATGGATTTATATACTTCATGGTAAAGGCAATAACTAGAAATTTATTTTAAAAATTCACAGAATCTGAAAGCAAATATTGGTAAACTCATACTGAATATGCAGTATATATATTCCTGTGTTTGTGTTTTTGGTTTTGTTTGTTCTTTGTTTATTTCCAGCGACACTGACTAATTTTTTCATACCTTTATTGAGATATAATTCACATATTATACAATTTACCCATTTAAAGTATACAATTCAATGGCCTTTTGTATATTCACAGAGTTGTACTTCCATTACCACAATTTTTTTTAATCCAAAAAGAAACTCTGCCCCTCTTAGCTATCACCTCCCTTACCACCCCCCATCTCAACTCCCTACTACCGAACCCTGGGCAACCAATGATCTACTCTCTGCCTCTATAGATCTACCTATTTTTTAGATATACATGGAACATATGGCCCTTCCTGACTGGCTCCTTTCACTTAGTATAATGTTCTCAAGATTCATCCAGGTTGTAGAATGTAACAGAACCTCATTTCTTTTTATGGCTGAAAAATATTATTTTAGACAGCTATGCCATATTTTATGTACCCATTCATCAGCTGATGGACATTTGGGTTACTTCCAATTGACTACTTTTAAAAATAGTAACTCTTATCTAGTTTTACTTTCTTGACTAAATATACTCATCCTATCAAGCTCTACAAAGCATCCTCTCCGCAAAGTAAAATAATTTACTTTCCGTTCAAGATTATGGTCAAAAGTACTAAATGTCCCTGAGAGTCCAGTTGTAATAGTTAAAAGCAAGGCTCACCACCTCACATGGGCCTCAATTTTCTCATTTATGAAATGATGGATTGTCTAGTTATGGTGAAATAAAAATTATTTCTGAATTTCAAGTATAAGGAATCTAGAAATTGATTCTATGCCAAGGATTTCATTGGCTAAATCCATCCAGAAACAGAGGGCAAAGGAGCCCAATGGTGTAGCCCATACAGGCCAGCCTCCTGGGGCAGAGAACCGACCTGGAGGAACAAAGAAAAGATCCCTGGTCCCCAAGCACTTCACACAGTGTTTCAAATTTTGAAAGCTAAGAGCAAAAGAGGAAAAAAAAATATCAGAGTTAGTTGCTCTAAATTGTCAACATTATGAGCAAGTATGGTGGTTATTTATAAACACAAAGAATGTTCCAGAGAGTCCAAATGATAAGTCGTCAGTGTGCATTTCTGCAGTGCCAAGTAAGCGAAATTAACAAACGCACACACACAAACACTCATAATGTCACTATCAAGACCACTTTGAACAATCTGAGAAGGAACACTCAGATAAAGCACAAAACTTATCAACAAATTAAAAATAAACCGAATTTACTCATACAGCCGATAATGCAGACACTTGGTATTAAAAGCAGAAGAAGTGTCAACAGCATGACCAAAATAGCTTCAGTAAGCCTTGTGGCAAGGTTATGACACCTAATGTTCATACATGAAGATAATGACATTAGCCACTATCACTCAGTAGCAGCAGCTTTAAGACTAAACTTGGCCTTAAAAAGGCTGACAAGAAATGCCCTCCAGCTAAAGAAGAGCTGTAGAGCCAACTCATCATGGTGAACTAGATCCTGGGCTGTTCCATTAACTAGTGACTAATTTGACACAACCTGATAGGCACCATGCTATCAACAGTGAAAAGCTATTCAATCCGAAATCTGTTTAATAACCTGAGAAACTGAGGTTAAATAAGAAGAGGACAAGTCATTCCCTACCATATAATAAACCATCTTTATTCTTTCTCTCTCTCTCCCTCTCTCTCTCTTGCTATTTTTGGAGAACAGTCATATATTACTCAAGGAGCATAGTCCTGGATTCTCCCTTAACCAAGACTATGCCTGGTAAATGACTGAGCTATTTCTGTTTACCATATGAAATAGAACCACCATGAAAACTCATTCAGCTCAACCATTTTGAAATTGTAGTAATCTTGACACATTTTTTACTTGGGGAGATGCACATTATTTCAGAATTTATGCAAAGAATTTTCTACATATCTTTATATTACAGTAAGTATTTTCAATTTTGGAAATTCGATAACACTGGCACTGTAATGCTACCCTTTGCTTGTCTTGTTAATCTAGAATCTGACATGCTTCTTCAAAATTTTTCGAGGTAACAATCTGAAAATATCTATATGATTATTCTCTAAGTGGTAAAAAGAGTCATTTTTTTCTGAACCTCCAATATTGCTCTCAGGCAATGGAAACTGAATTTCATTCTTCCCGAAGGAACTGCCCTCCTCATTTTGGCCTCTGTGCCATGTTTCTTCACTCCAAGTTTCAAGTGTCCAGAACCAAGAGACCCAGTGACAACCAACTCATCTTAACGCTACTTTCCAGGACACCTTCCAGGTGGACTGCCTTGAGCACTCCTCTCTGAAATCTTAAGAATAAAAGACAACATTTGATATCTCACCTGAAGATGAGCAGTACCCAGTCCCTGGGCTTCCACAAGCTTATTTGATGCTTGTTAGTACAGCACACACACACAAGGAATAAGATGCCCCACCAGAATGTGAGATACATGAAGGCATGGACCCTGTTTCATGTGATGGTGGAGTCGCCCCCATAATGAGCCTGAGCTGTGTTCAGTGCTGACCATCCAACTTATCTGGATGCATCTGGGGGAATGACTTACCTTGCCCTCCACCTCACTTTGAAAAACCCTGAAGGTTCCACTTCCCTGGAGAGTCTGTTAAAAAAATGTGATACACAAGCAGCCTCCCAATCGAGAATAATGCAAAAAGTGAAGGTCTACTTTCAGGCCTCCAGTGCATCCACAGCCACGAGAAGCCCAGGAGGCAAGATGGGCTCAGGAGGATAAGAAACACGGTGACTAGCCAGACAGCTAACCCGATCTGCACAGGACCAGAGATGGGAAAATTGGGGTGTGGTTGGGGGATACAGCTTTGAATTAGGCAAGAACTCTGAAAGGTCAAGAAAATTTACACACACACTCTCTCTATTACCTATCTATTTGTCTGTCTATCTATCTATCTATCTATCACCTTCTCTGTATAGGGCACCTTGCCAAGAGTAAACGTTGCTTAGGAAGTATAGTATCTGCAGCTACTGCTCTGCCCTCTTAACAACCCTAACTACAACTACTGCCTTCATAATTTACAAAGTGCTCTCATAGTAATTATCTTTTTTGAGTCCTATTACCAGCCAAGGAGGTAGGTATAATTACCCTCCTTATTGCTAAGGCTGGGAAAAGTGCGTAAAAGTTGCTAAGGTTCTTGCGGGGTGGAGTAGAGGTGGACTGCAGTGGAGGGTCATTCCATCCTGCAGCAGGAGACGAACTCCACAAGCCCAGGGAGCAGCCAGGGCCGAAATGCAGAGGGCAAAGTGCGGAGCCAGTGCATCCGGGAAGAGAACACCACTAGTCCAGCCTCTCTTCTGAAGCTGGACACCTCACTAGATCAATCTCTACAAAATGAAAACCGCTTGACTTTCTCTGATGCGCGCAAGAGCCTTCTGGAACATCTATTGTGGGTGGATCACTGAGAAGGCAGTATGCCTGGTCCCAGCTCCCACGGAGGCCCCTGGCCTAACTGGAGACAACCAAGAGTAAACAAGTAAGTAAACATCCTAAGATAAATGTTTCAGCATTTATCAGACAGCATAGGTAGAGAGGCGAAATTTCAGGAAATGGTAAAAAAGCATGCCACACCGTTAATTACAAGCAATACATTAGTGGTAAGATTCGGATTAAATTACAACTAGATTTAACGTATTTATTATTCATGAGACATTCTGTTTTTCAATTATTTTTTTTTCCTCCTCCACATTAGCCCACCCATTTTTAAGCCTCCAGCATTAATTTGATTTCCCACCAATAATTCAAAGATAATGACTTGTGTCTTGGTTCTGTCTGCATGGATCTTCCTCTGATAATCTGGAGAGAAAATGATGTGTATCTCCCCTCTTTTCAGACAGTGGCCTTAGGGATTTTATTCATCGTGGGGGCAGGGCCTTACCTTTTCTGACAGATTTAAGGAACTGGAAGACAGAAATCCAGAACTGAACAAATATGTTAAACTCATTTCCTTGCAGGGTATTCTGCCAATTTTTGCTCCCTCCCTCCCCCGCCTTTTTTTCCCTTTCTTTAAGTAGGAGGAAGAAGCTGGGAAAATATGTATTTCCCAGCTCCTAAAGGGACAGAAAAAAAAGTGCTAGTGAGCAAAAAAGCAGGTGTGTACAAGCTGGAAGGACGTCTCTGCTCTGAGCAAAAATTCAGGTGTGTACAAGTTGGAGGGTCATCTCTGCTCCCTGGAGAATGAAGCAGGAAGTTCACAAGGGCAAGTGAGTGAGTGAAAGAAACAGAGATGGGGAGGACAGAGGGACATCTGTCCATAACTGTGACTCCATCATCAATGCCTTCACAGCAGAACACTGGGGACAGGAGGCCACCTCAGCCTTCCTGGGACTGCAGGACCCTGACCCACCCTACCCTTCTCACCCCTTATCTTCCCATTAGTTCAAAAGCAGGCAAATAATTAAAACTCTTTTATTGCTAAATAAGAAACCGCCGGCATTCTGAAAAGCTGACATGCATTTTCTTAATCAGCAACCAACCCAAGTAATTTTGTTTATAAGCTACTTAAGATAAATCCCGCCACTTAAAAATTAGAGATGAGCCTATGTACACTGTCCATTTCCTTGAAGTAGCTTGAGGAAGCCTTTCTCCCCTCACTCCTCCTTCTCACCTTGGGGACTTCACTAATAACCCTAAGGGTGGCAACAATGCTGCCTATGGTAGTTCCACCATCATTAGAAAAAGGGATGGGACTTCCATGGTGGTACAGTGGTTAGGAATCCGCCTGCCAATGCAGGGGACATGGGTTCGAGCCCTGGTCCGGGAAGATCCCACATGCCGCGGAGCAACTAAGCCCATGCACCACAACTACTGAGCCTGCACTCTAGAGCCTGCAAGCCGCAACTACTGAGCCGGAGTGCTGCAACTACTGAAGCCCGCGCGCCTAGAGCCCGTGCTCCGCAACAAGAGAAGCCACCGCGATGAGAAGCCCGTGCAACGCAATAAAGAGTAGCCCCCACTGGCTGCAACTAGAGAAAGCCCGCACACAGCAATGAAGACCCAACGCAGCCAAAAAAAGTAATTAAAAAAAAAAAAGAAAAAGGGACTAGTTTTATGAGACTTTCTCTTTTTTTTTTTTAACTTTTTATTTTGTATTGGAGTATAGCTGATTAACAATGTTTGTGATAGTTGCAGGTGCACAGCAAAGTGACTCAGCCATACATATACATGTATCTATTCTCCACAAGACTCCCCTCCCATCCAGGCTGCCACATAACATTAAGCGGAGTTCCCTGTGCTATACAGTAGGTCCTTGTTGGTTATCCTTTTTAAATATAGCAGTGTGTACATGTATGGGACTTTCTTATACAATTCCTCTTCTAAGATCCTAGAAATTCAACAGACAATAGGGATAATGATATTGCTTTTGATAAGGCCACCAATGACTGCTTAGTTGCCCAAGTCAACGACTCTGTAGAGAGCTCGTCTTGAAAGATACAGTCAGATTTGACACCGTCAATCCCTTATACCCTCTACCCTGAACCTTCACCCTCCCACCCCTAACCTAGCTCTTGGTTATCATTTTCTCCTGTTCCTCTCCTACTTTTGTGCCTTTTTCTTATCTCTTTCTTTGTCCTCTCTCTTGAGTGTGACAGTGCCCCATGGCCCCCTGGTTGAATCTTCTTTAAATGGTATAAAGAGCACTTTGGCCTGTCCAAGCTAATGACCCACCTATCCCCAGGCTAGCCTTATATGACTGCCATACTGCATGCTTTCCAGCTTCTGAGCAGCGTCCGCATCCACGGGGCTCTCTCTTTCCTTTGCTCAACCTTGGAGACTCAACCTGGCATGGATCTTCTCCATCCTCAACACAATTTGGGATCATGACTTGTTAGCTGTCTGTCTGACTCACTAGTTCCACCAGGTCAGGGACGCCATCCCTCTAGTTACCCATACTACTGCTCCAGAACTTAGCAAGTAACCAATCAAGAGTTCTGAGTAACAGAACAGATGAGAAGGTCATATCTAAATGACAGAGACCAAAACCAAAACAAAACAATAATTTTCTATGAAACTTTTACATGTAACATGGGGAGACTTTCTGAACTTTAGGATATATTCATCATTACAATGTTTTATCCTTCAAACAGAAGTAATCTATTAAAAGACCTTAAATACCACATCTTCTCTATCCATTCCTCTGTCGATGGACATTTAGGTTGCTTCCACGGCTTGGCTATTGTAAATAGTGCTGCAATGAACACTGGGATGCATGTATGTTTTTGAATTAGAGTTTACAATGGAATACTACTCAGCCATTAAAAAAGAATGAAATAATGCCATTTGTAGCCACATGGATGGACCTAGAGAGTATCATACTAAGTGAAGTAAGTCAGACAGAGAAAGACATATTATATGATATCACTTATATGTGGAATCTAAAATATGATACAAATGAACTTATTTACAGACAGACTCACAGACAAGGTTACCAAAGGGGAAAGGGGGTGGAGGGAGGGATAAATTAGGAGTTTGGGATTAGCAGGTACAAACGGTTATATACAAAATAGATAAACAACAAAGTCCTACCGTATAGCACTAACTATATTCAATATCTTGTAATCACCTATAATGGAAAAAATATGAAAAAGAATACATACATATGTGTAACTGAATCACTTTGCTGTACACCAGAAACTAACACAACATTGTAAATTAACTATACTTCATTTTTTTAAAAAGTCCTTAATTGTTTGCACCCAAGGCAATAATTTCTGCTCTATGCAAAGTAATATTTGAACATGAGTGGTATCGTAAATTCAAAATAAAAAATCCATCAATGTTCAAAAGCATATGAACTCTAGTTAGATTCATGGGTTACACAGTTACGTGTGTGTGTGTGCCTATACACACCTACATGCATACTCACACATACACACACCTAGAGTTCCTATTACTGAGCTACCAGTATACTAATTGTCAATAATCTCACATAAATTATATAGATGGTGACAGAGAGTGGTTTTTTTTTTTAATGATCACTTTACAGATGCATATAAGCCAGAGGGTACTGCAAGAATATCAATTGGAATCATTATGCCCTGTAATTTGGATTACATTTCCTTCAGTTCTCTAGTGTTAACAAGCCTTCTTCCAAATAGCCCTAGAAGTAAATGAAATATTTACCACACTGATAAATTTGCCACAAAATTTGCTGACCAAAAATGTTTCTAATGTTGAGAGTTTCATTTCACAAGGCATTTATTTCATATCCTTTGTCAAGGTTTACATACAACAGAGGCTTTTAAAAAGCTTACTAGGCCTGTTTTCTAATGACGTTTTTTAAGTTTTTATTTTTTAAAAAATCAATATAAATATAAGATCTCTTAGTTGATTGTTTTTCTTTGAAAAATATAAATCAAGCTCCTGAAGCACTAGAAAATGAAGACATTACTTTAAAACTCTGCTTTTAAAGCTGACTCAGACAATGAGTCTTTAAATCTTTACATTTTTTTAAGGTGGGGGGTTGACTGTTACTAAATGGGTGACCTTGAGCCTTCTCAGCTTACCAAAGGCAGATGACAGTGCCACTCTGCTGAGATTCTTGTAAAGATTATAATGCATGGGAAGCATCTGACTTGGTACCTGGTACATTAGAAAGTACACCATATATATTTATAGAATTAGTAAAGAAATGAAGCTACTGTGGGAGTATTACAGGCTCTAGAATGAAAGTCCCTGGGTACAAAATCATTTGCTACTTGTCATGTGACCTTGGGAGGCCTTTACTCAATATGTCCAAGATTCAGTGTCCTTATCTACAGAAAAGGGTTAACAAGATGACCTGGCTCCCAGGGTTGCTGCACGATTCAGTAAGATGGTGCCTATAAAGAGCTTAGCACAGCACCTAGCCATTCATCCTCTTATTATTTCCACCATATTAATTTCATTTAGCAGGGGCAGCAGATGTGCCCAAAGAATTCTGGGAAGCTAAAAATTCTCAATCTACAAGGATTTTTTAAATTAGATTTTGGTTTTTATTCACCAAGTTAGCAAGAGTATTTGATGCCCACTTGTGTCCACATGTACAAAGAGGTACAAAGCAGTCATGGGAAGGTGGACTTGATATGTATATGATACTGTCTTGTCAAGCAAAGGTCAAATGATGCCATGTAATGCTGTACGAAGCTTTGAAATCATCTGAACGAGGAAAGCAGTGAGGGAAGTTGGTTGCCATATGATACATGCATATATGAGAACACTGAACCCATCAGCGTAACACAGACACATTTTGTGTAATGCTTGTTTCAACAAAACATCATCATCCATGACACTGAATTAACACTCTATCTCCAATTTTAATGACTTTTTAGTTTGCTAGTGTGGTTTAAAACTACCTTGCCTTTATGAGAGATGTATTATAAGAAAGGCTTAACTAGTTTCATAGTTTGCATGTTATAACTAACATGATAGAATTTAAATCGTCTGTGAAAGAGGCCCTTTTTTAAATTCCAAGCTTGAGAAACACTGTTTTTAGGGAATGCACTGATTAGTTCATCAGATCTCTCACAAAATTATACCCAAACATCTTTGCCAATCTCTGATAGGTGAAAAAGCAAAGAGCTGTGAAAATTAAACGAGATGATGCATGAGAAGTACTCTATACGGTACCTATCCCCTGTTCTTAATAAAGTTTTGTCATTATCATTACCATCATTATTGTAATCATCAGTCATCATTATCTATAGACGCATCTATTCATCTTTCACTTTAAGAAGGAAACCTGGGTGCTATTTGTATTAAGTAGCCAAATTGGCAATAAATGTTCATTTTATCTTTCCTATTTTAGATAGTTACTGTTTTCTGGTACATTGGCCACACTGTTGTTCTAAGTATGTTCAAACTGGGAAAAACCAACAACTGAGTAACAACATTTTATTCTGCTTGTGAAAAGCAGAAGTCATAATCTTGGAATAAATATTAAATGAATAAATTACATCAGAGATTTCAGAATCTTCAAACTGACTAAAATGTAAATTTATAAAGGAAGATGTTATCAAACTAGAAATTAAAACAAGATTGATATGTCCTCTAGTAAAGGAAATCATCAGTACAAGGACATCCAAAAATTCCTGCTTCTGTTACACTAAAGCCTTCTAACAGAGTGCTGTCTGAAAACCCAGAAAGGTCATCATCTTTTAACTTCCTCTAAAAATCAACAGAAAAAAATTAAAAGAAATTGCAAACATCTATCGTGTTTTAAAAGAAAAGGAACAGTGGTTATCACTAACATTCTCCTATAAAGTGGAAGCTTTGTAAAATTCTAGATGCTAAATCAAATCTGTGGTCATTGCAAGGGAGGCACTACTTGGTTATCAAGTTCAAAACTGATTAGGCTCTGTTCAGAGAACACAAAGTTGGATGTAAGCTTTGTACCAGGAGACATCCACGCCATGGCATATATACTTAACTACTTGCAAAATGTCCTTGCATACAGAATACATTACATTCCTTTTGCATTTCCACTTGACATGAAAACATAGTTTTCAAAAGATCTTGGAATGTGCTTTCCAAGACCTACTCTGTGCCCCAGAACCCTCCAGATTAACTCAAAGGATTCTCCAGAGCTGAAAGAACTTTCCAGGCCATCTTAAGCTCCCTGTCTTGGGCAAACACTACACTTATTCAATTCGTACAAGGAAAGTAGTGATGTTCACATATAAATCAGATGGAGAATTATTAATGAATTTCTTGATTCACTAATATCTTGGAAAAAAAAAGGAGTGGGCTTCCCTGGTGGCACAGTGGTTAAGAATCCACCTGCCAATGCAGGGGACAAGGGTTCAAGCCCTGGTCAGGGAAGTTCACACATGCCGCGGAGCAACTAAGCCTGTGTGCCACAACTACAGAGCCTGCGCTCTAGAGCCCACAAGCCACAACTACTAAAGCCCACGTGCCTAGAGCTCATGCTCTGCAACAAGAAAAGCCACCACAATGAGAAGCCCGCGCAACGCAACGAAGAGTAGCCCCCACTCGCCGCAACTAGAGAAAGCCTGCACACAGCAAGGAAGACCCAATGCAGCCAAAAATAAATAAATAAACTAAATACATAAATTAAAAAAAAAAGAGGAGTATCTATATTTCAGCAACAGGAAAGGTAGAGTGTTGAGGAAGAACTTAAGTAAAGGTAGGTTGAGGTGGTAGGGGCAATCGCTGGTGACTAACTGGGAAACTGGGGTAAGGGAGTGGAATGATATCTCCAACATCAGAACCAAGTGCTTCCTGATCTTACCAGCCTGCCTCACCTCCTGAGCCTCCCCTTCCTCACATCTAATACCCAAGCTACACTAAATTCTCCCTTCCAGTACAGTAAGTCCCCTACATATGAATGAGTTCCATTCCGAGAGCGTGTTCGTTAAGTCCAATTTGTTCGTATGTCCAACAAAGTTAGCCTAGGTACCCAACTAACACAATCGGCTATATAGCACTGTACTGTAATAGGTTTATAATACTCTTTACACAAATAATACATAAAAAACAAACACAAAAAATAAAGAAAATATTTTTAATCTTACAGTACAGTACCTTGAAAAGTACAGTAGTACAGTACAACAGCTAGTGCTTCTTAGCAGTACTGGCTACGTCACTGCTGCTTTTACACTTGCTTCCAGACATCCTGGGCTTGAAATAAAGACACTGTACTATTGTACTCTATACAGTACTGTACAGTAAAGTACACAAAAGCACAGCCACTTGTAGAGGATGCACACACGTGACAATGTACGTCAGACACGTGAATTAACTCACGTGATTGGACTTGTGAATGCACGTTCACATCTTTGAAAGTTCACAACTTGAAGGTTTGCATGTAGGGTACTTACTGTACTGTGTTCTTTCAAGCACTCATGCATTTGCACATGGAGTCTTTCTGCCTGAAATACCTTTCTCCAGCAGAAAAACTCCTACTTATCTTTCCAGGCTCTAGGAAAACATTTCCACACATCCACAGCTTTCTGTGCCCTTTCCCCAGCAGTTTTTCATCCCTGTCTTTTATGCCTCCAAAGCCCACTGCTCACTCTTCCATTGTGAGCGTGCTTATTTCACACAGGGCTGAGCAACCAAATCTGGGATAACTTAGAATGGGAATTTCCTCTGGACACTCATAACATCAGTCTGCCACATACGAATCAAGAGTAGAGCCTACCTTGAACTGTAATTGTTTACCTGGTTTTACTAGTGGACTTTCAGCTCCTCAAGCCTATAAGAATGTTTCTTATTTATCTTTGCATCTAGCAACATGGTAAGTGCTCAACAAATACCTGATAAATAAATAATGAAAATAATCTAACATTTAGCTATTTAAATTAAGATTCCTTCTTACACATAATTTTCAACTTTTAGGTTTTTTTTTCAGTAGACACTTGGCTTAATTTCTCAAACTAAAGCTCTGTAGCTAAAAAGTAATTCACCTCCTCTCCTCCTCCATAGGTGGGGATGGGCCACATTTCTCATCCACTGAATATATTATAAAAACCCTTGTTCTCTAATCATTCTTTCTATTCCTTTCTTTAATTTCTCCATTAATTCTTAAAATATGGCAACCTGGCAAGAAAATAAATATTATTTACAAGAGAGCCATAGTGAAAGGTTTACATTGTTTCCAATCTTGTGTGGGTCTTGTCTGTATACAATCAAATACATATTCAGCTGTATTTGGGTCTCTCCAATTATTTGCTGTTCTATAGCTCTGTGCTTTCCCTTGATGCAAATTATCCTACTTTTTAAGAGATCATGGCTTTAAATTCCATAATCCCAATGAATATTTTTCCTTTGTAGGATCCATTTACTTAAAAAAAAGAATGCTCTGGTCAATGGTTTAAAGTGGTAAAGATTCCCAATTCCAGTTCTGTTATCAGGTCAGAGGCAAGATGACACATACTTGAGAAAGGGAGAGCTCTGTCAACAGGACACTGTCCTCAAAACCAGCCCTGCATTGTTAGAGCAAGGCCCTATGACCGAGACTTTAATTCTAGCAGATACAGTGGGTAACATTTATAAAATGTGAATTATTTTTTCCAGAGAAAATGTGTCATATGATCATACAGACTTAACTGATTTTTAAAAACTGGCCCGTTATTTTCTACATTAAGGGAAACATGAGGTCAGAAAAACATCTTCCTACATCTAACGTGTAAACTGAAATTCTCTAGAATGAATTTACCTAGAGTCTGATTCAGGGACCCTGAGGAGTTTTCAGTGACTAATGACAGATTCCTCAGGGCTGATAATCAAAAGACAAAGAATATTCTGGTAATTAATTTACCAGAAGGTGGAGAAAAGACAAGGCCCTGAAGGCAAAGAAAAAAAACTAAAAAGACTGCTGCTGTAAGGCCAAAGAGAAATTAGCCATGAATATTGAAGGTCACTACCTGAAATCTAACACAAGCCCAGAGGCCTCTCAGGGATATTCTAAAAACCATGAATAACACCAGAATACAGAAATCTCTGTTTTCATTTCCTATTTAATAAGGCAACTTGAAATAGCCCATTCCTATTCAAAAAGAAATTAAAATTCCACAGAAGTTACACTAAGACACAAGTTTACAATGCAAACTGGTTGATTTTTGCTGTAAAGATGCCTCACTTTCTAAATTTTGAAGTTGTCAGACAATACCGCATAAATTTAATAACCAGGTCTTTCAAAAATTAACAGCACAAGACAACAAAGGAAAAGGAAGTACTTTAAAAAAAATCTGACACCTTTGATTATCAAAGAATGGGGAAACAAATTACCACAAGTTTTAATACAGTTTAAAAAGTTATTTTGTTCGTATAATACTTATGGCTCATTTGTGAAATCATGGTCATGCTAACTTTTAACCCAATGACCAACCTAATTTAAGTATTATACAGTAAATTGAGAAAGATGCATTTCTCCTGCACACTGTCAACTAAGATACCTGAGCACCTAAGATATTCCACACCTTGTAATAAATACCAAGAAAGATATTTAACGATAATCCAAAGGGTCGTGGCTCGTATGTGAATCATTTTTCCAGTAATGCAGATTTCCTATAAGCTCAGCAGCCACTAACTCCTGGAAAGCACAGCTGAGCCTACCTCAGTGCCTTTTTTAAGCATTCCTTCCACTTTGAATGTCTTCTTATCCCAAAGTAGCTTTGTGATCAAGGGTAAGTGACGAAGCTCTGAGACTTGGGCTCCTGGTTGAGAAAAGCCTGTTAATGAGGCTTACCATCCACAAAGGGCCTAGCAGGAGCTCTTATAGACCACTGGAGTCACTCACACTTCCCCTCGTCATTCTAGATCTAGCCCTAGATGCTATTCGTCCATCTAGGTCAGGATAATCTCTCCTTTAACTCTAACAATTTACATTTAATTGCTTTTAAATTATTTACTCAAATTAGTAATTCTCCCCAGGTATATTTTATGCCATTAGGACAGGTCCCTTTTATATCCTGAAGTACTTCATAAAGTACTAGTCAAGATAAATATTCACTGAAGCCCAGAGTGGAGCCATTTAAAATATTTTTTAGGCAAACAGCTTATACCTAGATATTAAAATTAACTTCTAGGGAGCGTTTTAAAATTACAAAGAATTCCTCACAAACAGGCTATTTTTAAAGTTTTTTATAAACCAGCTGTAATATTTTATCTGCTAAGGTGTTCTTTGCAAGTTGTAGTATTATAAATCTTACTTCTTAGACCATCCTACAGAAGTAATTTACTCTCTATTATATGAGTAAAGCACAACATTAATTGTATTATTTCACCTATCATGTGTAACAATGCTTCCTGGATGGTTCATAAGGCTTCAATCGGATGGTTCATAAGACTTTGCTGAATAATGATTACGTCGCATCTGTAAAATTAATTATTTTCTACGCTACAAGCATCAGCCCATGTCAGCATGGTTAAATGGTTAGCTTAGTGGCTGTGGAACCTTACCTATAATTTAACATTAAGGTAATGAAATATATGTGAATGTCTGCCAAAGGTGAAACATTTTAGAACCGGGTATTTCATCTGATCGAAATGCACAGCATATGCAGGTCAGAAAGCGAGAGGTTCATATTTTCTTCATTGCCATCTCTTAAACAGTACCTTTTTCTGTAACAGCGCCTCACATAACATATTCAAGTTCAAAATTAAGTTTATAGTTTGGTAAGAAAAATCTTGCTGTGAACTATTTGCAAGCTTATTGTTACCAAATGGCTGATCCAAATATTTTCTACGTATTACTATAAGGAACACAGCTACCTCAGGGTTTTTTTTGTTTGTTTGTTTGTTTGTTTGTTTTTTAAGTTTTAAAAATGGCAACCAATCCTTTTAGGCTTGGTTACATTTCTTCTCTGGAGACTTCTTCATAACCTAAGTCGATTCGAACTAGCCACAGTGGATCAAATTCCTATGAAGTATCTTTGTCACATTAAAGATTTTAAGAGGCACCCCCATCTAGAAATTAATTTCCTTTTTTTCCTACAAACTGTTCAAAGACTCACAAAGCAATTCCTATCATTTCATTAATCCTATTTTATATTAGATTATGAAATGGGTGCATCACATGTTGTTTTATGACCACACAGCTGTTCCTTAAATGATTGTTTTCTTAATCGTACTTCAGCTTTAGTTTCTTGAATCTAATGCAAACACACTTTAAATTTTTTTCATTATTTAGGACTCAAGGAAGAAGAACAGGAAAAACACTGTTAATACCCACAGGCGAGAGTGAGGGTCTTCTCTGAAGGGGAGGATTTCAGCACTGGCGGAGGACTGGTCTGAATCACCTCGAAGGTCTTTCCCACAGGTTCTTTCCCACCCTGGTCTATGACCACAGGAGTAGGGTTTGTTCTTCTTCACACTGGACTAAACTAAAAGGCGCTAAAAATACTTTGGAGCAGCCTAAAAGCAAGTAACAATTTATGCCAACTCAAGCAGAAAAGAATGCTGATATGAAATTTCCTGCCCATGAACTTCCTAGGGGAGAAGGCCTAGAAAAGATGTGTACTGTTGTTGATCTGTTTGTAAAGCCATTCCTTCTATTAGCTCCTGGAGACATAGAGAGTATAATTAAGTAACTAAAGATAACATCCCCCAAGAAACTCATTTTCAACATCAGGACAAAGCCTACAGCAGTATCTTGCCTAAATCTTATATTTTATCATCCCTGTCCACCTCTGCCTGAGGTGGTAATGAATAGACAAATAGTCAAAAGTCATGAGACACATAGAAGACTAAGAATTTGAAAAGAAATGGCTTTGATCCAACAGAAACCTGGGTAATCTATAGTTTAAGCACAAGCGCTGTTGTATCAGGAAAAAAAAAATGTGGATCACATTTACCCGAGTAGAAAACAGCAAGAAAAAAAACAACTGTTGTAAAACTCTTTCAAACACAACTGAAAGAATCATGAATTATTAAGAGCTGGAAAAGACCTTAAAGATCATTTTATGGCAGAGGAAATTAAGACCCCAGAGATAAGTGACTCACTCAAGGTTACGAAGCTGGTTAGTTGCTGAACAAGAACCAAACCCAGATTTCCTTATTTTCAGGCCTAGGTTTACTCACCAAGTCCCCAGCCCCCTGAAGCTTGATTTCAATATGTTCTCTCATACCTCAAAGGTATGACAAATTTAAGGCCGACTGAAAATATACATACACACACTATAGTCAAATGAATTAAAACCATGATTTTCCTTAAGGCAAATGGAAACAGGCACAGATATTACAACGTCAGGGTGGGCAATAATCACTGTCCTAAATTCAGTGTTTGGAGAACACATTAGGTTGGTTCTATGACCAACTCCTCAAATTCACATTTTTACACGGGGATGAGAAGGTACATATTTTGGTTTAGTTAGCTCCCCAGCTGCCTTGCAGAGAGCAATTCTGCAGAATTTAGAGAGCTGTCTCCAGCTGGGTTCACATACAATCTGCAGCCTGTCCTGGGTAGCCAGTAAACAAATCAGCCATGAAGACTTTTGTCTGACAAATTCAAATTACCAAATACCAACGGTACATGACTCAGGGCTGGCAGCTAGCATAAATGAATCCTATTTATTTAATTCTCTGTATACCTCTTAGTCTCTGAGCTTTTACAAATATCAAAGGCAGTACCCATAGTTTCTTTGTTGCCTGAAAACTAGCAAGCAATATTGAAGACAGAATTCAACCCCTTACTCAGAATTCTAAGGACATCAATGGGGTGGATTCAGCAAAAGAGTCACTGAGCTCAAACACACCAGGGAAAGGACTTTTATGTTCCCTCCTTTGTTGTTTCTTCATTATTTTGCTTTCCCGGAAGACTCAAGAGTACCAAATGATGACAGGAAGAATCACCAGCACTTCAGGGCTTGCTTTTTGTGTCTTCATCTGTGGTCAAGCATCTGAGAAATGGCCAGAGAATCTCCCTGCTTACCTGGTTTCTCCAAGCCACTATCAACACATTTCACGGAGAAGGAAGGGTACTGAGAAGCCATGGCGTGTGCACGCAGGCATGCGCACACAAACACACACACACACGCATACACACAGACATCATGGTCCACATATCTAAGCCCCAGGCCACCCTTACTAGGTTACTGATCAGCTAACTGACTGTTTGTTCCATTTTGGCCTGATCTTTCAACCTCATCCACCCAGCAAAACTTGAAAACTGGGATCGATATAGCAAAGCACCATCTCACCCAGATGCAGGAAGCTGAGAGTTTCTGGAAAAAAATCTTGCAGCTCTGCATCTCCTCCAATGCACGCCTTGAGTGCTAATTGGGTAACCAGTAGGCATGAAGTTTTGTTTTGTTTTGTTTTTTTAAGAAGATGTTGGGGGTAGAAGCTTATTAATTAATTAATTTATTTTTGCTGTGTTGGGTCTTCGTTTCTGTGTGAGGGCTTCCTCTAGTTGTGGCAAGCGGGGGCCACTCTTCATCGCGGTGCACGGGCCTCTCACTATCGCGGCCTCTCTTGTTGCGGAGCACAGGCTTCAGACGCGCAGGCTCAGTACGTGTGGCTCACGGGCCTAGTTGCTCTGCGGCATGTGGGATCCTCCCAGACCAGGGCTCGAACCCGTGTCCCCCTCATTAGCAGGCAGATTCTCAACCACTGCGCCACCAGGGAAGCCCGGCATGAAGTTTTTGATAACACTTTTTTCTCCCCCTCCTTCAGGGACCATACTGAACCTTCACTAGACTCCCGCCCAACCAACGGGTGACTTTACCTCCTACTCTCCTGGGAAGATGGAGGCCACCAGCCATGGTCAAAGTTCAATTCCTCACTCTTCTACCTATAAAGCTATCAGCATTCACACCCATTCCCAACTCCAGGATTACAGTTGGAAGTTCTCTTCCTATTGGTGACTAGCCTTCCAACTTTGTCCTTGACCCTGATTTCACTTAGAGACATAGGTCACCCCCCTTTCCTTTTTTCAACCACTCTTTTTACACTTTCCTGTATGCAGGCCATAAGCTTGTTCCAAAATGACCATTTTTCTCTCCAGGCTAATCACTACACTTTTCAGGCTCTACTTGGCAGTCCCTTTCTTCCGTGCCGCCCATCTCCCACCACAACTCACGCAAACGGACAGACACACACGCACCCCACAACTCAAGCATACTGAGAAAAGGAACTGTGCTGCCCGGCAATCACAGCATGGCCTCTACTTGTTTCACCCTGCTTCTCTGAACAAGCTTGATTTTCCATCTCAGGTGCCTCAATTTCCCACCCGCCCCTTGAATCTTAGTACCCCGGGGGCATCATTCCCAAGTCACTGCTCTTCTCACTCATCCTGAATGATTCCATCCACTACAGTATGGTATCAACAACCAGCTCCCTCCTGGGGACTCCTAGATCTGGATCTATTTGCCCGGACTTAACTGCCGTCTTCAGAAAACCATGTTCAGTGAGGTACTTGGCACTGACTGACATTACCATGTTCATGGGCAACTTGATCTGAGAGAACTTTCTTCCAAGTCTGGTCCTGTGCTCACTATCCTTGGGTCACAGTAATCCTTGAATCCCTCCTTCATAACACTGTGTTTGGGACTTAATATGTACTTAATGTGCTGAATGAATGAACTAATTCCTTCTAACATTATAACTTCCTATAAAATTAGCATTAGAGTCATGTGAACTCAGAGCATGATAGTCAACAGCGTAGGACACAGGATATAAACTCCTACTGTGCCCATCTTCTCAAAGGGGAATGAAAATATTATCCACCAGGAAGCATGCTTACCACTTGTTTCAGAAACTAATGACATTTAGTGACCAGACCATAGGACCTTTGAGACCCTGTTAATTTCTGCCCAACACAAGGGAGAAGTTCAACTTTCTAGCAGGCAGAAACAGTGAAGCTAAGTTTGCTCTGGAACAACCTGGGTCGCCATTGAGAAGTTGATGCAATTAAGAACGGTGTTTATACATTTCTAAAGAAAGGATTAATGGGGTTACTATTTTCTTAGCCTAATGAAGTAGCTTTTCAGTTCCAGAATTACCCTACAGTCCTTTCCAACAGCAGAATTTTGTACTTCTCCAGTTATTGTTAAGCTTAAACAATTTCTCTCCTTCTGTTTAACTCCTTAAGTCTCCTGGTCAAAGTTTGCTAATTTCCTTGATTTATTAAGCCTTCATTGTTTTTAAGTTAAAAGGTCCATTTACTTATCATTCAATCACGGTTGAGGCCTTTCATTTCCCACTGAGAACAGACTGTGTACACAACAAAAATCTTCAGAGTGGAATCAGGAATGGATAAGAAGAGCAAATTTCCTGGGTCAGCCTCACATCCTGTCAAAATCAGGACCCTATGAGCTCTGTGGGAGCATTGACCACGGCTCTAAATAGTATATGAATCTGGACAATTACAAATGTATGTTTTTGCTTTTTGCTCATACACAAGCCCTACTAGGGGCTCGCCTCAAGTTGAATGGCTCCTGTGTTCAGTCCGGGTTTCCCAGACCATGCCCTCATCTCATTAGAATTTCTGTATCCTCTGGTCTTGCAGAGTTCCCTTTACCTTCTTTTGTATCAGACAAAAGATGGTAATTTACGTCTAATTAACGGAACTGAGTCATAATGAGTTCTCTTCTCTTAGACAGCATTTGAATGTCCAAAATAAACAGCGAGATTGGGCTTTTTAGACTCCCTCCAGCTTAAGGTTTTCTAACACAATACTCTTATTCAGGCCTTCTACTTTGCATACAGTCAGAGGGCTGGAGGTTATCCACATTGTGAAATTCTTTGGCTAGTGATGCCCTGAGTGATTTCATGGCATGAAGGCCGATTTCATATTTTCTGCTGAGCAGCTCTGTTGAAACAGTCAAGCTTACGATTGCATTCTTTTTATGCCTCTTCCTTATACTCTGAAATGCTAGCTTTTGCCTGTGATGAATTTGATAGCATTCTTTATGAGATCAATTTCCTTGCATAAGATACAAAAGACAGGATGAAAGAGAAGTTTGATGCAAAGCACACAAAGGGCCGTGCATCTGTGTGAAGAGAAGCGCAGGGAAGCATAAAGTGTTTCTCCCCATGCCATGAGGAGAGACAAAGATGGAATGGTGTAAACACAACAAGCCTGCCTGAAGAAAGCAGAGCACATGTTCTAACAGAAACAGTACTCGGGTTAAAGGACTAAAAGCATCTTCTTGCTCTCTCACATGCCAGGGTATTTTATACCACCCTCTATACATGCCTGCATGCCAACACAAACAAACCACAAACTCATGCCCTCCTGAAAAGACACCATTTGGACACAGTGAGTTTTTACTCCTGGGACTGTCTTCATCCAATCTTTTTACTACATTGGGTTAAAAAGTAAAAAAAAAATAAAATAACAATCTTTCTTTCTTTCTACACCTCAAATACCTCAATACCCAAATATACACTCCTTGGATATAATATTGTTATATTTTGAAAAGTGTGGCAAGGCCACTTAGCTGTCATCATCTCCTGCTGAAATACATATTTTTCCACTGTTCCAGTTGTAAAAACAGCAAGAAAACAGAACAAAAAATAATGCTGACCAGACTTTTACCATGGGAGCCCTGGGACA
Organism: Mesoplodon densirostris; assembly: GCF_025265405.1. Taxonomy (NCBI): domain Eukaryota; kingdom Metazoa; phylum Chordata; class Mammalia; order Artiodactyla; family Ziphiidae; genus Mesoplodon; species Mesoplodon densirostris. Next base: position 44,540,968 of record NC_082675.1, read on the forward strand.
GGGAAATTATAGCTGTGTTACAATACAAGGACAGGGAAATCCAGGCTAGTGATTTGTATTGTTTGTCTCCTCATCTTTTTTTCCCCCTCAGAGGACGTAGAATATAAAATTTACAAACACAGGCTCCTCAATGGACATGATTAGTTTGTCAAAATGAAAAGATGACTCTTTGGTAACTAGGCTCCTTAGTGAAAATGTTAAACCAGACAGTAAGTCAGAGAAAATGAAATACTACTTTGATCAATTAGGCTTAATGGATGAGAAGCAACTAAGTTATATGGCTAAATTGACAAAAATAGGTTAAAGAAAAAAGAGACTGTTTCACATCAAATTAAAGTATAATTTTTTTTCTTTTTTATGGGGTGGGGGGTGTAGACTGGTACTCAAAAAGTGAATTGCATTTTTGAGTAGATAAGCAAAAATCGCTCTGGGCACTTTTAAGCAACTGCCCTTACCCAGTGAGACTGACAATCTAGTATCAGAAATAAGACATGTGAGTCCTGAACATACACATGGGTTTGAAAGTTAATTTACAAATCTGACTCTTGAACCACAGTTTTTATTTCAAACTAAATTGGGAATCATAGGGATGTCTCCAAGATAGCTCAGAGAAGACTTTCTAACCTAGAATCCTTTCTAAAATAGTGCATTACCAGCACAAGGAACCTCACGTACTTGAATGCACGCAGACCCTGACAGTGATGGGGCAGGAAATGTCCTTTCTGGGTGTAGGTCTGTCCTAGAGGGGTCTAGTCAGCTGGGTACCTCCTAAAGTAGTAGATAGAGAGAGTAAAGCTCCCAGATCTAGCAGCGCCCCCAGTGGTGGGGAAGGGTTCCTAGGGGGTTGAGGGAGGTTTCCATGGCAGCCACCTTCCCAGCAGGTCAAGTGTTTCTAAACTGGGGGCTCTCTGTACATACCAAAAGATAACAAGGATACAAAACAGTGTAAGTGCGAACCGAGTGGAAGCAGAGCCTGAGTAGTGTGAGAGAAAGCAAGAGGTTTATGCTGGGTGTCAGGTAAAGACTACAGTGCAGATTCAAAGGGAAACCAAAGCTGACTTAAAGAAAATTATTATACAGACTATTATACTTAAGAATAATTTATAATAGCGATTCTAAAAGAGCTTTATAAACAAATAAAAAACTACTTAGTTTTATTCATTATTATTTATGTGGCTTAGTTTTATTCATTTCTTCTTTCTCATAACTGAATATACATTGAATAGAAAAGAGAAAGAAGCAGAGTTTGACAACAGATTAGAAGGATGTTCCCTTTACTTGCAGTAGAAACAAACCTCCTAAAAACCTAAATGCCAAACAAACTTCTCTGACTCTAAGCCAGATAAGGACACGATGAACTGTTAACTTTCTGTAAGAAAGATTTTAGGACTTCAAATAAAGGAGTCAGAAACCACATAATAATTACCACGGAAAAATCAAACAATAATATTCAGTCACCACTTAGAAAGAATAACCAATTGTACACATTTCTTCACATTATAATTATATAATCTTCACATCACAATTATTCTCATTGTCAACAGCATTTCCTAAAATGTGAGAAAAAGTTTAAATGGTTGTACCTCTCTGTATAGAAGAATATCTGTTTTTTCACAATCTTCTTCCTAAAAAGCCTATAAATTGATGGTCTGTAAAGAGAGTCATGCTTCAATTATTTAATTATTATTATTTATAAAGTTAATTATTTAAAAATTTTAAATGATGTAAAACAAGTTCCACTGCAATTTCGTTCAGGCCCAATAATCTTTCTAAAGCAAATGGTTAGATCTAATTTATCAGTTTCCTATTTGGTTATATCTATAACTGTTTTTTAAAAGAAAAACTGGGGGAAGTAAGGTTAGCTGAAACCAGGTCTTTTTCCGAGAGATACAGTCAGCAACAAATATTTTTGTCACATACCACCTAACAGTGTATGACAGGTGCCAGGAACACAGGCAGGAAACAAGACAGAGCCCCATGCCTGTCCCACTGGAGCTGTCCACACTTCGGATCCGTGTTTGGCAGACAGAGACCCTTCAAACCCACTGTAAATTGTGTTTTTATAAACTTTTTGATTTTATCCTTTTAGTAAACCTTTGAGGTTTCAGTGATGAGAAACTAAAGTGTAGATAGCAACTTTCAAAAAATTATTGGCTGCCACAGCTATAAGGGTCTTAAGAGATCAATGAGGCTGTTCCTTTCCTTTTGGAATATAAGTTCTAATGTTTAATTTATAAACAAAAGTACACAAAACACAGAACTGACTTCCTCCCACATATTAGTAATGTCCTTTTTAGCATCTGTGGACTAAGATAATGGTAATGAAAGAACTATTTTGAATTCAATATGCTTTTAAATGGATACATATTGCAATTATCTCAATCACATCTAAATTCATTTGAAGAATAGTGGCAAATGTGTGGTATTAATATGGATTTGTGTATTGGGCAATGATTCTGAGGTCCCTAAAAGGAAAGAGCCAAAATCTCATCCACCTCCCTCATGTCACCACTGAAGGACAACTGAGGGCCAGAAATGATGGAACCATCTTGCCAAGGTCACACTCCCATGAGCAGGATAGTTAACTTGACAACACTGAGGTCTACTAGCTTCCACCCAGGTAAAGATCTATAAACCCTGCTCCGGTGCTACCCACAATCTTCCTTCCAAAGAGGACATTTCTCCCTTACCTTTACAGAATTCAGAAGTCAACACTGTGTATATATTCTACTGCATTCCAGTACACTCTTGGAAATGCTCTACAAGATCTTCTCCTTCCAATCTTATGGTAGATAAGAACTTAACGAAACCTATATAACTATATAAGTTATATAACTTCAGGGCAAAAGACAAATTTTCTTTTACTGTACTGTAGAATGTTGCACCTATCATGGCCTAAAATCACCCAGAAGCCAGTATAATATTTCTAGTACAACTTTCTGGATTGGGGAAGAAAAGAAAAGTCTTTTTATTCCTTTTCACTCTGCCTACAACTAGAACATTGAGATAATAGAGATTAAGCCTTAAATTTCTACATCCAATAGTGGTAGAACCACAAGAGGACTGAAAAAGCATTTGTCTCTACAAGCTAATACGCAATGTTAGTCCTTTGGGCAGTTTACATTGATTTTGCATTTAATTGCATACGTCGACTTTCCCATATTTTCCAGGATAAAGCTGTAAAAATGATAGAATCTAGATATACTCTGATATGAAGCCACAAGAAGAAAGTAAACTTAAGAGTACTGATTTCTGGGGCCTCCCTGGTGGCGCAGTGGTTAAGAGTCCGCCTGCCGATGCAGGGGATACGGGTTCGTGCCCTGGTCTGGGAGGATCCCATATGCCGCGGAGCGGCTGGGCCCGTGAGCCATGGCCTCTGGGCCTGCGCATCCGGAGCCTAACGGGAGAGGCCACAACAGTGAGAGGCCCGCATACCGCAAAAAGGAAAAAAAAAAAAAAAAAAAAAGAGTACTGATTTCTGTTAATACCTACATGATTGCAAAAAGGTTGTTTTCGTTTTTGTTTTTCCTACTAGAAACCAACAATTAGGGATCATAAACCAAATTGAGAGCAGAGGTAATAACATTGTACTTTCTTCCCTTTCCTTCTTTTTTCTCCCATTATTCTTAAATTACTTTGAGAAAATGGCAAATGAAAAATGCCCCCTGACACTTAGCTGCCTTTTACCTACTCTGTAACTAAGTAGGTTTAATTCCCTCTAGTTCAGTTAGCCAGAGACTTTGTCTTTCAGTCTGTCTGGCAGATATTTCACAATTCTTTCAATGTGTTTTTGTAAATTGGGGAAGAAAAAAGCAACTTATTAATTTAAACCATCAAAGAAGATAAAATAATATTGTGATGGGAATGCAGCAATTAATCCTAATGATTAACACAAATTATTTTTCAAAGTATATGTTTTCTGAAGCTTCACAGAAAAAGATACTTTAAAGACAACCTATTGATCAGCTCCCTGAAGGAGCTGCCATTGGTAAATTAACAAAATACTGATGGTTTTAGGACACTCTCAAAGGGACTGTGAGGAAGGGACATTAAATAAAAACTTTGTTTCCAAAGGAAAATGATAGATTTATTTTTGTCAGTTGATTAACTGAGCTTGAAACAAGGCCCCATGTATTAGTTTGCTAGGGCTGTCTAGCAAAGTACCACAGACTTGGTGGCTAACAACAGATACTTATTTTCTCACAATTCTGGAGGCTGGAAGTCTGAGATCAAGGTGCAGGCAGGGTTTGATTTCTAATGAGGCCTCTCTGCTTGGCTTATGGATGCCCATCTTCTCCCTGTGTCTTTACATGGTCTTCCCTCTGGGTACGTCTGTGTCCTGATCTCCTCTTGTAAGGACTCAGGTCACATCGGATTAGGGCTCACCCTGATGACCTCATTTTGACTTGATGACCTTATTTTGCCTTAATTACCTCTGGAAAGACCTTCTCTCCAAATACAGTCATTTTTAGAGGTACCGTAGGTTCAATATATGAATTTGGAGGGGGACAAATTCAGCCTGTAACATCCCCACTAACCAAAACTTAACCCTCTTCATTTCTGTCTAATTTTCTCAGCCCAGCATTGTTTATCTCCAAGGCCAAGGAAAGAAGACTGTGGGAAAGTCAGGAAAATCACTGACCATGACGCCAAACCAACAACGGTCAGTGCTAGTCGTGGTCTAACCTTAGCCTTTTTATAACTGAAGAAATGATTATTTTTTGTGTATAAATTTGGAATGGTTATGACCAAACCAACATAAATAAGTTAGAGGAAGAGTTGGACACACAAATTTTATTTGTTAGCGCTCAGAAGTCCAAGGTGAGGCATTCAATCCAATTGTCAAAATTCTTTCAACAGCCCTATCTCAAGAAATAGGAATAAAATATTGATCAGAGGAGAACAAAACAAAACAAAACAAAATACCAAAAGCATGAAAATTGTAAAAGCCTTACAAAAACTAAGCAGTTGAAAATACTAATACAGAAATATTATTTTTGTCAGAGACCATATCTTTAAGGAAACCACAGCAAGGCAAAATCTATAACCCAGGTGGCACCAAATCACACTTCTAGTATTTATTTCTAATTTTATTTACATTCCATAGAATGCATGAAATTATAGGAGAAAGACAGAATCACAGAAATCTTCACATCTTTCCCCTCATTTTAACAGTAAAGGATGAGGTCCATCAAAAAGAAGTTTTCTCAACAACCAAGTAGACTCATTCAATACTCAAGCCGAGGCCACCGCCCTACATCTAAGTTACATCTCTTTCCAAAGACAACCAATGAATCTGAATACTTTTCATACTGTTGAACAAATCACAAATGTAGGTAACACTGAACTGTCACCTCTGTCATTCTGAAGGACTTGTTCAAAAAGATAGTGACTACAGAGTTGTTTGCCTTTTCTTAAGTCACCACTTTCACCTTTGAAAATACTGTTGATGATGTTATAAATCCCATTTTCCAGAAAAAAAAAATATATAAACATATAAAATTTGGCATTTCAGAAAAATCAAATACTCCCCTAAAAAGTACTCAAGAAGTAAAACTTCTGACATGGATCAGAAACAGAGCCCAAGTTAGAAGATTTTAACTGGAGTTTTTTGCCCCTGAGCCCTTATCTTTTTTTTTTTTTTTTTAAATAAATTTATTTATTTATTTTTGGCTGTGTTGGGTCTTCGTTGCTGTGCGCAGGCTTCCTCTAGTTGCGGTGAGTGGGGGCTACTCTTCGTTGCGGTGCATGGACTTTTCATTGTCGTGGCTTCTTGTTGTGGAGCACGGGCTCTAGGCGTGCAGGCTTCAGTAGTTGTTGCACGTGGGCTCAGTAGTTGTGGCTTGTGGGCTCTAGAGCACAGGCTCAGTAGTTGTGGTGCATGGGTTTAGTTGCTCGGTGGCACGTGGGATCTTCCCGGGCCAGGGCACAAACCTGTGTCCCTTGCATTGGCAGGCGGCTTTTTAACCATTGCGCCACCAGGGAAGCCCCTGAGCCCTTATCTTAACTGAAAGAGTTTCCATGTAATAAAGTAATAAGGTGGGAGTTCTAAGTTTTTGGAACTCAGTAAAGAGATACTATAGAGTTTTAAAGGTTTCTTTCTGCCCTTTACTCCATTCTAATCCCATATGGAGGCCACTGTTAGCTGTGTCTGGTGTGATTAAGAAAAATGTCTTTATCTTTTAAAGTCTAAGCAAAGTTAAAAAAAAACAAAAAAGACAAAACAAAACATTTGATTGTTCTCGAAAACAAAAAAGCACTTGACAATGTTCAGACAAAACACTGTGAAAAACACTAATACTGCCAGCTGGTTGCATGACTAATACAATTTCCTTGACATAGTCTGTTTCATTCTTTTACATATTATAGAGAATATTGAAAAACTAAAACTCAAACCCCAGTAGTAATTTGTTCATGTCCTTGTCACAAAGAGAACTATAACTAAAGTCCCAAAACTTCAATCCCACTTTTTAAAAAGCAGACAGCATACACAGGAAGCATTTTTGGAGGAACACATAGGATGATGAGAGATGGGGTAGCATATGAGCACAGACTGCCCTAAAGGCCAATTGGACACACTGTCACAGCCCACGAATGAGCAAACCTAAGTTATTCTTGCATCTGATTAAAAACTCTTAGGCTCATATATGCAAAGAGGTGCCTAAAGTTCTTCATTATATTTCCTTTTTTTTAAATTTTTATTTATTTATTTATTTATTTATGGCTGCTTTGGGTCTTTGTTTCTGTGCGAGGGCTTTCTCCAGTTGTGGTAAGTGGGGGCCACTCTTCATCGTGGTGCGCGGGCCTCTCACTATCGTGGCCTCTCTTGTTGCAGAGCACAGGCTCCAGACGTGTAGGCTCAGTAATTGTGGCTCACGAGCCTAGTTGCTCCGCGGCATGTGGGATCTCCCCAGACCAGGGCTCGAACCCGTGTCCCCTGCATTGGCAGGCAGATTCACGACCACTGCGCCACCAGGGAAGCCCATCTTCATTATATTTCTTAAGAAATATATCCTTCTACATTTTTGAAATATTTTCTTTTTGAAATAAAAACCTCAGCTAGCCTGAGGAAAGTCACAAACGCTTTGCAGTTCGGCTTCCCCAACTGTAAAAAGGAGTTTTAAACAGATGATTTCTAAGATCTCTCCCAGCTCTAAATGCTACATTTCTAGGACTTGAAGTTTTTAATGAATGAGTGTGGGGATTTATAGCTGGCCAGGCCAACTTAATTAAAAGTTGATCAAGTTTGGGAAAATAACCTTTGACGGATTTATAGCATGTTATTACATAATTTTTCCAATAATTCCTGATCATTGCTGCTTTAAAAAAGTGTCTCAACTCATATTTTCTAGTGCTTAAGACCCTTTTAAGCTCTAAAATCAGACTTGTAAATTACCTAGGGACCCAGGTTTTCCCTCCATAAATAGTCTGGCCAGACTTCAGGCACCAGGGCTTTCTCATCTTTATATACTCTGTGCCCAATAAATCTTAGGACAGCACTCAGACATCCAATAAATACTTGCTGAATTAATGAACAAACTTAGGAGGAACTGCATCGTTATGTGTTAGGCGTGAGGAATTAAAAAAAAAAAAGAAAAAAAGAAGAATCTGACTATGGGTTTCCACCTCCCAGGAAGCATCCGGAAGAGGGAACACAGACACATAAAAAAGAATTACGATGTACTGAGATTAAGTCCCACAAATGGAGCGTGTACATGAGGTATAATAACAACAGAAAAGGGATGAACGAATTGGTATGAGGCCTAAGAGGTGATTACTGTGAATAACTGGGTGCATTCCAATGTCAGAAAATAAACTATATGGGAAATATGCCCTTTGTACTAGCGCTGCTTCTTTTAGGGGTTATTATGAGGGTGGTTCAGACATGTATTTATTCCTTAGTCTAGATCCAAATGAAAACCCAATAACATGAGGTACACTTTCCTCTGTACCACTAGGTCTGTGAACGTACACATTAGAGACTTTAAATTGTACGTACATAAAAAGTATATGGAATAACTCCATAAAAAATGGAATGACCTTAATTGTGGCAAAGAAAAGGCTCCACTGGGCAAGTATTTGGGTAAAAATTATGAATAATGATTTCACACAAGACAAAATTCCAACAGTAAATTCTATTAGAAAAAGGTCTATCCTTGCTAGAAATCAAAGATACATAAATTAAAGCAAACTTGAGATGACAGTTTATGGCCGCTAAGGAAGCAAGACTCTTTTTTTTTTTTAAATAGCACACATAACACACGATGATGGGGTAACTATTGTAAAGAATACTATTAATTAACAACACGTTTTGGGAAAGCAGTATGAAAATACACGACAAAAGCAATGAAACAACTCCAAGTAATTCCACTCCTAGGAATATATGCTCTAAAAATATCCCACAAGAAATAAAAAAGATGTGAGCATTAAGTTGTTCATTTGGCATTATCTGTAATAATCAAAAAGTGGAACAAAATCCAAAATGATCAAATTAGGGGAAAATGTTAACAAATTAAAATATAGCGACACAATCTAATATTACTTATTCAATAATTTATGATCTCAAAGGCACTGCAGAAACAAACCGAAAAATCTGATATGAGGAAATGTGCAAACTATGAAATGCCACATGTACTTTGTAAATAAGAAGTAAATGGCATAAATCAACATTTGTTCTCTTGTAGCAGCAACACTTAAAATAAATGATAAGCTAGACACGCTCACTACTCAAGAAAAATCATATGCAAAATTAAACATCTGCCAATGTAGTAGAGGCATGCAAATTTATAGCATTAGATAATTTTTCCCATTAACATAAGTCATCTTTCAATGTCTAGTGCACATGTCACCTCTTTCAGCTGCCAATTCTCACAGCAGAAAGTAACACTTACTCCAACCTCTGTATTTCCAGTGTATTCAGTTCAGATTCCTCCTAAGGCGTTAATCAGGATCTCCCTTGCAGCAGAGGGTCTATGTGTACTTGTTCTGACTTGTGGGGCTGGGGAGGGAGTGATACCCCTTCTGCGCTTACACACCTGCATCTACAAAGAACAGATGTGTGATTCTTGCTTCCTGAATTTAGAGATCTCTAACAGAGCTAGAAAAAAGAAATCAAAGAGGGGTTGTAAATGGAGGTAAAGAGTCTGAGTTCTCCTCCATACCTATGGGTTGTAACATTCAGAAGAAAATAAAGCTATATAGTTTGGTTCTTTTTTGGAAAGGAACTTATTTATTATTTATTTATTTATTTATATTGATGTATTGTAGATTTACAATGTTGTGTTCGTTTCTGGTGTACAGCAAAGTGACTCGGTTATACATATACATTCTTTTCCATTATGGTTTATTACAGGATATTGACTATAATTCCCTGTGCTATACAGTAGGACCTTGTTGTTTATCCATCCTATGTATAATAGTTTTTATCTGCTAATCCCAAACTCCCAATCCATCCCTCCCCCATTCCCCAGTTTGGTTCTTTTTAAAATCTTGAATTCACATTAAAATATTCAAACCAGTCTCCAACTGTATCAATACAAAGAGAAGGTTGGACTAAAAAACCCTAAGGGCTCCTGCAAGTGCATTCTTATCTAATCTGCAATTCTCTCCCTGTCTAAATACACTTCACTGCAACTTAAATATATTAGAAAACAGTTGCTATAAATGGCCACTGAAATGAAAGATAAAAATAACTTTTATAATTTTTTCAAAATCCCATAAAAGTTTTCAAAATTTGATAAAAATGGATAGGTTTTTTTGTTAATTTCTTTTTTTTTTAGAAAAGAATACATTAGAAAGATCACAAAGGAATTTTACAAACAGCAAAATTCTCAATGTGCATACCCCGTGTTCCAAAATTTCATTTGCAGAAAATTTATCCTGAGGAAATAATCATGTACATGATAAAGATTAAGCTACAAGGATGTTTATTCCAGAATTGCATACAACAGCAAAAAGTTGGGGGGGAGGGTTAGTTACTGCTCTATAAAAAGACTTTTATTAAATAAACTGACAGAGCATCTGCATACTGTATTGCTACAGAGACACTAAAAAGACACCGAAGAATATTTAATAACACAGGAAAATATTCAAAATACACCATTAAGGAAAAACACACAAATGTATAGTGGAAGTCAATTTTTGAAAAGTGAAAAAAAAAAAAGTTGATTCTTGTTATTCTCTGTAGTTATGTTCTATAAAATCGCTTCAAACACTGATTTAGTGAATATTTAATTATTGCTCCTAAGAGAAATTCGGAGTTAGGGTCCTGCACACCTCTGGTCACAACGTTCATGTCAACTAATCAATACATAACTTTGTGGTATGTGTATTTCTGCTTCAAGACACTTATTAAACATATTTTGATAATTCATTAACATTGAGCACACGACTAATGGCACTACAGCACATGCCTGAGTGAAGCTTATCTGACACACCTATTTTCTCCAAAAGGCACATCACAGCCTTCTTGCACTTAGGAACACTAGATAGCACTTCAGTACTACACCTGTGAGTACAAGAAAATCACCAACAAAAAGTGCAACTAAACAGACTGTAAGAAGGACACCTGTTTACAGGATGAACACTGAAACAAAGCAGAGTGTTGCTTTGCTCAGTATCAGCAGGGAAAATGTGTGTTAGGTGACAAATTTTTGCCACGCTGCACTTGGCTGTGAATGACCTTGAGAGGGCTGCGAGTACTGATTAGGGGGTTACAAATAAATTTTAGGGAGGAGGTGAGTTCACAAGTACAGAATCCATGAATAACAAGGATTTACTATCCACATACAGTGTCATAGGGGAGAACTGGATGGATAAACTAGGAACAGAAGTCTCTCCATGTCACAGCCAACGAGGTCTGTCACGAGGGATATTTATTTTCTTCTCTTTGCTCATCTGCTGTTTCAAAGTAAACTTACCATACTTCAATTGTTTTTAGAAAGTACATGATTATCAATTCAAACTTTCTAGAGCAAATGTTAACTTTTTGATTAGGGGAAGAAAACGATTACTAACAAAATCCTCTAAATTATGGTGTTTCCATAATATTTTCAGAACTCCCTTTACACCATAAACATTTTATAATATTGAGTTACTTAACATTAATGATGTTCCCTAAACATTGACAGTGTCTGTTCTGTAGGAATTAAAAGGAATGCAGGTCAAGAAAATGTTATGATCCTATGGTGAAAATACCAGATTAAGAGAAAATGAACTCAAGTTATTTATATATAATAAATAAGTTTTAAAATATTGATGTTGTATCTCATTTTTGTGTTTGTAGTCATACTAATAAGTTTATTATCAGTTGGAAGATTTCATTGAACAAATTTTCATCAATTAAAATCTGAAAAGTTATTATCAACACAGTGAAAATAAAGGCAATTGGCAAGAATCCATTAGAAAGAAGCTCATTAAGGGCAGAACTCACCAAACCAAAATGACTTAGAGTGATGAGAAGATAAATATTAAGTATAAATAAAGATAAATAAAAACATATTAAATACCATGAGGATAGGGGAAAAAGGAGGCCATGGAAATTTAAGAAAAACTGAGAGGCAATGAGATATTAAGGGAAGCAAATAGCAAGTAAAATGAATGGTGTACAATTTCAGAGAAGAGACAAGTTTAGATCCTTTTGAGTATCTTTGAGTACACTCAAAGGTAGAAACCTTCGGCTTCGCCCATATGTTAAACGCAAGGTTCAAAGAATATTATATTTCAACAAACATCTGTGAAATTATGGCTTTTCAACCAGCAAAAACAGAAGTATTTCCAGATTTACAAAATGGAAACTTATGATTCTTTAACTTCCATAATGAACAGTCATTCATTTATCCATCCATCATCCAACCATCCATCAATATTTATTGAGCACTGGTGTTTGTATTGTTCTGGGCACTGTACAGACACCATGTGTGATGTGGAAATTTTGTGTCAACTTGACTGGGCCACAGGTTGCCCAGGTATTTGGTAAAACATTACTCTGGGTGCTTCTGTGAGGGTGTTTTTGGATGAAATTGAATTAATCTGAGTAAAGCAGATTGCCCTCCCTAATGTGGGTAGACCTCATCTAATCAGTTAAAGCCTGAATAGAACAAAAAACGCTAATCCTCCCCTCCAAGTAAAAGAGAATCCCTCCTGCCTGACTGCCTTCGAACTTGGACATCAGTTTTTTCCTGCTTTGGGACTTGGAACTGAAACATCGACTTTTCTTGGGCCTTGAGACTATGGCCTTCAGGCCAGAACTACACCACCAGCTCTCCTGGGTCTCCAGCTTGTAGACCTCGGGACTTAGCCTCCATAACCACTTGAGCCAATTCCTTATAATAAATCAGATATAAGGGTTTATACAGTAAAACATATATAAGGGTTTCTCTGGAAGACCCTTAGTAATACAGTAGCATACTGTGCTAGACTACCATGGTATATACGAGCAAGACAGAGGGCCTGAGCTTCTCCAAATCTGGTATATGCCACAATGTCTCTGGTCTTCAGTCTAGCTTGGCAGACTCTTCAACCATGAGACAATCCGACGTTATGCATATTTAAGACTATGCATCATGTAAGCATATTTTAAAAATTTCTAAAAAACCTAAAAACTTTTTGTTGGAACTTAAAGGACTACAATTATTAGACTCTCTACAGTTATTACAGTAAATTTGAGACGCTAGCTCAGGACAGGCCACCGCATGGCAATGACATGTGCTTCACCTAGCTGACACTTTACCCTTGTCTGTCCCACTGAGCAAGGTCTGAATGCAAGTGAGTAAGACAAACTCCACTAAGAGGGGTAAACTGGAATTCACTCAGACACATGTTTTAAAAAAGGGAAATTCTGTAAAATTTGTTAACAAGTATTACTATCATATTACTTATGGCACTTCATATCTGATTCTAGGACCTCCGAGTGGAGGACTCACCATGGTGATTTGGATGATAAAACATAATATTTCACCTCTAACACAGCTGTTGCTAATGACTAGAATTCATGTGAATGATTTAAATAACTCTCTAGTTACACTATACCTAGAAAACCTCAGTAGGTTGCTTCCCACTTAACATTTTTTATGTCCAAACTTCTGTTCGAGAATATTCGAGAGCTTCCCATGTTCCCATTTTCAGCTACACACATAGCTGCTACCTCCCTGGCAGTGTCATCTGAGCCCTGGAGCTATTTATACGACCCTCCTGACTACACACAACTTATTTTCATCTCCCATAATGAAGTTAGTCGTGAATTTTCCCGCCTCTCAAAGCCATCTGCAGCTGTATGCATTTCTTGAACAGCACCCTCTTAACTTAAATTTCTCCAAAAGCCACCTGGAGACTTGACTGTACCCACACCTGTGATGTATAAACAAATACACCACAACACATTTCAGAATTTAATCTCACCCAGCTTATTTAATACCTACGTGCAATTTTGAGTAAAACATTATGTTTGCCAGAAATAGCAGTTCTTGGGGACTCAGTTTTAAAAAAGAGAAAGAATTGATTAAAGGACAGGAATAAACTTCTCTGGAATCCAGGAAACCAAACACAATAGATCACAAAATCTGCCCTAAGTATCAAAGGGTTTCTAATTTCCTTGATTGCTTAAGAAGGCTTCCAAATACGCAAAAGTAAAAAATAAAATTACTTCACCCTACCAAGACTCCCTACTTTGGTCTTAATGAATATCCTATCAAAGCCAAACTTAGCCACTTGCGCACCTGTTTCAGGTTTTCTCTGCCCTCTCCATTTCCACCTACTTCTCTTCCTGTTTCTCAAACTGCTCAAGAGGGAGCCAGCGATGGACATGCAGTGTGAGAAGCTGACGCATGTTCCCCCTTCCCTCGGCCATCTGTAGAGAAAGGCCCCCCAGTCTTAGCAACTCCATGGGAGGGGCTGAAACCACTTCTACTATGAAATTGGCCTGTGTCTTCATTCCCCAGTTAGAAGAGAAAGTAAAAGTGAGTGGTTCCTCCCTCTCTTTGGGGGAAACTGTGATGTTTTCCATAAACCAAGAAATCATGAGTTAATTTTCGTAGAAAAAAAATTATTTTTTTTAACTTTATTAAATGGAGAAATGAAACCCCAAGCGTTTGTAATTGATGGACTGCACAATGCCTAAAGAATTAAGAAATGAAAAATTTCAAGTATAGCCTAGGTATTCTGATACATCTCTGCAGAATCATTTCTTGAAACGTTTTCTTTGGTTTTGTTCTGTTTGAACTAGAAATACTGGGTACATTACCATAGACGCAAATCTCTGCTTTCTGGTTCTATATATCCAGCCCGGCAGTCAAGGCTGTGGAACTTTATGCAGGACAAGAGGCCCATTCCCACACTGAGTATCCATTAGTGAGTGACAGTAGCTGGTACCTTGGGGAAGGGCGGTGGGAGAGCAGATTATTATTTATTTTTAATGAATATGCAAATTACTCTCTTGCCTGTTTAAATCAAGAGTTTGGGCACTTAATGTAAAGTAAACACAGAAAATCCTAAAACATCTTGTGGTTTGAAGCCAAGTTTTGTCATTAGAGGCCTTATTTATTTGGCTTATTTGTGGGAGAGGTGGCAGGGGCTTAGGGTTGTGGCCCAAAACTACTTACCTGAGAAATGGAAATTAGAAGGAACTGTAAAGTATACAAAGAGGCTATTAATAACTACTGAGCTATGCTAATTACCTAAGAATGCCTAACACTGCAATTTGAAACTGGCTTTCAGATTATAAAAAAATTTAGAGTGTAAATGTGAAGTCAGGAAAAATACATAAATACGTACAACGGAGCTGATTACAATGATCAAAACATGATTTGCCTAGAAAGAGCACCCTGTTTTCACTAGTTACTTAACAGGTACTTGTAGGTAGGTAATCAATGAACAGCCAGTTAAGAAATAAATGAAGTAACATAAGTAAGCATCTTAAGCCCAACTGATAAACTCTTACATATTTATAAATGCCAAAAAAAATTAACAGGATTTTAAAATGCAATTAAAAGAAAAGTTTTGGGCTCTATAATATGAAAAAAGGCTGCACATGTGAATATCAATGGCCCGATAGAAGTTGGAGTAGCACTTCTTTGGCAAACTCCACCAGCTGTGGCCAGTGGCACTAAACTCTTTCTATACTTTGATGCCAACTGGCTGTGCCTTTTTTCTGTCTGCCCCTCTAAGAAAACAATCACTGTTAACTCCAGTTGGTTATATTATTGATTTTGGTTATTTAAACAGATTTATAATGAAAGAATACTATAAATAATATTATCAACAGTTTCTGTTAGTTCTGTACCAAATATTATGACCGTGAAAATATTGGATGGATTGGCCAAAAAGTTCATTCGGATTTTTCTGTACGATCTTACGGAAAAACCCAAACGACCTTTTCAGCCAACCCAATATTTACCACAAATCTATGCACTAAAAGACTCCTCACTCATTTGCATCTGAAGAAATTAACTAAAACAAAAGTAATTAAAAGTGCACAGGTAGCTGTTCTATAGAATAAAATTCAGTTACCTCGAAGTTGAAATTATAACTCTTGGTATATTGAAACTAAGGGTCATAAACAGATGATAATTAATTCTCATCTTTCTTCAAACATTTTTGTAAAAACCAGGAAGTAATCCAAGAATTTAAACTAGTTGTTTTACACAGTATCCCTATTCCTCCCCACTATCTTATGGACGTTTTATTAAGGACCAAAAGTCCTAAAACTGGGTCATGAAAATAAATAAAATTATCCTCACCCAAATAAACTTATTCTTATTCTTGCAATTAATTCACAAATTGAATTAAACATACTTTAATACAAATAAAGGCATTTAACTACCTAAACATATATGTGGATACAAAAACTAATTCACCATAATGAAGTAAACTGAAAATAAAATTCAACACCCTCCAGCTTCACACCATAATTTTTTGAAGTTATAGTACATTTATTGAAAAGAATTTTTCATGGTAAAAATACCTGACCTGCAGCCAAGAGTTCAGGGTTACAGTCCTTTTTATACAGCTCTTCAGCTGTGTGTCCTTGGGCAAGTCATTTAATCTCTCTGGACCTCATTTCCTTCCACTGTAAATTGAGAAGGTTGTGGTTGAAAAGCTCTAAAGTTCCATCCTGTTCTAATAACCTATGAATCTGTGAGAGAGACAGTTCATAAATATTCCATAATCTTCCTTTTACCAAAATGTTACTTCCAAATATAGGTAACCTTTCATGACACAAAGCAAATGTTATGACAAGGTACTGTTCAATTAATGCAAATTTTTCAGTTACTATTTAAAACAATTCAAAAATAGAGAAGACTCTATCAAGATGTTGTGATTTCAGATATTTCAGAACACAACATAGGGATCACATGCCAATCAAAATAAATCTGAATGAAGCAAACTATTCAGTATGAATTTTATTCATACTATTAAGTATGAATACTTCCAGATTCCTTCTATCCTTTTCAAAGTAAGACTTTCAGAAGAAGAAATACAGTAAGCCTCAATTAAACGGGAACCATCAATTTTATACATTTAAAGTAAAAAAAAAAACTCTTTTTACTCTAATCTTAGAGGAAAAGTTCAATTTGACATCAGAACAAATTCGTATCTGTCATTCAATAAACCTTTTACTCTTTCCTCTAACTTCTGGGACATGGCCGTGTCACAGAACTCTAAAATGAAAATTCAAATTCACAAAAATATTCACCCAGGTCAATGCACAGTCCTTAATTAAAAATATAATCACATTCATTATTGGTGTTATAATAAATAGCCAAAGTCTTCTAATGCGTTTCATAAAAATGTTTAAAAGTAAAGCTTGAATAGAACTAGGTGTCTGGTTAACCCCTACATGACTATAATGAACCAGGAAAAAAAACCAAAACAAAACTGTGTGGATTAGTTAATTGAGGACCTACCATAAAAGCAGTAACTGGATGTTGTAATAAATGGGAAATGAGTAGAATGCATTCTCTTGAGTAATATCCTCATGCTATTACCTCCCTCAAAGGGCTTATTCACAAGTTCTCTGCTCTGAGATTATGAATGTGAGATTCTTGAAAATGTTTATTTCCTGCCAGCACTCAGTCACCATGAGCAAACATGGGGTTGGAAAGTGTTATCTGTATCTTATGAGCATCAACCTACTGGGTTTTTTCTTCTTCCCTGATAGGTGGCTTGAATTTAATTTTTCATCTGAGAAAGAAAAAACTATCTATAGAAATTGTCCACTACAGTTATACATTTATAGATATGATTTTTAAAAAATCATGCAACTTATAAGTACTCAACAGTGAGGAAGTCCACAAGATGAGCTAGTCATCTGTTTCTGAGATTCAGAGCATCTGTCTCATTTCATAGACTCTTGTTTCTGGCTTAACTAAACTATTCTTTATAAACTATTTTCCTATAGAATAAGTATCTTATATATCAGCTTTTTAAAAAATCAAATTCAAGTCCTTAAAATAATTTATAATTTAGATTTAGCACATCTAACTGTATTAATTATATTCTAGGTCGCATGAGGCAATTATTTTTTTTACAGTTCATTTAGCTACACAAATGTTTAGTGAAAATTATTTTGCATGTAAATAGAAAAATCAAAATTACATACAAAGAGGGACTAATTAGAAATGTGCACACACACACAAAACTAAGCATTCATTACCAATTCCTTGCCAAATATTTTCTGAGATGGTGAAAAACTTGGACAGTAAAATTGGAAAACCCCACAAGTTTGACAATTAAAAGTAGACAAAACTAGAATATTCTACTACAGTACATTTGCAGGAGTTAATGTCTCATAAAAATCTAGCACCATTTTAGACCCTAAAATCAAAGCTCATCAGGAATAATATATTATCTGAAGCAAGACACCTAAAACTTAAAAATGAACCTAGACACATATCTACAACACTCCAATACCTACATATGTTATGTTTAAAATGTTGAAAAACTAGTTGGTTCTTGGTGTGACAGTAAAGTCTAGAATGAGAGCTGGAATGCCTATTAACGCAGAAACCGTGGAATCCATGATATATTATAATATCTAAGAGTGTAGGAACACTATTTTCTGAAGCCTTAAGATGACACAAGACTAAGAAAAAGCCCCATATAAAGAACTAGGAGAAGAACTGAATAAATGACTTCATAGGAGTATAATATTGTTACAAGCCTTGCATTTACAAGTGGAACTCATTCCCCTAACATTTAAGAGTTACAAATAAGCATATTAGAGTTCTTCTCTACTGTATATAAGAATCAGTCAATAAAACAAAGAGGGTTGCAGAGAAGAGGGCAGAAGTTCAGAAAGGCAGTTGTCAAAAGAAGTACGTTTCCCTTTGGGAAACAAAGGAAGTAAAAGTTTTTATGCATTTTAATTAGCTTGCAAAAAACCCCCAAACCCAAAAAACAAACAAACAAAAAAAACAGGTGAAGACTACTAATTATCACCTTCCAGCCCCATAACACTTTGGAGTCTAGCAAAAAGGAAGGAAAGGGGGTGGAAAAAAAAAAAAAGAAAGAAAAGCAGCCTCTCACTCAAGGCCATTAAAAAAAAAAAAAAAAAAAATATATATATATATATATATATATATATATATATATATATCTCAAGGCTTCCTCCAGCTACTAAGGAGATTTATCTTCAAAGAACTTTCTTGTTTACAATACAAATCTTCCCCTCTGTTTCAAATTAAACCCAATTATCTGGTGAACAGTTTCCATAATAAAACCTGGTAGACAGAGGAAGCATTTCCATTTTTTCCCCCTCCATTTGATAGCCTGCAGGTTCCAAGAAGTGAAAACCATTCTTCCTTATCCCATTAGTACATAGGTGTTGAGAGGGCATGGAAACCCTGGAAAGATAAAAAGTGAAATCATTTTCCTTGGATCAGGCTTTTGAGACAACTTCCAAAGACCTGAAAAAGTACTGAAAACTCCCAGTTGCTTATTTGATCCGTAAATTTAAAAACTACTATGGGAAACATAACATTCTACTGAAAAGCATCATTAACTCTTCGTGGTCCATGGCATCTACAGTCAGTGGTGTATCTAGTCATTGCTGAAGGACGAACTACAAATTCTCAAAGAAACAGATCCATCCGTTGAGATAGCAAACTGATGAAATGCAATCATAGACCCTTGAATCCTGACCAATTCTCACTCATCCCAATAAACTGGGGCTCAACTTTTAACCAAGCGGCTGCTCAAAGACACATTTGTGTCCCTTTACCAGTCAAACACAACATCCATCCAACGAGGAATTTCAGAGAAATGAAGTTTATTCTACGTCCTCAAAATCCATTTGTGCATGCCTGATACACACAAACCTCAATTATAAAATTACAAACTCTGGTTTATTCTATGGTAATATTTTGCATTAGGCAGATGACATATCAGAAGATTTTAGCTAGCCATTTTCTATTGATGTGAACTCTGCTTTGCAAAAACATAAAGGGGTACTTTAAAAAAAACAGGTCATGGTTAGAACAGAACAGCTTTTCCCAAATTTTCTTGACCTTAACTACAAGCAAGAGAAATGTCTAAACAAATTTGAAACGCTTCCCTCTCTTTGTAGTCTATAGAATTCCATTTACCTGATCTGTGAAGAAATGCAGAAAAATGAAACCCAAGTCCAGTCATCCCTCAACAGGCTCTGTCCGTGTTGAACATTAAATAATACTTTGACAACAGGGCAGCGCCTTCTCCAGTACTAAAAGCAGTCTGACTAATCTTATTCAACCAGCATCTGAACCATGGCCACCATGCAGTGGGAAAATAATTAGACTGCTAATGACATAAATACTGTATCTACAAACTCCTATGATTGGAGCTAATAAGGGTCAAAAGAGAAAGTCTGTTCTTGAAATGCCCAGTTAAGAAAACTTCCCATAGAAACAAGATTCCTAGGCCGCAAAATAAATAAATTTTGGTAGATAGGCTTGTGACCTTAAGTAACCTTTAGTGTAAGTTTTAACACTTATGACAGAAGGAAGTTTTGCCAGTTTACAAAGAACTGATAAATATATAATGGAGTGCCATCTAAGTTTAACTGGGGGGAATTCCTTTTTCTGTACATATTTAGAAATAAAGAGTCATGCTTTCTTCCCCCTTACAGTTCATGAAAGATTTAAGGAGAAAGGTTTACTGAGCATAATGAAAACTTAAAGTGGAACTCTTTGGCCGTGTCTCCTGCTATTTTATTTATTTATTTTTTAATTGAAGTAGAGTTGATTTACAATGCTGTGTTAGTTTCCATGTCTCCTTCTAAGTATTATCATAAAAATAATATGAGACGCACTTCCGGGTAAGATGGCGGAAGAGTAAGACGCGGAGATCACCTTCCTCCCCACAGATACACCAGAAATACAGCTACACGTGCAACAACTCCTACAGAACACCTACTGAACGCTGGCAGAGGACCCCGGACCTCCCAAAAGGCAAGAAACTCCCCACATACCTGGGTGGGGCAAAGCAGAGAGATTCCCGCACAGAGGAGCGGTGCCGAGCGGCACTCACCAGCCCGAGAGGCTTGTCTGGGCGGGCGGCGCTGGAGCTGAGGCTCGGGCTTCGGTCAGAGCGCAGGGAGAGGACTGGGACTGGCGGCGAGAACTCAGCCTGAAGGGGGCTAATGTGCCACAGCTAGCCGGGAGGGAGTCCGGGAAAACTCTGGAGCTGCCGAAGAGGCAGGAGACTTTTTCTTCCCTCTTGGTTTCCTGGTGCGCGAGGAGAGGGGATTAAGAGCGCCGCGTGGAGGAGCTCCAGAGACGGGCGCGAGTCGCGGCTGAAGGCGCAGAGCCCAGAGACGGGCGTGGGACGCTGGGGCTGCTGCTGCCGCCGCCAGGAAGCCTGTGTGCGAGCGCGGGACGCTGTCCACGCCGCCCTTCCGGGAGCCTGTGCAGCCTGCCACTGCCGGGGTCCCGGGATCCAGGGGCGGCTTCCCTGGGAGAACGCACGGCGCGCCTCGGGCTGGTGCAACGTCACGCCGACCTCTGCTGCTGCGGGCTCGCCCCGCACTCCGTGCCCCTCCCTCCCGCCCGGCCTGAGTGAGCCAGAGTCCCTGAAGAGGCTGCTCCTTTAACCCTGTCCTGTCTGGGCGAAGAACGGACGCCCTCCGGCGACCTACACGCAGAGGCGGGGCCAAATCCAAAGCTGAGACCCAGGAGCTGTGAGAACAAAGAAGAGAAAGGGAAACCTCTCCCAGCAGCCTCAGAAGCAGCGGATTAAAGCTCCACAATCAACTTGATGTACCCTGCATCTGTGGAATACATGAATAGACAACAAATCATCCCAAATTGAGGAGCCAGGAGTCAGTGCTGTGCCTCTGAGGTGGGAGAGCGAACTTCAGGACACTGGTCCACAAGAGACCTCCCAGCTCCACATAATATCAAACGGCGAAAATCTTCCAGAGATCTCCATCTCAACACCAGCACCCAGCTTCACTCAACGACCAGCAAGCTACAGTGCTGGACACCCTATGCCAAACAACTAGCAAGACAGGAACACAATGCCACCCATTAGCAGAGAGGTGGCCTAAAATCATAAAAAGTCCACAGACACCCCAAAACACACCACCAGACGTGGACCTGCCCACCAGAAAGACAAGATCCAGCCTCATCCACCAGAACACAGGCACTAGTCCCCTCCACCAGGAAGCCTACACAACCCACTAAACCAACCTTAGCCACTGGGGACAGACACCAAAAACAACAGGAACTACGAACCTTCAGCCTGCAAAAAGGAGACCCCAAACACAGTAACATAAGCAAAATGAGAAGACAGAAAAACACACAGCAGGAGAAGGAGCAAGATAAAAACCCACCAGACCTAACAAATGAAGAGGTAATAGGCAGTCTACCTGAAAAAGAATTCAGAATAATGATGGTAAAGATGATCCAAAATCTTGGAAATAGAATAGACAAAATGCAAGAAACAGTTAACAAGGACCTAGGAGAACTAAAGATGAATCAAGCATCGATTAAAAACACAATAAATGAAATGAAAAATACTCTAGATGGGATCAATAGCAGAATAACTGAGGCAGAAGAACGGATAAGTGAAGTGGAATATAAAATAGTGGAAATAACTGCTGCAGAGCAAAATAAAGAAAAAAGAATGAAAAGAACAGAGGACAGTCTCAGAGACCTCTGGGACAACATTAAACGCACCAACATTCGAATTATAGGGGTTCCAGAAGAAGAGAAAAAGAAAGAGACTGAGAAAATATTTGAAGAGATTATAGTTGAAAACTTCCCTAATATGGGAAAGGAAATAGTTAATCAAGTCCAGGAGGCACAGAGAGTCCCATACAGAATAAATCCAAGGAGAAATATGCCAAGACACATATTAATCAAACTGTCAAAAATTAAACACAAAGAAATCATATTAAAAGCAGCAAGGGAAAAACAACAAATAACACACAAGGGAATCCCCATCAGGATAACAGCTGATCTCTTAGCAGAAACTCTACAAGCCAGAAGGGAGTGGCAGGACATAATTAAAGTGATGAAGGAGAAAAACCTGCAACCAAGATTACTCTACCCAGCAAGGATCTCATTCAGATTTGATGGAGAAATTAAAACGTTTACAGACAAGCAAAAGCTGAGAGAGTTCAGCACCACCAAACCAGCTTTACAACAAATGCTAAAGGACCTTCTCTAGGCAAGAAACACAACAGAAGGAAAAGAACTACAATAACGAACCCAAAACAATTAAGAAAATGGGAATAGGAACATACATATCAATAATTACCTTAAATGTAAATGGACTAAATGCTCCCACCAAAAGACACAGACTGGCTGAATGGATACAAAAACAAGACCCATATATATGCTGTCTACAAGAGACCCACTTCAGACCTAGAGATACATACAGACTGAAAGTAAGGGGATGGAAAAAGATATTCCATGCAAATGGAAACCAAAAGAAAGCTGGAGTAGCAATTCTCATATCAGACAAAATAGACTTTAAAATAAAGACTACTAGAAGAGACAAAGAAGGACACTACATAATGATCAAGGGATCAATCCAAGAAGAAGATATAACAATTGTAAATATATATGCACCAAACATAGGAGCACCTCAATACATAAGGGAAATATTAACAGCCATAAAAGGAGAAATCGACAGTAACACAATCATAGTAGGGGACTTTAACACCCCACTTTCACCAATGGACAGGTCATCCAAAATGAAAATAAATAAGGAAACACAAGCTTTAAATGATACATTAAACAAGATGGACTTAATTGATATTTATAGGACATTCCATCCAAAAACAACAGAATACACATTTTTCTCAAGTGCTCATGGAACATTCTCCAGGATAGATCATATCTTGGGTCACAAATCAAGCCTTGGTAAATTTAAGAAAATTGAAATTGTATCAAGTATCTTTTCCGACCACAATGCTATGAGACTAGATATCAATTACAGGAAAAGAGCTGTAAAACATACAAACACATGGAGGCTAAACAATACACTACTTAATAACGAAGTGATCACTGAAGAAATCAAAGAGGAAATTAAAAAATACCTAGAAACAAATGACAATGGAGACACGACGACCCAAAACCTATGGGATGCAGCAAAAGCAGTTCTAAGAGGGAAGTTTATGGCAATACAATCCCACCTTAAGAAACAGGAAATATCTCGAATAAACAACCTAACCTTGCACCTAAAGCAATTAGAGAAAGAAGAACAAAAACATCCCAAAGTTAGCAGAAGGAAAGAAATCATAAAAATCAGATCAGAAATAAATGAAAAAGAAATGAAGGAAACGATAGCAAAGATCAATAAAACTAAAAGCTGGTTCTTTGAGAAGATAAACAAAATTGATAAACCATTAGCCAGACTCATCAAGAAAAAAAGGGAGAAGACTCAAATCAATAGAATTAGAAATGAAAAAGGAGAAGTAACAACTGACACTGCAGAAATACAAAAGATCATGAGAGATTACTATAAGCAACTCTATGCCAATAAAATGGACAACCTGGAAGAAATGGACAAATTCTTAGAAATGCACAACCTGCCAAGACTGAATCAGGAAGAAATAGAAAATATGAACAGACCAATCACAAGCACTGAAATTGAAACTGTGATTAAAAATCTTCCAACAAACAAAAGCCCAGGACCAGATGGCTTCACAGGCGAATTCTATCAAGCATTTAGAGAAGAGCTAACACCTATCCTTCTCAAACTCTTCCAAAATATAGCAGAGGGAGGAACACTCCCAAACTCATTCTACGAGGCCACCATCACCTTGATACCAAAACCAGACAAGGATGTCACAAAGAAAGAAAACTACAGGCCAATATCACTGATGAACATAGATGCAAAAATCCTCAACAAAATACTAGCAAACAGAATCCAACAGCACATTAAAAGGATCATACACCATGATCAAGTGGGGTTTATTCCAGGAATGCAAGGATTCTTCAATATACGCAAATCAATCAATGTGATACACCATATTAACAAACTGAAGGAGAAAAACCATATGATCATCTCAATAGATGCAGAGAAAGCTTTTGACAAAATTCAACACCCATTTATGATAAAAACCCTGCAGAAAGTAGGCATAGAGGGATCTTTCCTCAACATAATAAAGGCCATATATGACAAACCCACAGCCAGCATCGTCCTCAATGGTGAAAAACTGAAACCATTTCCACTAAGATCAGGAACAAGACAAGGTTGCCCACTCTCACCACTCTTATTCAACATAGTTTTGGAAGTTTTAGCCACAGCAATCAGAGAAGAAAAGGAAATAAAAGGAATCCAAATTGGAAAAGAAGAAGTAAAGCTGTCACTGTTTGCAGATGACATGATACTATACATAGAGAATCCTAAAGATGCTACCAGAAAACTACTAGAGCTAATCAATGAATTTGGTAAAGTTGCAGGATACAAAATTAATGCACAGAAATCTCTGGCATTCCTATATACTAATGATGAAAAATCTGAAAGTGAAATCAAGGAAACACTCCCATTTACCACTGCAACAAAAAGAATAAAATATCTAGGAATAAACCTACCTAAGGAGACAAAAGACCTGTATGCAGAAAATTATAAGACACTGATGAAAGAAATTAAAGATGATACAAATAGATGGAGAGATGTACCATGTTCTTGGATTGGAAGAATCAACATTGTGAAAATGACTCTACTACCCAAAGCAATCTACAGATTCAATGCAATCCCTATCAAACTACCAATGGCATTTTTCACAGAACTAGAACAAAAAATTTCACAATTTGTATGGAAACACAAAAGACCCCGAATAGCCAAAGCAATCTTGAGAACGAAAAACGGAGCTGGAGGAATCAGGCTCCCTGACTTCAGACTATACTACAAAGCTACAGTAATCAAGACAGTATGGTACTGGCACAAAAACAGAAAGATAGATCAATGGAACAGGATAGAAAGCCCAGAGATAAACCCACACACATATGGTCACCTTATCTTTGATAAAGGAGGCAGGAATGTACAGTGGAGAAAGGACAGTCTCTTCAATAAGTGGTGCTGGGAAAACTGGACAGGGACATGTAAAAGTATGAGATTAGATCACTCCCTAACACCATACACAAAAATTAGCTCAAAATGGATTAAAGACCTAAATGTAAGGCCAGACACTATCAAACTCCTAGAGGAAAACATAGGCAGAACACTCTATGACATAAATCACAGCAAGATCCTTTTTGACCCACCTCCTAGAGAAATGGAAATAAAGACAAAAATAAACACATGGGACCTAATGAAACTTCAAAGCTTTTGCACAGCAAAGGAAACCATAAACAAGACCAAAAGACAACCCTCAGAATGGGAGAAAATATTTGCAAATGAAGCAACTGACAAAGGATTAATCTCCAAAATTTATAAGCAGCTCATGCAGCTCAATAGCAAAAAAACAAACAACCCAATCCAAAAATGGGCAGAAGACCTAAATAGACATTTCTCCACAGAAGATATACAGACAGCCAACAAACACATGAAAGGATGCTCAACATCTTTACTCATTAGAGAAATGCAAATCAAAACTACAATGAGATATCATCTCACACCAGTCAGAATGGCCATCATCAAAAAATCTACAAACAATAAATGCTGGAGAGGGTGTGGAAAAAAGGGAACACTCTTGCACTGCTGGTGGGAATGTGAATTGGTACAGCCACTATGGAGAACAGTATGGAGGTTCCTTAAAAAACTACAAATAGAACTACCATATGACCCAGCAATCCCACTACTGGGCATATACCCTGAGAAAACCATAATTCAAAAAGAGACATGTACCAAGATGTTCATAGCAGCCCTATTTACAATAGCCCGGAGATGGAAACAACCTAAGTGTCCATCATCGGATGAATGGATAAAGAAGATGTGGCACATATATACAATGGAATATTACTCAGCCATAAAAAGAAATGAAATTGAGCTATTTGTAATGAGGTGGATGGACCTAGAGTCTGTCATACAGAGTGAAGTAAGTCAGAAAGAGAAAGACAAATACTGTATGCTGACACATATATATGGAATTTAGAAAAAAATGTCATCAAGAACATAGGGGTAAGACAGGAATAAAGACACAGACCTACTAGAGCATGGACTTGAGGATATGGGGAGGGGGAAGGGTAAGCTGTGACAAAGTGAAAGAGCGGCATGGACATATATACACTACCAAATGTAAGGTAGATAGCTAGTGGGAAGCAGCCGCATAGCACAGGGAGATCAGCTCGGTTCTTTGTGACCGCCTGGAGGGGTGGGATAGGGCGGGTGGGAGGGAGATGCAAAAGGGAGGGGATATGGGAACATATGTATATGTATAACTGATTAAATTTGTAAAATAAAAAAAAAAACTCACTGAACTATAAAACAAAAATAAAATAAAAAATAAAAAATAAAAAAATAATAATAATAATAATATGAGACGCTTACTATGGAACGATCATACAAATAAGACATTTTGCAATGTTAGTCCCCCAAACTGGGGAATGATTTATTATTGCAGATTTCAATATCATGCAAGACAGAACTAAGTCTTCCTTCAAGGTGATTTCACAAATAGCTGGTGTCAAAATCTCTTTGACACTTTCCCCTACTACTTTGCAATATGAAACTCTAAAAACCAAAACCAAAAAAAAAAAAAAAAAACCCAAACTTTCATGTCTAGAGAAGCAGATCAGAAAGAAAACTTTCTTTACTGTTTATAAAATTATGTATTCTTATTATCATTAAAAGTACATAAATAGTGTCAACACTTACAGGGGGTTGTTAATTCCTCTTTCATACATCAAAGCCGTATTTTCAAAAATGCTAGTTAACACACACTATTCCCTTCCTTTTTTGAATGATCAGCCAAGAATTTACATACTATCCTTCTGGAGAAAATCCTTTTTGACAGAAGGAATTGTCACGGCAGGAGTATACAAAAACAGGGCCATGTGCTGTCCTTTCTTGAGATAAGAGGTGAAAGGCAATCAACCTTTTGGAGTTGACTGTCTTTCTGAATTATGAACTTGGTGTTGCCCATGCGAGCATATGAAATGAGAACACTCTCAAGCTGGACTAGTTACACGCGGGACCTCTGCTGTTATCACCACTGCGATGCACTGTCCTCTGGTAAATCCTGCTTTGTTTTCCTTTCTGTTTTTTAATTTTTAAAGAAAAATAACCTTTTTTGATGTGGACCATTTTTAAAGTCTTTATTGAATTTGTTACAATATCGCTTCCGCTTTATGTTTTGTTTTTTTGGCCCCAAAGCATGTGGGATCTTAGCTCCCCGACCAGGGATCAAACCCGCACCCCTTGCATTGGAAGGTGAAGTCTTAACCACTGGACCGCCAGGGAAGTCCCCCCTGCTTTGTTTTAGTTCCAGCCAAAGACTAACAGAAAACAGCGTCTCCCTACATGGGACCCTCTATCAGCCACATTCCTTCACCGCATCAATTGCTTCTTGAAAATAAATCTTTGCCTCTGTTCCCCAATATTTAAATTAAAAGTCTGCACTGCCAGCTAGTGGGCTGATCCCCTAAGCAATAGCAGGGGTTATCTGGAGATGGTGAGCTTACATGCTATTCAGGAGCCAAAGGTATACAGAGGATGACTTTCTGCTACCAAATACGGCAGTAATGACCACAAAGTAAGTGTGGGACATAAATGCTAAAGTGAACCTGTTACTACTGCATCAGGAGTCCAGAAGAGAAAGATGCCCAGGCCTCTGTAGGCTGCAGCTGAAACTGAAGCCAGAGAGAGGTGGCCAGGCTTGGCCAAGGGCACCCAGCTGGCTGCAGAACGCAAATCTCTATTCTCCAAATCGTGGGTTCTCTTCACCCAGCCACACTGCCTCCACGGTCCAATTCAGAGACGCAGCAGGACTGAAGGTAAATCAAGCTGAACTGGGTTGGTAGGAAATTAAAGAGGATGAAGAAAGAACGCGCCCATCTGACAGTCGGCACCGAATCAGGTGCCTTCTTGCTCAGCGTTGTAACAGAGTTCTTATCAGTTCTTCTATCAACTCCCAAGGCTGACCTTCAGTGGCTCGCCTGACCTACTTACAGGCCTTGGAAACAGGCAGGACAGATAGGGCCAGGGAAGAAAATAACAGAGCGGGACTTCTATTACCAGATCTCAAAGCCCAGCAGCCTGGCCTCGGCTTCAGTGCCCCCTCCCCACCCTGACCGAGATGAAGATGCTCAGAGAGCATGAGGCGCGAACACAGCGTGTACACAAGTCTCTCCTCCCCACCCAGGTGAGGGAATCTCACGTTCCTTCTTTTCTCTTCGGTTTCAGCTGTAATTTGAATGTTACTTAACATAACCTTGAAATAGAAGTGGCTTTTTTAAAGATTGGAAACATATGCAGTTGAGGTAATGACACTGTCCACATTAAAAAAAGAAATAACTCGTGTGCTGTAATTTGTGGGAGCACAAAAACATCTTAGGAATCATCTAACCAAGACCTATCATTTTATAAGTGAAGTAACTGAGGATCAGAGAGGCAGGTGTTGCTTCTTTGAAATTAAAAACACAGATGTCTGGATCTGCCTGAAACTTTCTGAGTGAGAAGAGTCAAATGCTGGCAGAAAGAACACTAAACGGAAGTGTCAGAAATTCGAAGTTTGGTTTAACCTATGCTAATCATTAGCATGGAGACTTGAAAGAAGACGTTTACCTTCTTCAAACCGGGTTTACTAATATGCAACTTGGAAAGATTAACAGCTTGAAACAGACAATCTCTGAAGTTTTCCCCCCAGCCCAGATCTAAAGTTCTATGATTCAGTTCCAAACTCAACAAGAGTAGATAACAAGAATAAAGTAAACAACAAGAATAACAATAGTAAATAGCTTAAGGGCATTCCAGTGATTGCTTTCAAAATTTTAAGCTAACCAGGTTATCCAAGGGTACACTTATTTTTGTATATATGTTCTTTCCTAGCTTCTGTCACAGAGAAAGAGTTTTATATCTACAAAACTAGAAAGACAGTTTGACCTTAGCATTTAGGGCAGCAGACAATGACCCTGACAAACAGTTAGTGGATAAGAGTTAGATATATTTAGCATTTAAGAAATGCACTATCAGTACACTGAACGTATTTGGAGTCTTTCGTCATCAGGAGATAGAGCATGAATCATGTCTGTGTTACTACCCGGCCACTCATTAAATCTCTTCCACTACAAATGCAAGACCCTATGTCTCCAGGGCTGGTTTGTTTCATGTTTCAGCTCTACAGCCACAGACAAATTCACTGATCCAAAATAAAACCTTCTGACTTGCTGCGCCCCTGTCCTCAGATGGGTTAGTGATGTCTCTGCCCGCAGAATTCCACACCAGGCTCTTAATGAGCAGAAGAGCATTCCAGGCTGCTCTCAGTAGAGAGGACACCAAATGGCCAGTGAGAAGGCCAGACACAAATTCCTCTGAAGGAGGCACCGAGGTGACAGATTCAACAAAAGGCTATGAAGTTCATGTAGAATTTCACGAAAGCTTCAAAGGCTCTTAAAAGAAATTACCAGGCTGGTTTGAAAAAAAAAGGAAGTTTCTTAAGACTACATTGTATTGCTTACTTGGTCATTTTTATAAGAAATAATGTATGTGACTTCTTATAAATGTCCTCTAATTGGTCACTCAAAATTTATTTAATTTAATTTATCTATTTTATAAATTTATTTATTTATTTATTTATTTTTGGCTGCCTTGGGTCTTCGTTGCTGCGCGTGGGCTTTCTCTAGTTCCGGCGAGCAGGGGCTGCTCTATGTTGCGGTGCGAGTGCTTCTCACTGCAGTGGCTTCTCTTGTTGCAGAGCATGGGCTCTAGGCACACGGGCTTCAGTAGTTGAGGCACACAGTCTCAGCAGTTGTGGCTCGTGGGCTCTAGAGCGCAGTCTCAGTAGTTGTGGCGCACAGGCTTAGTTGCTCCATGGCATGTGGGATCTTCCCAGACCAGGGCTCGAACCCATGTCCCCTGCACGGGCAGACAGATTCCTAACCACTGCGCAACCAGGGAAATCCCTCAAAATTTATTTTAAAAGAAGAACCAAAAAACTTCCTAAGGATCTCAGCCCACATTCAAGTAGCAGATTTACAAACACAAACAAGCAGATCAAAGCGCAGTCTATGACCCCTTATCTCTGCAGGCTGGCAAGCAAACAAGGCGCAGCCATTGAAAGGGTGTCCACTAATTCTTTTAAGGAAGAAAGTCAAAGGCATAGAGACAACACAGGGAAGGAAATCAAGGGGGCCAAATCTGTGGAACAACAAAAAATTTTTTTTAAATATATTTGTCTGTTTTGCTAAAATTTAAGAATACTAGAGGAGTGGTTAAAAGTACAGGGAAGCATTCATAGAATATGAAGACAGTAAATATTCTTTCCACACCATCTACATTTATCAGGCCCTAAGTAAAATATTGAATCTGGGTTCTAAGATGCAAATAAACTAAATAGATTCTGGAGCAGCGCTGCCCAGTGGGAATATTATATGAGTTGCATGTGTAATTTTACAGCTTCCAATAGTCAGTTTAAAAAAAAAGAAGGTATATGGGGCTTCCCTGGTGTCGCAGTGGTTGAGAGTGTGCCTGCCAATGCAGGGGACATGGGTTCGTGCCCCGGTCCGGGAGGATCCCACATGCCGCGGAGCAGCTAGGCCCGTGAGCCATGGCTGCTGGGCCTGCGCGTCAGGAGCCTGTGCTCTGCAACGGGAGAGGCCACAACAGTGAGAGGCCCGTGTACCGCAAAAAAAAAAAAAAAAAAAAAAAAAAAGGTAAAAAAGAAGCAAGTGAAATTAATTTTAATAGTAGATTTTATTTAACCCAACATATCCAAAATACTATCATTTTAATATGTAATCAAAAAGGAGACGTTTTATATTCCTTTTTTTGTACTCAGTCTTCAAAAAAGTAGCCACATTACAATGTCCAGTAGCCACATATGGGTTGCTGGCCACCATATTAAACAGAACGTTTAAATACACACATAGTTGATTGTCTGAAATTCAGAAGTGTCAAAATACTGTTGTAAGCCAGGAGGAGAAAAAAAAACAAGATGAAAAAGAGGCATATGTTCACCAAAGATGTGGCACAAAATTGTCTGCTGCCTGAGAAGGGAAGGCAAGATAGAGATAGATTAGGCATACATGAAATATGAACGATTTAAACTTAGACATCAGAGAGAACTTCATAGCAATTGGGACTGAAACATCCCTACTGTAGGCATTTATACAGATCTTCTTTCTCAGAATACTGTATAAAATGAGCATGATTTTTAAAAATAACTTAGGATTAGCTCGGAAAAAAAGGACAGGGAATATGGAATACTACTGCTATACATTCCATCAAGCTTTTCATGATGATTCCTAGTGTATATAAAGTTACCTTCCATAAAAGACTGAGTAATTTATACAAACTCTAAGGAAGCATAATGAAGATATGCATTTACCTTTTAAAAAAACTAAGGAAAAATGACAGTATCTTGAAAAGGACAAAGGAAAAAGGCAATGTAAAACATGAGCAGTCACTTGGAAAGAAATCAGGTTCCATGGTATTTGGTAGTGTCATCCTCCACTCCAACAATTAAGATGCTAAGTGGGACAAGAGAACCGGTCCTGGGCTTCCCTGGTGGTGCAGTGGTTGAGAGTCCGCCTGCCGACGCAGGGGACACGGGTTCGTGCCCCGGTCTGGGAAGATCCCACATGCTGCGGTGCGGCTGGGCCCGTGAGCCATGGCCGCTGAGCCTGCGCTCCGCCACGGGAGAGGCCACAACAGTGAGAGGCCCGTGTACCGCAAAAAAAAAAAAAAAAGAGAACCGGTCCTAAAATATTTCCAATTTAACCCAGGCCTATATGCACACACTACTGATTATTTTTCTCACTGATCCTCCAACATACAATTAGTACAGAAACATGTGATGAATAAGAAAAAAAAGAGCAATTAAGTTCTTCATATCTGGATTACTTAAGTTTTTATTTGAATTTATTTCTAAATTTAACTGACAACTGATGAGCAATAAAATCAGCTTTAGTTTCATTTAAATTGTATTCTTTTCCTCTTCTTTCTATGCCATGTAGCTGTCAAAGATGGTTTTGAAAAATGACTCATATTAAAGCTGTAGATCAATGTTATCATCATCTAAATCTGATGTCAGTAAAATACTTAGGTTACTATGTCATGAGAGGTTTTAGTTATGGGGCATCTAAAATTGTGAGGCCTTGAATCAGTTATTAATATGCCATAACCTCAGACACATTGTAAACTTTGGCTCAACCTGTCCATCTTCTAAAAAAAAAAAATTGTAATACCCTCTATCTAAATTGTAGGCTGCCTTCATAATGGAAACAAATATTGGAAAAATATTTTACAAGAAACAGTATTAATGTTTAGGTTCCATCTGTCAAAAATATTTTAGGCTCCCCCAGTTCTCAATCATTTTCCTGCCCAACCCACCAGAGGGGTGTGACAAATCCCTAATAATACCAGGAGGTCCTAAGCGATGACTCGGTGATGTCAAAGGAGTAGGTCCGTTCTCATTCCTGGAAGATGTATCTTGCCTATTGAAACTCAATGAGTTAAGAACCCTGGAGTGCCAGGTGTCTTCAGCCTGTACTTGAAGACTGGGAACCAAAGCGATACCCTGGAAAGAACTGGGTTTACCTAGAGTGCTGGCTCCTGGCTGTAGCAGTGGCTGAAGGATTTTATGGGAGATATTCCTGACAAAGAGCCCCCTACCCACAGGTGCCACAGTGATGACCTCCACAAGACCTGCCATGTGGGAAGGGGGCATGAGTCATATCACTTTCATTCCTGCCTCATTCTTCAAACCTTCCAAACTGGAAGATGCAGGAATGTCCCCAGCATGAATCACCATGCTCTTCTGGGTCTGACCACTTCAGCACCCATTTGTGACTGGAAGAGGAAATCAAATGAGTCAACCCCTAAGGATTCTCAAACACAGGCCAGTGTTTCCTACTGGCTGGTGACAAAACTTCCCACTGGTCCTCATATCTTTCTCAGGGAATTTCCTGATGTCAGGGCCCCTGGCTACCCAATCATGAAGATAAACAGGGCCCTCATCAGAACCACACCAGAACTACCACAACAACTGTACTGGCCATTTCCAGTTTGCCTAGAATACTCCAAAATCACATAACAGATGTTAAAATTATTACCTCCATTTATACAAACACGCCTATGTGAGTTAGAATTTTTACAATGATTTTTTTCAGTGACGGAATAAGTGGTGCATCTGAACTCCACTTCACCTTCTATGATCTGGTCCAGATCTGTCAAACGTGTATCCGGAAAACAAGTAAACTCCATAAATCTCATAAAATTTTAATACTGCATTTTTATTAGGTCAGCTTAAGTTTCCCACACTATCCTTCCTTGAGAAGCCTTATCCTTCATTCCGACATTTCAGGTGTTAGATGATGGTAATACTTGTTTAATGCAGTGACTCTCAACTCTGGGTGATTCTGCCCTCCAGGTAACATTGGCCGGTTTTAGAGGTATTTTTGATTGTCACCAAAATACTGAGGCATCTAATGGGTAGAGGTCACGGATGCTGCAAAACACGGTACAATGCCCAGGACAGTTGCACACATAAAAGAATTATTTGGTCCAAAATGTAAACAGTGCCGAGGTTGAGAAACTGGGGTGAAAGCCTTCACTAGGCAATTTTGTTTTTGGAAATTTTACTTATTTTTTAATCCAAATGACCTGGAATTGCTATGCTAAAATGGACAACTTGTTAGGGAGAGACCACTGGTTGACAGAGTTTAATAATCAAAGAATTTTCAGACTAGATAACTTTGAAGCCTGAGAATCTATAAGGATGAAGGTGATAACAGATGATACATTTGCATAATGTTTTTTTAATATGGTGGTTTTACTTTTTATTTTATTTATTTATTTATTTATGTGTTTATGTGTTTATTTATGGCTGCAGTGGGTCTTCACTGCTGTGCGTGGGCTTCTCATTGCAGTGGCTTCTCTTGTTGTGGAGCACGGGCTCTAGGCTCGTGACCTTCAGTAGTTGTGGCACATGGGCTCAGTAGCTGTGGCTCGCAGGCTCTAGAGCACAGGCTTAGCTGCTCCGCGGCATGTGGGATCTTCCTGGACCAGGGATTGAACCTGTGTCCCCTGCAATGGCAGGAGGATTTGTAACCACTACGCACCAGGGAAATCCTGCATAATGTTTTAAATTTTACTAATTGCTTTAACTTGTTTTCTGATCAAACTCTATGTACATTTCGAACACCCTTTTATGAACCATTTCGGATCACACCACACGGATTTTAGCTTAATACAAAGCAAAGTTTCTCAGAAAAATAACTATTTCAGTAGGAAGTGGGTTCCTTATCACTGTAAGATTTTACATGGAGAGTGAATGACCATGCATGTGCCTATTTTAGAAAGAACTCCCAAAAGGCCAGAGGATTAAATAAGATGATACCAAAGGTCATTGACATTCCAGGTTTCTCTCTAAGACCAGTCAAGAGCAAAGACTATGTGTTTCACACTTTTCCAAACAACTCTTTCATTTGTTAACAGTTTTCAAGCGATTTCCCTATTGGCCTTTGATCCTGAGCTCAGAATCAGTGTGACACAATAGACACTCAATGTTTGAAGCACTAGAAGTCTGAACTCCTGACTTCCTGAAACCGAACCAGTCCTTACTAAAGGGTACTGAAGAAGTTCATACAGGCATACTCCAAAGGAATAGCTCCTTGTTTTATGTAATAAGTACTGTCTTAGGCATGAAGTGGGAAGAATCAGTATTTCATCTTTTTAAAAGCTAGATTACTGGGCCTCCCTGGTGGCGCAGTGGTTAAGAGTCCGCCTGCCGATGCAGGGGATATGGGTTCGTGCCCCGGTCTGGGAGGATCCCATATGCCGCGGAGTGGCTGGGCCCATGAGCCATGGCCGCTGGGCCTGCGCATCCGGAGCCTGTGCTCCGCAACGGGAGAGGCCACAACAGTGAGAGGCCCGCATACCGCAAAAAGAAAAAAAAAAAAAAAAAAAAAAGCTAGATTACTTAAATATGGTAGGTGGGGTAGGGTTCATCTCCCACAACTGTGTCCGCAATCTGGTTTTCGTACTCTCCCTCCCTCACAAATGACAATGTGTTTGAAACAAATCTTCTAACTTTTGAAGTTTGAAGAGTAGCTTGCTTATCTTACTCATTTTTTCTTCATACTGATATTGAATATTCCCTTCAAATTAAAATTGACTCTTACTACACAAAGGGGAAGCAATGACACATGAAGAGAAAGCCACACCTACCTGTGAAAACCAAACTCTTCTAAATAAGATTGAGACTGGAGATACCAACCTCCAATTAAGTGAACTAAATCCATATGGCCAGACATGTGATCCAAGGGGAATACGGATAAAGGAAAAAATATACAACAGGGACAAATGTTCACAACCAGTAGATCAGACAACCAGCAGGCTGGGTTGCACAACTGGCACGGCTGCCCACACCAGATGCACACCCACAGCTTCACTTGTGAACTAGTTCAAAGAGATTTTATGTAAGTGCTCCTCGATCACAGTAGGAAGAGGCTGCATGCTATCACCGAGGGACCAGAGCTTAACATCACTAGGTCACAAATTTTATTAAGGAAGAATTTAAGCTGTCAAGAAAAGTGTGTATCTTTAAGGTAAGATGAATTGCACAGATCTATGCACAAATCCTGCTTTGCAGAAAGTGGCTTTAAAAACTGCTGACTTTTTGTTTTATTTTATGTTAATTTTAAGATAAAAGTAACCAGTAAAATGAAAATCACGGACCTGAGAGAAATCTTAGTGATCACATAGTGCAAGCCCTGCAGTTTACAAATAAGAAAACAGGCTGACCCTGAAGCCCAAATTTCCTGACTCCTAGACTGTTGCTCTAGCTAATAGCTTAGGCTGCCTGTCATCTAAATACTATGTACAGTCCTGGGGAAAAATTAAGAGTTTTCACGTACCCCAACCTAAGTGCTTGACCTGACTTAATTTATTAAAAATCAAAACAAAGATTAGTGATGTGATATCTCCATCTTTATTTAAATCTTCTCTGCCCTCCGCCAAGTGTAGGGCAATAGAGACATTTTCCTTTTCTGTTTGCCCCCGTTGAGTTTTGTTTTTTCCCCATCATATGATTCTATCTATACCGTAAAACAGAAACTTTCAAGATTTGTCTATATGATAATTAATATCCATTTATATCTACATAAAAGGACAGAGAATAGACTGAGTTTGAAAGAAGAGTGAGAAATGAAAGGACAGAAGTGCAAATAGGAAAAAAAGAATTAGGAACAAATGCTGATTTTGCCACAAATGTACTGATGCATTTTTACAGCCAAGCAAAGTGTTCCATGTTCTACTATATACGACTTTTAGTAACATCACTATTGGTCCTCACTGTTCTAATATAATCAAAGAAAATAATCAAACAATTTCAAAAGAATACTGCTAAAAACAACAAGGTCCAAAGTTCTCATAAAAGAGAATAACAAAAACAAAGATAAAACTAGGTGACCAGTTCTTTGTTACTTTTTTTAAACATAAATTATCCCTTCCCTCCTCCCCCTATGGTAACCATAAGTTTGTTTTCTATGTCTGTGAGTCTATTTCTGTTTTGTAAGTAAGTTCACTTGTATCATTTTTTAGATTCCACATATAACTAACATCATATGATACTTGTCTTTCTTTGACTTCCTTCACTTACCTCTAGGTCCATCCGTATTGCTGCAAATGGCATTATTTAGTTCTTTTTATGGCTGAGTATGTTATTGTTTCATAATACATTTAGGGTCTGATGAGTGTGTGTGTGCTAATTTCAGGATGCAAGCAATATGAAGGTCATTCCAGGTTTTGCTGTGTATGGGATTTTAAGAATCAAACCCAGTGCACCTAAGAGAGGCTTAGCCAGTATACCTTAATGGTTATTGATGCATTCCATCAATTTGTATTAAAATTAGCCTCTAATTGCTTAAGATAGTTCATTCTAAAAAATCCAGAAGTTATAGTGTGATTAAATGGGAAATTTTAATATCTGAATTGCTTAAGAAAGGAGAAGAATATGCATAACTACTAGCTAAAAGTATATTTGTTATGCTAAAAAAAAAGAACTTTTCGAATCCTGAAAATTCACTAATTAAACAGACATAAATTAAGTGATTTTCCTTGCTCCCTGACATGACCAATTGACTACAGTGGGGGCAACTTTGTAATATATTAGAAAATTCAAAACCAAAAACAAATCCAAGGAACAGAAAGAACCTGAACCTTCAAAAAATATTTCCCATGATAGCAACCAGGTCTAAAGTGGATTGTGTTCAGGGAATATGGTACAGAGCAGACTCTGAGTGAATGGAATGAGGAAGAAGAGACTTTTGGGGCAATTATGCCTGTGACTTTCACCAGATACAGCCATGATCGTCAAGGCCAGTTTTTCACAGGGATGTGGAGACAACTGTAAACACCTTAATGCTAAAGCCTATGTCCCATTCATTTTCTATCTCATGCAGTACCTGGTAGAGGACCTCCACTTAGGAGAGCTTAACAAAGAACCGAAATAAATGAATGAACAGAACAGCATTCAAGAAGTCATCAGACACAGGCCAACCCTAACCTGCTGGGAAACAAATGGGCCTCCAGCAGCAATTCAGTGCCACCCACCACACAACCAAATTCCGCAGGTCAAAGTTCTGGAATTTGAGATCATCACGTCTTCCAGTTGAAGGAGATGTCTTATGCATAATTCATAAAGCCTTCAATAATGCCTTAATATTGACCAATATTGGGCAGACATTCAATAAATGATCTATAATAATGCAAATATAGAGAATGACATTATTGCAATTTAGATACACAAACTCTATTGTGCCCTAGGACAGAAACTGTAAGCCGATATTTATTCTTACCTTCTTCCAAAGTAAAAGAACTTTTAGCTGGGCACACAGCAGCTCAGAATAAAGTTATTTCCCTGCCTTCCTTCAGGTGGTTGTGCTTCCTATGAAACCTCTGGCCAATAGGATGTGAGGGTCAGTGATGTGTACAACTCCCAGACCATGCCTTGAAACAAACGGGGTATTCTCTCCCTTTCTGCTGCTTGGCCTGTAAACTTGACTATGAGCCATCTTGGACTGTGCAAATGAGGGCGACACTTCGGAAGGCAAAACAGTGACAAAGGAGCCAGGACCTCTGGGTGACTTTATGAAGCAAAGTCACCCTACCTCCCCTGAATGTCCAGTGGCAACTTCCAAATGGCTACATGTGAGGGAAATAAACTTCCTTCCTTTTAAGTTATTGTTATTTCTAGCTCCTGTTTCACACAGCCAAATTTGTATCTTACATCATTCATAAACCAAGTGAACAAAACCCACACTTTTTAATTATCCCTAAGTATTCTGTCTAAATTATATTACACACACACACACACACATGATTGAAACGATACACACAGACACACATATATGTATGTATCATACATCTGTGTCTTACATATATATGTGTGTATGGGCCCCAGTCATTTTCGGATGGAATATTTTGCTGACAGCCCTAACTTATTTCTTAAACTTCCTCTCCCTAATGCTTTTGTCTGGATTAGATGCTTTCAAATATGACTAGTCAAGAACTTGAGCAAAGAAATGCCAGGATATTCCATCACAGAAAAGATACAGATTTTGATACATAAGTTGTATACATTACTTAGTTTTCTCCAGAAAGTTTTTGCTGTTACCTAGTCATAGGTATAAAACAAATACATGCTTGTCTATGACCAAAATTGATATTGCATCCAACAGGACATAGCTAGACAGCCTGTGTGTACTGAAAAGACATGACCGTAAGAAAGAAGACGGATGAGCAGTACTATAAAAGTGATAGATATAAAAGGAAGGCATGATTTATGCCCGAGTCAGACAGAAAACCTATGGTACTCCATCGACCCCATCTATCCTGTCCTAAATTGTAAACCTAAGAGTGAAACAACAGTGCTGAAGAAATACAGACACAACATAGAGCGGTCATCCGTAGACACAGACATCACCCATCCTATCAAACGTTGTCTTCTTGTTTTTATTTCCTTTGATAACAATTTCCTGATTAGAAAATCAAATTGTTTGGCAAGGGTTTCAGCCCTTCTCAAGAGAAAGTCCCTTTGGCCACAGGTGTAAGCTGTTACTCATGGAATTTGACTCTATCCACAGGCACTGGGACAGCTTACTGTTAACAGGCTCATTACAAGTCAAGGACAAACAGAGAAATCCATGGAAACCACGGTGAAACACTAATGTTATTCTTCTGTGCAGTTTCACAAAAGTATCCAGTACTTAGAATATGTTTTACTCAGTAACCAGCTCTCAGTCAACTAAAATGACCACAAGAAATCCTCAGCCTGCTGGTTGCCCAGGGGTGAAGGGTCAATAGAAAACACTTAAGTAAACTAAATTGTCCAGCACATTACAAATAACATGTGAAAGCATGGGAATGTTTTCTTAAAGAAACACATATTTTCATCTTAACCGCTCAATTTAAACTACTCTCAAGGGCCTCAAAGGCTGCCCATTCACCGAATGCAACCTTTTCATTATGTCTCATTTTTCTTGGCCTCCCTGCAGTACTTTAACTCCTTGGTCATTCCTTCATTCTTGAGAGTTTCTTTGTCCTTCGTTTACACTGTACTGGTTTCTCTCCTAACCTGCTTCTGCTCCACGTTTGGATCCCACGATGCAGTCCAAGGCATACTCTTCTCTAGATTCTAGGCTTTAAAGCACCAACTGTAACTAACCAGATAGATTAGGTTCTCGAACCTCTCCCCCAGCTCCAAGTAAACCCAAGCCACACTATTGGATGTCCTCCCCTCAGTTATCTTTCCAATGATCAGAATTCTTTATCCTCTCTCATGAATCCAACAGAAATCTACTGAGTATTGACTGTGTGCCCAGGATTAGGGTTACCAAGAAAAACAAGGTCACTGTCGTGCCATAAAATAAAACCACACTCACACTGCTGTGATGAACCATGAAAGGTTCAATGGAACCACACATCCTCTGCTCAGCAGAACCACAGGTGTTAGAAGAGGAGGGTGGTCTTCCCTACTCACCCTTGAAATTTGGTCTTGGTGCTTCCTTATTTTCGTCAGAGGTACCGGCAGTCTTCTAGTTACTCATACTTATTCACACATCTTGAAAAGTCTTAGGCTAGCTCCCTTCTCCTCCCGAAACCCCCTACCCAACAAATGCCAAGCAGAAAATCCCAGTCGGTTTCATCAGATTCATGCTTCTGTTTTAAGGCCAAGCTCCAAGGCCATGCCTGCAGGAAGCCTTTCCCAACCACCACAGACACAAGGAACCACTCCTTCATGGATCCCCTAACATTTCAACTGTCTGCCATTGTGCTCAGCTCCACTATTTGATGAAAAGCTCGGACAAAGCAAAACTGTTTCTGTCCACATATGCGCGACAGCAGCGGTCCCCAACCTTCTGGCACCAGGGACCAGTTTCGTGGAAGACAATTTTTCCACAGACGGGTTGTGTGGGGGGGGGTTGGTTCAGGCGGTAGTGAGAGCGATGGGGAGCGATGGGGAGCGGCAGGTGAAGCTTTGCCCGCCACTCACCTCCTGCTGTGCGGCCCGGTTCCTAATAGGCCACGGACCGGTAGTGGTCCGCGGCCCGGGGGTTGGGCCCCTGCGCTACAGTATTCGTGCACAGCAGGTGCTCAAAGGTGCTGCCTTTTCTCCAAGTAGGTTTTTTATTTCCTATTCATCCTCACCCTGGCTCTTATTCTTGAGTATGTTCACAGTCTCATTTTACTCTGTGAGCAAAGTCAGCATAAATTAAGTTAGCTAAATTGTGGTTTACTGTTTTAATTCACGGACCCCATGGAAGGGGGGCAGGGCTCGCCTAGGCCATGTGCAAAATTCCTTGCGAGTCTAAAATTCTAGTCTTTTCTTCGATCGTATAAAATATGGTTAAGGAGAAATTGTCAATATGAAGATTTCTAATTATAAAACACTGAAGGGACTTCCCTGGCGGTCCAGTGGTAAGGACTCCGTGCTTTCACTCCTGAGGGCCCAGGGGACTAAGATCCCAGAGAAGAGGCTGATTGGCAGGGCCAAAAAAAATAAAAAAAAAACACTGAGAAATAAACAGTTTTAATTCAACACCCTATAAGGTGATTCCTCCAACCGTCCTTACACAACACTCTTTTAGCACGCTCGAAGTCATGTACTTCATTCCTGCCTAAGAATATAAACATTAGCTTACAACATTTCGTAGAATAGAAACTAGAAAATAAAAAAATCTCCAGTGGGTCTCATATTAATGACTTAGCTGCCATATGAAAAACAAGTAATTTCTAATAAATAGGACCACCTTTATTGAGATAGACTATGCCAAGCAAGAACAATCTCAGAACATTTTTAGGTCATGCTGAAAGTTTGTAAAAAAATATATGAAGATATAAGCAGCCAACAAGATGACAAATTGTGTTTTAGCGCTTTATATAAGGGATCAATGTCCAGGCTTCAGTTCTGCCTGCATATCTTGATGCAAAAGTTAAAAAATGGATATCCCAAATGCCCTAAAACACTGTTCCAAATATAAAAATATTTTTAAAGTTAAGATGAAAACTGCTTAAAAGTCTCACTAAGAGCAAATACTGAACAAACCATAGAAACTCAAAAGAAAGTATGATAGATTCCAAGTTGTTGTATTCCTGCTGCAAGTGAATCTATACAAAAATTACAGTTGACAGATCACCTCTCTGATAATCCACAGACTTTTCACAAGCACGCAGCTAATCTGTGGGCATACTTTCATAAAAAGAAGTATTTTATTCCAAGCCATTTAGCAGCAGTCATCTTACATGATTAAGTCATAGATATTACTGAAGCAGTATTTTGCTGACACTAATTTTTCTCTCT
The DNA here is from genome assembly GCF_025265405.1 of Mesoplodon densirostris. Taxonomy (NCBI): domain Eukaryota; kingdom Metazoa; phylum Chordata; class Mammalia; order Artiodactyla; family Ziphiidae; genus Mesoplodon; species Mesoplodon densirostris. Next base: position 44,583,356 of record NC_082675.1, read on the forward strand.
GGAATCACATGATTTCTCTTGACGCCTTCATTATTATAGGAGACACGTCTTTGGATGGACTGGGGAGTGCGCTTGGTGGAGCTTGTCTGGAGGGCGCTCAAAAGCGCTGCCCAGTCCAGAATAATAAGAAAAAACCTCTACCCATAATTTTGATTGTGCTTTAGAACAGAAAAACAGACACCTCCCTGGCCCGGCCGGAATGCTTGGAAAGAAGCTGGAACGCAGACTTCATTACACTGTATTGATCTCACTAAATAAAGGGTTCGGAATGTATTGATCAGCTCGGATTAAAGCCCTGACTGTTCTGCACCATGTGAAGGCCGGTTCACTGAATAAGGAGAAACAGAAAGCACTTTTGTTCTCCGCAGCCACAGAGCAGCGTTTTCCACTAAGTAGTAGATTAACGTGATTAAAATAATAGACAGCATTCAGTTAGAGAAGAGGCAGGGAGATACAACTTGTATTCAATTCAAAGATTTCTCAGTTTTAAAAAGGATGTTATAATAAGTTAAAGGTAAAACGACTTTAAAAAGAGGAATGTCTTCTTTGCAGACTTCAAGCAGAAAGGCAACTGTCTCCTCAAGACACTTGTTCAATACAGTGGAAACCCCCCAATTATGCCTGTAGTGATTTTTTTAAACTTTAAATCTGCAGCAGCTTTCCCTTCGCCCTTGTCATTTTCAACATGACTGTGAACTGACGCATTCACAAGATCACGTACATCACAAGGAAGAGTAAATCCGAGATTAAATTTAAGGTTCGTTTTGTACATCTGCTCATTTTCATTTGGAAGGACATGATTTTCTTTAGTCAAACTCAATTTTCATTCAAAATGCCTGAATATGCTGCAAACTGATCTTATTACAATAAAAAATCGCTGTCAAGGGGTAAATATACACCCCTTTATGCTGGTTTTCAGAACCCAGGCCAAGCATGTGTTTCTGAATTTCGTTAGTGTCTGTCTTTACATTTTCAAATTCTCGATTTTAAAACAAATAAGCGAAAAGCCTGTTTTTCTAAACTTCAGCTAAAGGAATATTTCTGAAAAGTTCTTCCACCTTCTCTTCCAAATTCAACGGGTTAAGTACTTTGATTCACTACCATATTTACTCATTATTATCATCTATATTTACTACTCCGATATTACCATATTTAAAAGACAGGAAGACAGTGATTTAGGATTAAATCACTGCATTCATATCCTTATCTCTTAGGTCTTTTCAACCTCACTGACCAATAATGATTAAAGGATGACTCATTGAAAAAATAAAGTAATTGATTGTAGTTCAGAGGAGGGCAGTAACGGTGGGGAAATCTAGCCCCGGAACTGGATTCAAACTTGAATGCAATCCAAATCCCGGTTCAGCCACTAAAGGGCTGTGCAGTGCAGTACCTTAGGCGAGCTGCTATGCTTTTCAGTTTCAGTATTATGGAGTATACACTGCCTACTCACTGGGTTGGTTCTGAAATTTTTAAGACAGTTATTTGAAAACAGTATTAGATACAAATATGAGTTATTTTAAAAATTGCCTGGGGTTTAGATTCTAATATCTTTATGTCCACTTTATCAGGAGAACACCATAGGTGTGACGCAGAAAATAAGGACTTTTCTATTTGGGGAAGCAGGAGGGAGAGACTTCTACTTTCATATTTATGTTTCAGACTACAAAGTATGAGAAAACTGACCTCTGAAGGTCGAGAAGCCAGAAACCCAGCACACTACTGCCCAGCCATTGATTCATTTAACCAATATTTACAAAGTACCTAGAATGAATAAAGTAGCTGCCCCCGCTCAATTAATACACTGAATACAAAAACTAATATCAGCCAGCAGAGACTCCAAGAAGACAAGAGGTGGAAGAGAGTAAGACTCAAAATTAAAATTAATTTTCTTCTTCAAAAGGGGGTCAAGATTAAGTGGAAATACACTGAGGAGAGAGAGGAATGAGGAACTCAACCCAAATACTTGTTTTATAAGAATGGACTTATCTACCCTAACATATTAAATGAAAATTAACTTGATTTCTGAAAATCAAGGATGAAAAGGAAGGTGTAGACGATAAAGAACCCTCAATCGTCATAATGAACATTTACGTAGCATTTACTATGGGCGGGCATTGTTCTAAGCAGTTTATAAATATTAACTCGTTTAGTCATCCTAACAGCTTTGCAAAATAAGGACCGTTATTATCTTCTGTATTTGAAGGAAGCTGAAGGGGCTACATCTCAGATACAGTTTATGACCTACAACTCACAGCTCCTGATTACAAAATACACATGTTTACCACTTCAGAAATATTTGGGAGTGTAGAAAATACGCAAGATGGTGTCATCATTCTCCTTAAGTTGAACTGAAAATAGTATGGAAAATGAAAAACATGAAAATTTACCTTAAGTAGAGTATTTTTACAGGAAAAGAGATGAAGTCTACAGTTAACTGCGTTGTTTAAACACTTAGAACTGCTCGGACTGACAGCACAAGGGTTCACATTTAAAGAAAAACAGGGAAACGTTTAATAAGATGAGATTGTTAAAAGGTCATACATTGTTATTCTAGAGGAAATATCCAGATGCTACGCTTTTAAAACTGTACAATTGTTTTTTTTTATTTATTTTGAAGACTGCTATCATTCAGAGAAAAATGGACCATGATATCCACGACTGTTTGCTTAATTATACACTGTCCTCAAGTGGATATATGAGATAAAACTTAAACAGAATAATAGGGGGAGATAATATGACTACATAATAAACTTTTAAAAACCAAAATGAATCATTTCTTTAAAATACAGAACAGTGTATACATACGCTAGCCTTAGAGAGATGGCACGTAGCCTCTTGATAAAATATGGAATCTTTCAAATACTAGCTAGGTGCTTGTGCAAACTCTTTAGCTTTTTCCGAATCTGTTTACTCAATCCCTTTCAAATATATATAAAATTTACCCCACTGGTTGATAAGATAATTAAGCTAAACAACACATCTAAGCCCCTAACACGTACATAAATATAAAACACAGAGGGCTTCTTATCTCTCGTCTACAAATAATTACCTTTGAAAAAAATTTTAATATTGGGTAAATCGCTCCAATTTTCTAATCTCCTGAATAAAGAGAATGAGTGAGTGAAATCCATCATTGATTTCAAATATTACTGAGTGTGCTGTGCTTGGCACAGGAGATAAAGATGTGAATAAGACACAGGCCAGCCTGGCAGAACTGCAAAGCTAGCCTGGAAAAGTGACTTCCAACTTCCTAGAATTGCAAGGTGGACGGAGGGGGCTAGTAGGTTCTGGAGAGACAGATCAGCACCTGCAAAGATATGGCAACGTGACCCAATCTGCAACCAGGATGCATCAATAATAGTTCCCTATGACGGGGCCCAGAATGTCCACAAGGGCCGTGGGGCGAAGTAACTGCAGAGGCGAGTTTGAGGGCCAGATCCTGCAGGTGAAGGCCTTGCATGGTACACCAGGCAGCTACACTTTGCCCTCACAGCACTGCTGGCCCATGTAGACCCGTGGTGAGTTCTTAGGCAGGCGACAGACACAATACCCATTCTGTATACAGAATTCCAGCAGCAGTATGGAATATAACTTGGAGAGGAATTTTTATTATAAAAAAAGATAAACATTGTGTTACTTATTAAATCATCTTCTTTTGTATAGAAAAAGAATGACTGTCAAGTCATCCAATCCGCCAAGCTGATACAGAAGAAATAAGATGAAAATCTGTAGGGCTTTCCCCCCAGTTCCCATGGCAGCAGTTTTGGATTTGGCTGATGGATTCAAATTTTGAATGGCTTGGAACTTTATAAGCTTCCCCCTAATAATAGCCAATTCAAGTTCTGGTAGCCAGAGGGACAGGTTCTTCGAGCCCTATCTGAAATCTGGGAAGCAGCCATCAGTACAAGGTCCTGAGGTGAAGGAAAGATACTTTTTAGTGAGCAATGGTCAAACCAATTTACCTATTCACACACACATATAAGATTTTATTTAATGTTATTAAAATAATGCTGATTCCACTTTTTAATAAGGAAACTAATCTTTTAAAAAAGCAGAGCACTAAGGCTGACTACAATACAGTAATTTAAGCCAAAAAAAAAAAAAAAAAAAAAAAAAACCTCTACAAACATATATAATTAGGTCTGAAAAAAGTGGGGTTTATTATGGTTGGAAGCAGAGTTGCCCTAATGTATACAAGACCTTCAAGGCATGTATTTTAGTACGAACTTAATTAGAAAATTCTTTCATAAAGGAACAAAAACGTGTGTCATTTCCTCTTTCATTTCATATAAACACATGAACTCAGCGAACTGTATGGTTAACTATTGTGAAGCTCTATGTGTTTAGGCATCAAAGGGCATGGGTAGCGCTGGCCAAAGGTGATGGTGGTCAAATATTTTGCAAAGCCTAACTATTACCTATTAACTTGTAACCTTAAAAATATGCGCAGTGATGGGCTTCCCTGGTGGCGCAGTGGTTGAGAGTCCGCCTGCCAATGCAGGGGACACGGGTTCGTGACCCGGTCTGGGAAGATCCCACATGTCGCAGAGCGGCTGGGCCCGTGAGCCATGGCCACTGAGCCTGTGCGTCCGGAGCCTGTGCTCCGCAACGGGAGAGGCCACAGCAGTGAGAGGCCCGCGTACCGCAAAAAAAAAAAAAAAAGCACAGTGACAAATATTTGAGTTAACGATTGAAAAGATGAAGAAGTGACCAGCGACGAGTTGGCTGCCATCCTGGGACACTGCTGATGTTCCCAGGACATGTGACTAAAGGAAACAGTGAAACAGTGTGGTCAGTAGGCCATGAACAAGTACGAGGAGTTCATGGTAACTCGTTATCACACTTCTGATGTACTTTAATAATGTTATCATGAAATTCCTTGTCAGTTTTTCATTTGGTTTTTCTGTAATCAAATGTAAAATTAAAACTAATTAATAGGTGCTGAAAAACTTTTAAAATTATAAGTTTTATAATTTTATCACTTATGTAATTTCCTAAATTAAGCATCAAGAACTCTGTGAGTATGAAATAAGTGTGTACCCAAAATATCAGATGTATGTATATTTATTTCTCATATATTTAGCTACCCTCCAAAGAACCTTGATAGTTAACCTATAGTATTCAAAGTTTTATTCTAATATGCTTTCAACAGCATGAGTTAAGGAACTCACTGAACACTGGGTTTAGCATTAACCCCGTTATTAATGAGGCTACCTCCCAAAGAAGGACACAAAAACACAATAAATAGAAGGAGCTTTACCACATGTTCAATACACTCCCTATTTATTTGGTTCTTGCAGATACACCAGTGTAAGCCAAAGCCTATCTGAATTGCTGTTTTGCTTATATTTGAAAGTAAATTTGTAAACTAATTTCAGATGCAGCCAACAATGGACAGGTCACACTCATTACCTCTAATAACATCAGACCTTCATATACAGGTTTCAGGACCCTAGGGTTCAGTTGGTATCCTAGCCAACTCAAAACAATTAGGAATCACATATTATGTGATTTTTGCCCCTTCTATACACAAACAGAACTTAGAACTGCCTTTGTGTGATCTGTTTATTAGCTACTCCACTGAAAATTGTAATTTGCCTTTCAAAACATCAAGTCCAAAGTTGACACATTCCTAAGGCTAAGTTATTTTCCTCTGAAAACGAATTTGCTTCCATCACTTTAACATTTTAAAATTATAGCTGTAAACATTTTAAACTCACAAACAAAACATAACTACCTGTGTATAAAAATCTATCCATGATTTAAGTAAATATGCTTTAATTATCAAAAAATATGTGAAAGAAGATGGCCTTGACTCCTTTGGTAAACATAAACCAAAGATAAACTATCAAAACTTTCTTGTTCTTAATGAAAGTTCAGCTTATGATTTGCAAATCAGATGAATACCAGTGAGACTCTAGTCCTAGCCACAACTTGGAAAATAAAATTTATTAACTTATGGAAAATGAATGAGGGGACTTCCCTGGTGGCGCAGTGGTTAAGAATCCGCCTGCCAACGCAGGGGACACGGGTTCGAGCCCTGGTCCGGGAAGATACCACATGCCACGGAGCAACTAAGCCCGTGTGCCACAACTACTGAGCCTGCGCTCTAGAGCCCGCGAGCCACAACTACTGAAGCCCGTGCTCCTCAACAAGAGAAACCACCACGATGAGAAGCCCACGCACCACAATAAAGAGCAGCCTCTGCTCACTGCAACTAGAGAAAGCCCGCGCGCAGCAACGAAGACCCAACACAGCCAAAAATAAACAATATAAATAAATAAATTAAAAAAAAAAAAAGAAAAGAAAATGAATGAGGAAGGACTTCCCTGGTGCTCCAGTGGTAAAGAATCCACCTTCCAATGCAGGGGACGTTGGTTCGATCCCTGGTCAGGGAACTAAGATCCCACGTGCCGCAGGGTGACTAAGCCCACGCGCCACAACTATTGAGTTCGTCCGCCTCAACTAGAGCCGGTGTGCCACAAACTACAGAGTCCACGCGTCTGGACCCCACATGCCGCAACTAGAGAGCAGCCTGCACGCCACAAGGAGGAGCCCGTGCCACAATGAAAGATCCCACATGCCTCAATGAAGGTCCCGCGTGCCACAACTAAGACCTGATGCAGCCCCCCAATTTTTTTTTTAAATAAAATAAATACAAGAAAAAAGAATGACGACTCTATATGTCAGCAGTCATAATTTATATAACTTTATTACCTATTTTTAGGAAATCTAGAACTACATAAGAGAGGTGTTATTAGGTTAAAAAGTCTTACTTTTGGAATAATTCAGCTTTTTTTTTTTTTTGGAATAATTCAGCTTTAAGCATAGTGTCCCTTCTCTGCTACATCCTTCGCAGAATAAGGAACCTCTCTTTTCATTTTTAAAATAAATATACAGTCACAGCGCTCACACCTAACAGGTGATTGTAAAGCAAATGGGTGGTAATTCAAACACACAAAAATACCTTTCATATCTAGCACACAGTGTTCAATAAATAAATACTAGTTAGAAGCATTATGACCACTTTGGAATGGCATTAGCACTAACAGAGTGACCGTGGGCATGGGTAAGTCATGGCAGGTCATCGGAGGACCACTTCTGCTGGAGAACAGACAGAAACCCTCTGGAGACTCTGGGGCTGAGTACTCCCTCCACGCTAGAAAGCAGGGCGAATACACTGCTTTTCAAAGTACAGATAACAACAGATTATTAGTATAATTTGGAGTGGAATGGAAAATGGAGTACATCACAGTCAAGGCTAAGTGTACTGTCTTGTGAAATACATATATACAGGATCATAAAATGTATTTCTGACATCTCCCAGTCATAGCAATTTGAAAACTAGTGCCCTAAAAGACACAGGTATACACCCACCCCACACAGGGCATCTGTGAAGTAATGACACCAAGCTGGTGTCTGTATGGCAGAATTAATCGGCAAAAGTCCTGAGAAAACAGAGAGCATCACAGCAGCTGAGCAGGCCTCTTCCAGCGAGCCCTGCAGGAGAAGATTTGGGCTCCGTCTCCAGGGACTAAAGTCTAAAATTATGTTACCTCCATTGGGGCCCTGAGAGCTGTAATTCTGCCAAGACTTTCCAAAGTGGAGTTCCACTGTGAGGGCAATAAGCCCTCTTTAAAGCAGTTGAGAAGAGTGAAAGGATTAAATTTCTATGGGAGGCTGAGACTTCAGTAATCCCCAATTTTGATGAACCCCCTTTAAGAGTTAATTAAAAATTTAGAATCAGGCACATAACTGAGCACACATACTCATTTATTCAGTGGAATCTTTATTTTTAAAAACATCTCTTTACACCATGTCCTCAGCTAACCAGACATATAACCAAAAAAATAGTTCCAAAAATCTGAGAAAGCAAATGTCCTTTTGGACCCACAGATACCACACAACTACCCAAAAAAGCTCAAATAAGATATTCTAAGTTCTACAGTGTTTGAAAGTGATGATTTCCTTTCAAGTTTCTTCTGTCCTTTTCACAAATCTAGAATTATGTATCTTTTCTTTTTCAAAGATACTAAAACTTATGTTTAGTAAATACTAAATTTTATGCTAGGAACTTGCTATAGACTGAATATTTGTGGCTCCCCCAAAATTCATGTTGAAATCTATTCCCTGATATGATGGCATTTGGAGGTGGGACTTTTGGAGGTGATCAGGTTATGAGGAGGGAGCCCCCATGATGGGATTAGTGTCCTTATGGGAAAAAAAAAACAAATAACAGTGAGCTCCCCTGCCCTTTCCACCATGTGAGGACCCCATGAGAAGACAGCTGTCTGTGAACCAGGAAGCAGGCCCTCAATGTATCAGCCAGAGTCTAGATCTTGGACTTCCCAGCCTCCAGAGCAGTGAGAAATAAATTTCTGTTGTGTGTAAGTCTACAGTACTCTGTTACAGCAGCCCAAAAGGACTCAGACAGAAACCAAAGGAAAAAAATTCTTGGATAGTGAATTTCCTTCAATTTTTAAAAATCCAACCCTCTGAATGACATTTGCATCCTTACTTTGTAAGAAAAGAGGCCACAGGGTGAAGACGACCATAGCAAGGTCCCTACGACCATAGCAAGGTTCCTATGCAAGCACCCTGAGGATTTTTAATGACAATCCCTTACTTCACTTCTAGGCAAGTTACAGGAATACTTTGATAGAATCTTCACATAGCACATCAATCACTGCCATGGTGATTTTCTATTAAGATCTGACCTAGAAAAAGCCCTTAATTTTTCTTCCTGCACTTTTCTATCTTACAATATATTCTTGTAAGAAAATCAAAATATTTTGGAAGAGATTTAGAAAAAAAAAATGGTCCATTTAGAGAGAGAGAGAAAAAAAAATAAGGATACAGTAGAGAAGAAATTGTTTCCAAAACAGTTTTTTGTGTCCTAAAACAGTGAGACCCTACAGCTTAGGCAAAATTTCCTTTTACCCAAATACTTTTCATCAATTCACAAGCTAGCATCCTATTTACATCTTTCAAAATTACTAAAGACTTCATTTTTCTTTTAATTTCCATACTATTCCCTGCAACAGATGATACTCTCCTTGACCTCATTTCCTATTTCTCGTAAATCTCCAAACTTTTGTTCACACTCATTTAATCTATCAGCTAGAGCTACAGCCAGGATTTGGGAGGTATTGTGTGAGGCCCTGAGGATAATGGGTAAATAAGTGACCCGTCCCACCACATAGAGCTGACCACCATCTCAAGTCCTTAGCAGAAAAGCACAGACCCCGGATCAAAGCAGCACCTTTCTTACCTCTGTCTTGATAATTCCCCTTTCTGGCCATAACCCCGTAAACCAGTTTCTCCTGCCCCTGTAGGTGGAGAAGGAGCAAAATTTCCCTAAACTTGACATCACTGGTCCAAAGGTTTCCACTGTGGTCCTCGGAATAAGGCTATGCTGCCTCTTCCCTAAAACTGGAGGCGGGTTAATCTTCTCCTAAAGCTAAGAACTGCACAGTAATTGAGGAATGAATTTCAGGGAAGGCTGCCATGATGTCCACCATGCCGCTTGATTCACCACAAATCATTATTCACGTACTGTTTATAGCTTTTAAAGTCAGCTTCATCCATATAGTCCTCTCCAGAATCCGTAATTACCTAATTCTCCTTCCCATCTCTGGATGACTCCCACCTCAACAGCCAACTCAGTCCCTCACTCTGGAACTCAAGGATCTTTAAGGCTTCGTCCCATCAGTCCACATTTTGGGGGCGTGTTCTCCAATAAAAATCTTCCTCCCATGTCCATCTGATCTCAGACACACACCCCTTATTCTATGTCACCTCCTTATCTATCCAAACTGCCCCTCTCCAAAGTGTTGCTCAATCACCTCCTCCAATACCTCTTCCCTGCTGGATCTGGTCCCTCACTGACCTGACTGACACCCTTTGGAGGCAGCACAGTCCATCAGGAAGAGCACAGGAGTAGACATCCCAGAGACCCAGACTCAACCCCGAGTTCCACCACTTGCTAATGGTATTCCTCAGGGAAGTCACTTTAAAACTGTTTACATCTGTATTTCCTTACATGGAAATACAGGTAAAGATGAAACTTAACTTCGATAAGGACCTGGAACATACAGTCACTTGATAAATAAAAAATCTATTATCATTATTGGACCATGAAATCTCTTGTTCTTACACAGTCTTCTGTTGCTGCCTAGAGCTCTCATATGCTAGATCTTCAATTAACAACAAGTATTCTGGGCAAACAAGAGGATTCATCTCTCTATCTGTGCCCAACGAGCTGTATCTGGCAAAACCAAGATGCTGCTTCATGAGGGCTACCTGTGTCTTCTATCATCTTCCATAGAAATGAATTTCTATTTCTTAAGTAGAAAACATTCAGGGCGTAGAGTAGACAGTGATGCCACACCACAAAAACAAACAAATAAGCAAACAACAACAACAACAACGAAACCCTAAAACACACCTAAGCTGCTGAGAACCTATTAGAGTTCAGAAAGGTGGGGCAATTGGACCAAATGACTGAGAAGAACTCAGATGATCTCACTAGGGAACTGAGCTAGGTTTTGTGGTCATTCTTTTTTTTTTTTTTTTCTCTTTTGCGGTACGCGGGCCTCTCACTGTCGTGGCCTCTCCCGTTGCAGAGCACAGGCTCCGGACGCACAGGCTCAGCGGCCATGGCTCACGGGCCCAGCCGCTCCACGGAATGTGGGATCTTCCCAGACCGGGGCACGAACCCATGTCCCCTGCATCGGCAGGCGGACTCTCAACCACTGCGCCACCAGGGAAGCCCTGTGGTCATTCTTATAAAAGAACGGATGAGAAAATGAACTTGCACCTTGTCTGGCAACACAGATTTTAAAACCCCAGACAAGCAAGTGAGTACTGGCACGTGGGGGGTGAGAGCGTCGAAGGGGCACAAAATGTTCCACCCGAAGCAGCCTTTCTGAGCAGCACTGCCCTCATGAGCTGGAGGGGAAGGACTGTACAAGGGACAGAAATCAGACAACAACATCCAGACCACATCCAGCCACTCATTACTCATGATTCCAAGTGAATCACCTCACTTCCATGAACTCACTTTCATCACGTAAGCATAGAAATGTTCCCTTCTCCGCACCCCCAGGCCCCATCCTAGCTGTCCCTCAGAGTTTGGGGCAGCCAAAATAACATTTATGAAATTTCTCAAGAAGTATAAGATGCTATGCAAATATAATACACTTATAAATAACTAATCTGAACGTGGAAGGTAAGGCGATTCTTACAAATTTCAATGTAGCATTGCCCAAATGTGCATGCTGCAGCCACCAGACATTATATATCAATAATCAGCAAAACAAAGGATGCATCCTGTTCTTAATTGCTTAGTTTATTTAAATGGTTGCTTGGAAAATAATAAATTATGATTATTATTTGAGATAGGTTAAGCAATTAGGGCATTTAAATATAAAACTACTAAACTTCTGAGAATGTGGTACTAATAGGGATTGAGAATTCACGCTATCTACTAATTTGCTAATCATTAATTAGTAAAGTGACAATACCATACTGGGGCTTTATCAATTTGAGTAGTTAGTGTGAGATTACCTCATAAGGGAACATTTTCCTACAGTATAAATGCAACAAGATGCTTTAATAAACGTCTTCTACATCGACAGAACAGATGACAAGTCAACAAAAGATGCTACAGCGAATCAAAGTGACTGAACTGAAGGAATAATTACATATATGCATAATGTGAAAACCTGCAGGGTTTAATTTCACAAAGGAATTAGGAGAACAAATATTCAGCTCTGTCGAATTTTTTCGCCGATCATTTCATTAAGGTGGCCCATTATTTTTGCCCTTTAAAACCGCACAGAAATGCTCCTAAGAAACATTTATAATTTAAATAATTACCACAAATTGGGACTATTTTCCCCGCTACCACAACTAATAAGTGTGAGCTGGGCACTGGCATTTTCCAAAGCAATGCAGAGTGACTTCCTTACCCAGAAGAAAAAACAAATATTTGTTGAATAAATGTTGGGAACACAAATACTCCCCAGGCTCTGAGACTTTCCAAATCAACATTTTGTTAAATTCATAATACCTTAATCTGAGGACACTTAATTTAAAGTGAAATTCTGAAATAAGAGACAAAAGTAATAATGAACTAGCCCTTGTTTGTAGGGTATGAAAATGCCATTCAACAAACTGCTCAATAAAGTCAAGGGCTAACAGGAAAGGAGAACTTCCGGAAAGCCAGTTGATGTCAGAGGAAAATCAAATGTAGTCTATTGGGTGCTTCCCCCTCAATAGAAATGCCCCGGGTTAGACCACGACATCAGCAAGTGAATGAAGGGGCCAGGAAAGAGGAGATTTCAACCCTAGGAATTAGAATTTATGAGCCATTTCCTTTGATGTAACTCTTTTTCTACCAGGTAAGTGAAGAATCTTAGTCTCGATTTATTAGCACTTTTTTAGAACTTAATAGTCTCCTCATCTGGTAAAATAAATATTCAGATGTTTAAAAAACACAGAAATATAATAATAGTGGACACAGATATGTTTGGATTGTAAACATGAACAAAGGTTTCATCAATATCTATTTTAGATGCTGATCCAAAGCTGTCCAAACAAAGACAAGTAAGTAGGCTTCTTCATAAAAAAGCACTCGAGAAGAGGTAATGTACAACCAACCTTCAAAGTATAACACCTCTAAAGATCCATCTAATCTGTGTTTCTGTCATGTAAATACACACTAAGGGCCAACCGTGTAAGTCAGGCGGAAGACCACCTTTATTAGAATCACTTGGATTTCATCGGTAAAAACTGGAATGTCTAAAAACCAATCGTATTGGTTAAAAAAAAAAGTTAAGAGAACTCTGGAAGAGTAATTTCCTGTACTTTTTAATACAGACACTACAAACAAAAGTTACACTCGAAAGAATAAAAGCATATAAAGAGTGCAGAGCCATGTAACAGTCATTACAAGGCAGTGCAATTAAAATTTGATGGATTTGTATGTTACAGGGATACCTCCTCATAGACTGGAAACCTTACACAGAGGAGAGACGATGCACCATCACAAAGACTGACTGGCTGCTACAGTGAGGCTCAGAGAAGGCACGTGCCAGTGCAAAGACACACGTCTTCAACAGTGGTTGGCATTCTCAATTTCACTCTTGAAACAACAGCGTATGATGATGATTCCCTTTGGGGGAAAAAAACAAACCTAAAAGACATTTTTTCCCTCCAAATAACAGCAAGCTAATATATCCACAAAAGGAAACTAGTCCACGTTGAAGAAAGAAAAATAATAGAATGAGGTATCAGTGACTTTCCCCTTAAAAGTGAGCAAACCCCTACTAGGGTGCTCTATAAAAGATTCAATGAGGAACAATTAAAAAAGCAAACTTTAGAATCCTGCAGAGACAGGGTTCAAAACACAAAGTTACTGAAGGCCAAAAAAAAGCCCCCAAAACACCAAAAAAAACCAGTGCTCACATCTCCAAATGCAATAAAAGGTTCATCTCTGTTCTATGTTCTGTCAACTTAGGGGATAACCATCTATTGAGGTAAAAGTCCTCAAGATGAAATGGAGACTTTGTAACACCTACAGATGTGCTTTAATAAGATATGTGCATTCTTGAAAATAGATGATTTTTATTTTCTGTTAAAATGAAGGAAATTCATTTTTCAGCAGTAGTAACTGGGGTGATCTAAATCCCCTCTTATTTATACCTACACATATCTGCAATGGGCCTTTTCTCCACTGCCTGACATGGAGAAATCCTATTTTAAGAAAATCATAAACCATGAATTCAAATAAAATCTTAACATGTGTCTCGAAGTTGCTATAGGCTGAAACTCATCCACCACTTTTTGGTCATTTAACAATTTAAAGAGTGTGTGAGTGTGTGTCTGTTGTATGTGTGTGTGTATGCTTTACTCCACCAATTCGGCATCTTATGTCATCTAAAACGTATAGATGTTATCATATGGCCCTTCGTTCAAATGAGGATTTAAAAGAAATACTGGCATTGATTCCTGGGGCTTCTATGTGTCTATGTTGCCAGTTGGGGTCTCCAGATGGTGTTGAAGCTAGGGCCTTTTTGAAAAAAAAAAATCTACGTATAGGTTTAACATTTGAGTTCAAAAATCACTTTTTTAAAGTGCAAGACAGTAAGCAGATCGAGTTCAAAAATCATTTTTTTAAAGTGCAAGATGGTAAGCAGTTCATCTGAAAAACACCCATGAGTGTTCGTTAACCACAGTCTTAACAGGAGCCAACAGAAGGATGCAGCAGTGCACAATGCTAAGTCCACCCTGGGCTGCACCAGTGCGGCATCCGCATCAAAGGCGAGAAGGACACCTTGGCAGCACAGGCAGGACCCAGAAGGTACGCGTTCAGTCCTGGAGGGAAGCTCAGTTTCCTCTGTTTGAAAGGAAAGAGTAAACCAGAATGTTCAAACACCACGGCAGAAACTGTTTGATGTTCAGCCTGCTGCAGAGATTGAAGGAGCCAAGGTGATTATGCTCAGGTATTTGAAGGATCTCTCAGTGTAAGTTTCCACTGCAAGGATTCTGCCCATCTTGTTGACCAGAATTGCCCTGTTCCTTGAAAAGGACCTGATATGTGATGAATGATCAAAAATACTCATTGAACAAAAAATGATGAAGTGCATTACCTCAGAGCATAAGAGAACACACTCGCTGCTCCGTGTGGTGCTAAATGACGAAACAGGCACCAGTGGGTAAAATCTTTAGGAACATATGCTTCAGTTAAACTTTTTCAGAAATCACTTTTTAACAGTAAGAGCTCTCCAACGATGGAGCAGATTCTGGAAAGGAGTGATCTCCTCCTCCTGTGGGGGGAGGGGGGAGCAGTGGTATTCTTGCAGAAACTGGATAACCATCTGTCAAGGATGCTACAACGATGAAAACACTGTTTACATCATTGAACACCACAAGGGTTTCATTTTTATCCTAGCTGCCATTTCTGTACAGCAAACCTTCTGCTGACATAAAATCATCAAGCTGAAAGGGAGGATTTTAAAACCCTTTTAGGAGTAACTCAACAAAATGGGCTAGAGTGGTGCCCAAATGCAGGTACATAAGAACATCTGCGGAGTGCATCACAAGTACAGATTTCTAAGTCCCACATGATCTCATTTTTTTAGTCCACTCCATGATATTGCCCTGGTAATTGTCTCCTCTCTTCTGCACCATCACTTTCCCTCCCTACTGGAGTCTTTGCCATCAACATGCAAACATGTTACTCCCATCCTTAAAAACTATCCTCGGGACTTCCCTGGGGGTGCAGTGGTTAAGAATCTGCCTGCCAATGCAGGGGATATGGGTATGAGCCCTGGTCCGGGAAGATCCCACATGCCGCAGAGCAACTAAGCTCGTGCGCCACAACTACTGAGCCTGCGCTCTAGAACCCACGAGCCACAACTACTGAGCCCATGTGCCACAACTACTGAAGCCTGAGTGCCTAGAGCCCGTGCTCCGCAACAAGAGAAGCCACCGCAATGAGAAGCCTGCGCACCACAACAGAGTAGCCCCTGCTCGCCACAACTAGAGAACGCCCACGTGCAGCAACAAAGACCCAAAAAACAGCCAAAAATAAAGAATAAATAAATTTTAAAATAAATAAATAAAGTATACAATTCAATTTCAAAAACAAACAAAAAACATCCTTGGGTGGGAGAGGGTAGGAGTGGAAGTTTGGTATTAGCAGATGCAAACTATTAACATATAGGATGGGTAAACAACAAGGTCCTACTGTAAAGCTCAGGGAACTATATTCAATATCCTGTGATAAACCATAATGGAAAAGAATATGAAAAAGAATGTATATATGTATAACTGAGTCACTTTGCTGTACAGCAGTAATTAACACAACATTGTAATTCAACTTTACTTCAATAAAAAAAAAATTTTAAAAAACCCAACATCCTTGGTTGACCCTCCTTCCCTCTCCAACCTCCACCCAATTTCTCTCCTTCCTTCTAAAGGAAAACTCAACCTGTAGCCAGCTTCCTTCCTCCACCTGACTGTGGAATACACCTGAGTCAAAGACGTCCAGCTACCACCATGCTGCGAAATCCATGGTGAATTCTCAGTCCTCATCTGAGCTGACCCGTCAGTAGCATTTGGCACAGGTGGTCACTCCCTCCCTGTGAAACACTCCTTCATTTGCCTTTGAAGACACCACATCCTACTGATTTTTCCCCTAACTCTCTGGTCACTCTTTCTCGGTCTCCATTCCTCCTCTTTTTTTCCTTTTGAGTCATATCTTTAAAATAAGAAATCATAACTGTAAAGGGATGAAAAAGCTCCTGCATAAAATTTTAACAGCCATATACCCCAAATATTTGAGACCCTAGTCAAAAAATATCTAAATTTTAGAGGAAATGCCCATTATCACGTTGATAAAGGCATAAAACCAATCTTTTGGGGTTTTTTAAAATTTTATTTTATTCAAGTAGAGTTGATTTACAATGTAAACTTATTTTTTAATTTTTTAAGTTTTTTTTATTGTAGTATAATTGCTTTACAATGTTGTGTTAGTTTCTGCTGTACAATGAAGTGAATCAGCTATATGTATACTTATGTCCCCTCCCTCTTGGACCTCCCTCCCCACCCCATCCCACCCATCTAGGTCATCAAAGAGCAAGATGAACCTATCTTCAGGGCAGGAATAGAAACGCAGACATAGAGAACGGACGGGTGGACACAGGGGGCAAGGGGAGGGTGGGATGAATTGGAAGATTAGGTTTGACATAAATACGCTACCATGTGTAAAACAGATAGTTAGTGGGAACCTGCTGTTGTGTTCATTTCTACTGTACAGCAAAGTGATTCAGTTATACATATATGTACCTCTCTATATACATTCTTTTTCAAATTCTTTTCCATTATGGTTTATCGTAAGATATTGCATATAGTTCCCTGTGCTATAAAGTAGGACCTTGTTGTTTATCTCCATACCACCTCTTAATCCTGACTTCCTAACCCTGGAGTGCTCAAAGGCGCCATATGAAACCATTTCTTTCTCTCTTCGGTTTTCTCCTCCTCACACTTAGTGAAAATCCTCTTATGATTTCACCCTGGGTCATGGCTTTCCTTCATACACTTAGGACTCCCCATTCTAGAACCCAGCCCACTCCACTAAACCCCAAACCCACAACTCAATGTCTTCTTACCTATCTTTGATATTCATCTCCACACACTCAAACCAAGTTCCCGATTGTTCCCACCTCAGTGACTAATGTCCTACCCAGGGTTCAGACCAAATATCACAGAGTCATCCTTGACCCCTCTTTTCTCACAACCAATCCATCAAATCCTGTCAGCTCTACTGCCAAAACATATTCCGAGAACAAAGTTGGACATCTATCTCACACTACATTCAAAAATTAACTCAAAATGAGTCAGTGATCTAAATAGAAGAGCTAAAATCATAAAAACCTTAGAAGAAAACACAGGAATAAATCTTTATGACCTTGGATTTTACAATGGATTCTTAGATGTGACACCAAAAGCAAGAGCAATAAGAGGAAAAACAAGCAAGTCGTACCTCGTCAAAGTTAGAAACTTTTTGCATAAAAGAACGTTATCAAGAAAATGAAAAGACAGCCTAGAGAATGGGAGAAATACTTACAAATCATCTATCTGATAAGGGTCTAGTATCCAGAATACATAAAAACTTTTACAACTCAGAAATGAAAAGCAAACAATTAAAAAATGGGCAAAGGACCTTTCTTTAAAGAAGATATACTAATGATACACATGAGAAGATTCTCAACATTATTAGTCGTTCGGGAAATGCGAATCACAACCACAAAGCGGTACCACTTCACACTCACTAGGATGGTTACTATCAAAATAAACAGAAAACAACAAGTTTTGGTGAGAATGCTGAACAATTGGGACGCTTGCATAGTGCTGGTGGGAATGCAAAATGATTCAGCTGCTGTGGAGAACGGTTTGTCAGTTCCTCAAAAAGTTAAACACAGAATTACCATACGACCTCTTAATTCCATTCCCAGGTATATACCCAAAAGAATTGAAAAAAGGTACTCAAAAAAGTCTATGTATACCCATGTTCAAACCAGCGCTGTTCACAATAGCCAAAAGGTGATAAGATCCCAGATGTCCATCCATTAACGATGGGTAAACAAATTGTAAACTATATACACATATACATACGTACAATGGAATACTATCAGTTGTAAGACGGAATGATGTACTGATACATGCTACAATCTGGATGAACCTCCAAAACATGCTAAAGTGAAAGAAGCCAGACACAAAAGATCTGTGGAACTGAAGAGAATTTTGGAGAAAATGCTTAATGGATAAGGAGTTTTACTTAGAAGTGGTAAAAATTATTTGGAACTAGATAGAGGCGGTGCTTACAAAACACCGAAAGGCACTAAATTCCGTTGAATGGTTCACTTTTAAATGGTTAATTTTATGTTATGTAAATTTCACTTCAATAAATTATTTTTTTACTATTCAGAGTCCACCCCCTTTTCTTACCTCTACAACTACTACCTTGGTTCAAGTCACTGTCTTCTCTCACCTAGATTATCACTAGCCTCCTACTTTGTCTCCTCTTCCCCTCATATCCCCTTTGGGGTTTTTCTCAACACAACAGCGAGAATAATACTATTTTGTCAGTCAGATCATGTCTTTCCTCTGCTGAAAGCCTTGTGATAGCTTTTTACCTCCTAGTAGTTAAAGCCTACGTCCTCACGGTGGTCTACAGGACCCCACACAACGTGGCCCGCCACTGCTCCAGCCTCATCTGACTTCACCCCCTACTACTCTGCCCCTTCCGCTCTCCATGTCTTGTCACATGGAGGCTCTTTGCTGCCCCTTCAACATTTCAGACACAATCCTGCCTCAGGGCCTTTGCACTTGCTGTTTGCTGTTATTTCAAATGTTCCTCTCCCAGTTATCTATAGCTCTTGGACCATGTGCAACATCAATACTTATTCAAATGTCTCCTATGCAATGACACCTCCCCGACCAACCTATTTAAACAATAAAACCACACATTCTCCCTATTTCCCTTCTCTGCATTAGTTTTCACCATAGCATCTAGCATAAAGTAAATTTTACTTACTTATTGTGTTTATTTTCTGCCCTCCACCAGATGCTTACTAGACAGGCTAAAAGGACAGACCGAGAGGGGCTCCCTGATCTTAGGAGGACAGATTTTTAAACCGTTCAGTGCCTGCTTGCTGATACGTTTGCACAGGTGAGGTGTGACTTACTTTCTTTATCACAGATCTGGCTGCTAGTTTGTGAGATGGCAGACCTCAGCTACTCCAGATTACTGAAGGCTATGTATAACTGCAAAAGGACTTCGAAAAAAAAAAGAGAGAGACCAACCAAACTGGCTTATCTTGGTTTGCAGCAGTGCATTAAGAAACCTGGACCTAAAATACATCACATTGAAAGGGATATAAAAAATTCCAAGTCTTAAATAAAGTCTCAATGATTACGATGAAAACAAGGATGAAATTTCTTAGTTCTTATGTTGATCTTATTACATCCTTAATAGTTCTTTAAAAAATAAATGTCACAAGATATTTAAAAAAAAGTTCTCCACCCCTGAGAATCTCTATTTCATTTGTAACTCCTAAGAGCCTATCATCAATGTCCAAGAGAACAATTTCAGTCCTTAACACCTTTTCCCACAATCAACTGGGAATCAGTAAAGTGTAAAGGGCTGCCCAACAGTATAAACAAGATGCTTAGAAACCTACCTTTTAAATATCTTAAAACATTTACACATTCAATAACAACAAAAAAAGATTTATCAAAATGTAAAAAAAAACACACTAATTTAAACAAAAGCCAAGGTTTCCTAACATATTCATACAAGCCTGGAACACAGCAGAACTGCTTAAAATATAGATGGCTTCCCAATTCAGTAATGTGTAACATACACAAGCACTTATATTACTAAAAAGGTAGTGCAGTTGTATAGTCCTACTAGATAATAAAAAAATTTCAGTACTGGTATCTAAAGATACCATATGACAGCTTCCTCTCAGCATGTTAATGCAGACGAGCCTCAATCAGTAAGTAAACTAATCTAAATCAAATTCCATCTAGTTGAAAATAATCATCATGGGCTGCCCAGAGTTGGTGAGTCTGAATGCATTACTGAAGAGCTTCTTGGTAATTGCAGGTTGCTATTTATGTTGACCGGAGTTGGAGGAGTTTACTTAGCGAGATGTCTAAGCATGCGGACCACCAATGCAAAACACACAGGAAAATCACTCTTCACATCCAGCCTAAAAACAGCTTAGATGTTCTCTGCTGATATTGCAGCATGGTTGTTATTTCCTAGTGTCAGATACACTGCTGGTGACAGAATGAAAATTTATGATTGCAGTTATTTTATTTCAAGTAATGTGCTCCCATAAGAGACTTTTTCTAGTTCAGTGGAGTGTAAGTTAAATATTCAAGACTAAATATTATTTTCTAAAGCCCTAAATGTTTCTGCTTGTAAACAGGTATGCACAAAATACTCATAGTGACAATCACTGAGAGATATTTTTTAATCATAGGGGGGTTTGTTTGCCTTAGCGTCACCAATTCCCAAATACGTCTAGTAACACAGAAACCATGGTGTTAAGTGGGAAATAAAGAAGACCAACTCTAAGATAAACTTGTCACGAGACACATGGACAGGTAGGCTAGCTCTCACTCTTCCCTGTGTTATTGCATAATGGCTTTTTATCATCATCATCATCATCACTAAATTAGGTATCAGAAACCTGGGTTCTAACTCCGGATCTATAGTTAACAACCTAAGGAACTGTACAGTCATGGGAAAAGCCTATTATGTCTCTGAGATACAATTTGCTTACCTGTAAAATGAGGGGGTTGGCAAGAAATGCTTTTAAAACAGAATAGAAAAATGCAAGGTAAAAATGACTACCTAAACATATTAAAATTGATCCTAATTTACAAAAGGCAAACAGAGAATACCACAGGATAAAAAAGGAATGTTTTTCACCTGAGGGGAAGTAGGAAAATGAAAAACACTGTAAAATTCAATGGTAATGAGGTTGGAGAAAAGAACTAACATACTTGCAGCTCTGAAGAGTTCTACAAAAATGCAAAAAAAAAAAAAAATACACTCTCCATTCCCTTTGGCCTAGTAATTTTACTTTTGAACACAAATCCCCGAAGAAAATATCCCTAAAGAAAAATCAGGGTTTGCTAAAAACGAATCTCCACAGCAGCACAATATGTAAGAGAAAAACTGGAAACCACCTGTAAGTGCAAAAATAGAGGCACAGTTAAGTAAGATCTGGTTTTGCTAACAAAATGGAACAGAGAGAGGCCTAGATAACCATTTTTTTGAAGTACTGACCTCTTTTCAAAAGAGTGGAAATATTCAACATGATATAATGTGAAACGTGAAGGTTTATCACAAAATACATTTGCCCTCTTTATGATTTTACCAAAAACTCACTGATGAAAACCGTAAGAGAAAGTGGAGGGATAGCACTAGCTCATTGGGTCCAGTCTTTCTATGAAATTCATTACAACAGCAGAAAATAGAAGGGGAGGATGGGGAGAAGAGGACGCTCTTCAGACTAGAGCCCGCTGTTCTAACATGACTATAACACTGTCTCTCTCTATCCAATGCTTGATGTTTCTCAAGCACCTTCACAAAGATTGTGACTTCACTGTTTGAAAAAGAATCAGCTTTCATGGCACTTATACACCCAAATGTTAAACTTTTGTACAAGTCTAGTGCACCAGGAACGTACACTATGAAACCATCCTATACATACGGTTGGACTACTGTCCTCCTTTCCCCAAATGTCATCAGTGGGAAATTAAAGGAAGCATCAAGAGTTAGGAGTCATGACTTCAACAGGTTTTTAGACTCTAATGTCAACCTTAATATGGTAGAAGCTGCCATGAGGCAAATGCCTTGGAAAACTGTTGCATATTCATTATGCACAATTACTTCTTTCCTTGAACACTGTAAATCATAAAACCATGGCAAGAGTGATCACTCTGGTTGGCCTTGCAATAGATTCCTCTCAGCTTTACAATATACATGGTGAATGGACTTAGCACAGAACGTAGAATTCGTGAATATAATTATGGTATGGTATTTATTTGGGTTCAGTGGACACACCCAACTTTGGATTATCATCTCACTAAAAACTCCAAAAAGACAGAAAAGGTAATAAATAAATAAATAAATAGAATTCTTCTAAGTAACAATTCCCCCAAATAAATATAACTGGTGACAACACTCTTGTAAAAAGGAATGTTGATGTTTCACAAAAGCCTTCCTCCTTCCAAAGAAAAAAGTTTTTTCTACGAATCAATACTATGAACTTTATGTTTCACACATTGAGATGCTGGTGTTCTTTAACATATTCTATGAATGATAAAGAAAAAAAATAATGGTGTGTCAGGAGAGAAACAGTTTTATCAAAAAGGCTAAAAGATAAAAATGGTAATAACTGGGCATACGGAAAGCGCAGAAATTTTACCAGACACTGTCATACACACTCCCCTCAGAGATGGCTAGAGCACAAAGTCAGAAGTATTTTCAATCTTTTATATTTACAAGTCTAGCGAAGTCCCAAGTTTCTAGGTTATACTAAAATGACACTGGCAATCAGCTGTGTCCGGTTTCTACTGTTACCAGCATTATCTAATAACTAAAAAACAGGCTTTCATTTTCAAAACTATTCGGCATGCCAATGTATTTCATCTTAAGTCAATGGCTTCTAGAGACAGACCATGTGTTTATTTGTAACCAGCAAATTTCAACAAGCTTTTAGAAGGAGAAAGTAGGAGAAGGAATTATCCATTTAAAAATGTATCTCAAAAATAAAATGCAAAAATGCAACAAATTCCACTGACATTTTTGCTCTGCCTGGATTATTCTTTAGAATCATATCAATAATTTTTTTCAGCATTCAAATAATATTTAAGGTCACATAGGTCCTAGGATGCCGCATAATAATTTACAGATTTAAAGAAAATGTCAAATGTGCAGAACTCTGAGACTTGCATTAAGTAAAAAAAAATCTACACACTTTGATTTGAATTAAACCTCTGTCGCATCAACCATTAACCACTAGATGAGATAGCAATTCAGCATTGAGACAGACTGATTTAACATTTACTCATTAAAATACCATGTGATGAGGCAGGGACGGGAGGATGTCTTTAAATAAAAAATCAACTTCAGAAAGATCACATAGGTGTTAAGCAAATCACAATCAGAACAGAAATGAAAATAAAAGATAACCTGCACCACAGATGCTTAGTAGGGTCCATTTACATTTCAAAGTCCTCTGTCTATGGTATTCTTAAGTATGGTACCACTAAGGTTTGTCAGAGCTACAGAGACACTTCAATTAAGGCTGTGTGGTAGAGCCCTGTGTAAATTAATTAGTTGAGGTCGCTCAGATTTTCTAAAAGCGACTGTCTAAAACAGGCTCAGAGAGATGCACGATTTGTGGGAAATTAGAACCTAAATACAACTTCTTAATCAATTCTTCTTGCTTTCCTATTTCAGTGACATTTTGTGTAATGATAAGTAAGTCCATGAAAATATTACTACCCAAAATTTTACTTGCTTTCAATTAGAGGTAACAGAAGGGACTTTGAATTTTGCTTTTGATTTCAAGTTTTATTTCAGATTTAATCTAGACTTATTGGCAAGAGTTTTCATATGATAACTATGATGACCTTGATCCATATTGACAGGAGATGAGTCTATATTGGAAATTCACATATATTACGACTAAAGCAGCTATCTAGTAATTTCTATATACAATGGCATAATAAAAATATGGATTTCATGCTCCTGTCTTGAGACTTTACCTGCTAAATCTGTTCATTATAATTTTGCTAAATATTAAAGTTTGACATGTCTCAGCAGAGATAATATTATAGCCATTTCTTTGATTCAAAATACTAAGTAGATGATAGCTGTAAATAATTTTTAAAAGCAGTAGAATCAGATATTTGGTAAATATGATTTTTCAACATAAGTAAAATGTAGGCAGAAAATTGTAAAAATTAATTGTGTGATGGTTTCCACTGTAAGTGAAAAATGAAAGCTCTCTGATGTTTTCAAGAGATCGGGAGCCTTCCAATTATGTACATAAGAGATTCGTGAGCTCTTCTGTAATCCTAAAATAAAGTCCCTACAGTTTCATTATAGGGACAGTGAAAAATTCATACTTATTGTACAGTAGAGATCATTTAGAGACTTTTTCAACTGCAGCGTGGAACAGTGTTTCAAGAGCACAGACGCTGTGTGTACAAATGTATCTTTTGAGATCCTACCATTGAGAAGAGGCTGTCCTTCGAGCACATCCTGGGACAAGACTGCACTGTAAACATCTTCAGGAAATCCAGTCTTGCATAATGCGATCTCACCAGAAGCCTCCACAGACGCCTGCAACACAAGGACAAAAATGTGTGCGGTGATTGCCACCTCCTTCAACAGAGAAACATCCCACTTGGCATAAAGCCTTGCTTTTCCCACCATTTTGTACAAATAACCCCTTTGTTTTCAGAGTGGTTGCGATTAGAGTGTAGAGGTCAAAGGGTTAATCTTTTTGATAACTAGGGTAGAAGAAACAAATCCCACTTGTCCAGTAAAATCTAAATAATACACATTCCAGGTTCTTCTAAGGATTGAACATTTCCATTAAAATGGTCATTGTGAATGAAAAACTCAAGTGAAGCAGGAGGTGGGGGGACAGCCCAAGAGTTTTGAGGCTCCACAAATCACCGTCACTAACTTAACTTCGCAAGAAACATGTATACGTTTGAGTATATTGATTTTTATATTCTCGTCTAATTCTCTAAGAAGTTTGTTTCAATATACCCTTGAATTAAAAAACAAAATTTCAATATACTTACTGCAGGATATAGAGTGTCTTATACCAAGTAAAACCAGTCAATCGAAAGTATATATTTCTCTAGACTCACAGACACAGATAAAAAACAAACTTATGGTCACCAAAGGGGAAAGGCAGGGGAAGGATAAATTAGGAGTTTGGGATTAACAGATACACACCACTATATACAAATTAGATAAAAAACAAGGACCTACTGTATGGCACAGGGAACTATATTCAATATCTTCTAATAACCTATAAGGGAAAAGAATCTGAAAAAAAATATATATATATATAAAACTGATCACTTTGCTGTACACCTGAAACTAACACAACATTGTAAGTCAACTATACTTCAATTTTTAAAAAAAGGTGTATCTTTCTCTAATTTGATCAAGGGCAAGAACACATTAAAAATGTAAATAAAAATTAATATAATTATGTTTCCTTTTTATACTTAAAAATGAGAAAGTCACTCTCTCTTGCCGTGTTCTTCTGTCTCATCACATACACAGCTAACTACCCAGTGGGCTGAAATCTCCATCATACCAAGTGCTATCCACCTGCCGCCACCGTCCCCACCCCAAGTTAATTTCCCTACTTCCTACTGACATCATCACAGGATGATTAAGCCTCAGTAGAACTCATGCAGCATTTACGTTAATTATAAAAATCTTTACCCGGCCCTGATGGGGATCCAAATACAGGAGCAAGAGAGTGGACAGAAGCTGCCTGAAGGAGGGATTTCAAAAGCTCCAGGGCCAGCCTTAGGAGCAGTCTGCACTGGGGAGGAGAACCAGAAATTGGGACGAAGGAGAAACGGAGGTCCCAGAAATAGGGAGACCTCAAAACAGTTGTCTGAATGAAGCCATACAGCACAGCTTCACAACTGAAGGACTTCCTGGATGATGCACGGGAAGTATTGCAAATACTGAAGTTGCAAGAATCCAGACTAATCTAGTATTAAAAGGATTCTTTTCAGATCCGAGAAAATCAAGAGAAAAGGACATTTGGACTTTGTTAAATCTCACACAGTATCTAATCTCAAAAATGTGTTTGGAGCAACAGTGAGATATTAGGTCACACCCATCAAATTAGCAAACAATATTGAGTCTGTTAAGGGCAAGAGAAGATTGTCTCAAGTCAAGGATACAGAGCAATCAACCCCCTTACACAGGTATCACCTTGGAGTGCAATTCGGAAAATCCTAGTAAAGGTAAAAGTAGACATATCCTACATGGCAGGTATATTCCCTGGGAAACTCTCCCATGGGCGCCCCTGTCAACATGTGCAGCAATGTTCACTGCAGCATGGTTGTAACTGCAGGACCTAGAAACTGCCTAAATGCCCATCAATAGGAGAAATGGACCAATAAATTTTCACTTAGTCAAAAAAAAAACATTAAAGTGGAAGAATTGGAGCTACATCTATCCACAAGGTTCCATCTCAAAACAAATACTCAGTTTCTTTAACTTTCATGTAAGGTTGAAAGAAAAATTTAATTATAAATCAACCCAGAAACGACTATTATCTTTAGTAAGTTCAGAAATCTATTCATACGACATCCCACATTCAGATTGGCAACAAGGTGCACTGCAGTCTAAATCATGCAAACAAAAACCAAAAATCCAAATCATGATTGATGACTGTTTTTATATATAAGGTATGAATTCAAAGGCTAATGTACAACATACATATGTAGTAAGAATATAAAAATATACAAAGTAGCGATAAGCACCAAATTTAGGAGAGTCGCTACCCCGGGGGGAAGGTGAGTCAGGAAAAGCATCAGGAAGAATCCTACAGGCAGCTTTGATTTTATTTGTCATAATTCATTTCTTTCTATAAGAACCTAAAGCAAAACAGGGTAAAATGTGAAGGTGTGCACAGACATGTGGGTGCAAAGTATATCATTCCCTGTATACCCTGCCTGCTCTACATATTTCAAAGTGAGAAAGAGAAAATCGCTAGGACTCTCTGAGAAGTAAGAACTTGGGCTTCCAACAGCCATCAAGTTTGGGACACAGGGTGATATTTTGCTACTTGCCAGCTGCAAACATCCAGGCATTTATACTGGCCCTGGCAAAGAGCAAGCTCTTCTAGTTAACTTTTAGCTAACTTTTAAAACAAACAAAGGGAAGTCCCAAGTTCGCCATATAAGTTGGACCAATGTGTTCTACATCTGTGTCCCAGTGACAGGTTAGGGGTTAAGGGGCCTTTTTACCTCCAGCCTTCCCGCTACAGAGGGGAGCCGTGGTGGGGATCCAACCCCAAGAGGTAGATGAGAACAGAGCTCGGAGGGGGCAGCTGGCCAGAGACAAACAAGGGTCACATTCCATCCTGTGGGCGGTAGGGTTAGGGCAGCGTGTGGTTTTCTAGGTGAACTCTCAGAGGGCAATGAAGTCTACAGACTAGAGGGAAACTGTCATCTGTTCTTTAACTCCACTCCTAGTGTCTTGTTTTCTCGTGGATCTGCCCTAAGGGAGAGGAATAAGCAGCAACGTGCTCCCCATCCGAACCCACAGGAATGGGATTTCAAGGCCACATCAAGTCCATCCGTAACACCATGAATGTTCATCTCTGAGCTTCCGTCTCCGCCTTATCCCAGAAAAGGGAACTCCTGTCCCCCTTCTCCTTATCAAGGAAAAGAGCATCTACTACCCGCATAGGGTGGCTATGAGAATTCCTGAAACCGTGTTTGTAAAGCACATCTCTAACAAATGCTGGCTACCAATATTAAACAGCCATGGGCGTCCTGTATTACTTTATGAGATTTTCATATTTTTAAACAACTGAAACTTTTCTGAAGTCTTCTTCCCCAAGACAAAATGGACCCACAAAATAACATGCTATTATTATTCTATAATGTGTTTTCTTTTTCTTTTTTTTTTTTTTTTTTTGCGGTACGCTGGCCTCTCACTGCTGTGGCCTCTCCCGATGCGGAGCACAGGCTCCGGACGCGCAGGCTCAGTGGCTATGGCTCACGGGCCCAGCCACTCCGCGGCACGCGGGATCCTCCCGGACCGGGGCACGAACCCGTGTCCCCTGCGTCGGCAGGCAGACTCTCAACCACTGCGCCACTAGGGAAGCCCCTATAATGTGTTTTCTTAAAAACAGGCTCCATAAAATTATTCAAGTATATATTTCTCCCTATTAATTTATTATTAATTTCCCCTCTTAATATTCAGTCCAGGAATAACAAAATTAACATGTTCCTAAAGCAGACAGGAAGCACTGAAATAAATACAATCTCCAAACAGGTCTTTTGTAGATGCGTGGATATCTCATCTAATGCTCACAGCCACCTTACAAAACAGGGGCTGGGACTAAGTCTGGGATCATGCGAGACCCCGGAGCTGGTGACACAACCCATCCAGGGAAGCCAACTCCAACTCATGAAGCCTCTAGTGCCAACAGCTTTTTGGACATTGAAAGTTTTGTAGTCTCACCCATAATGCTTCAACGTTCTCCAACATTCATTCTCAACCCGGGGTAGCACTGCCCCCTCAGGGGACTTCTGGCAACATCTGGACACATGTGTCATTGAAACTGGAAGAGGGGAGGCCACTGGCTTTTAGTGGCCAGAGGCCAGGGATGCTGCCAACCATTACACAATGCCCAGGACAGCCCCTACCACAGAGAATTAACCAACCCCAGATGTCAATAGGGCCAATGGTGTGACACCCTGCTCCACAGCGACCCAGAAAACCAGTGACCACTACCCTTAACACCCCCAGCAGTGCGGAGCTCTCTATCTATCCCAACAGCCCAAGAAACTCTTACTGGAACGTTCTCCTTTTCCGAAAGCCCAAAGCCAGCTCCTGTGGCTTCCCCCCGACACTAACTCATCACTGCGGGGACCAGGAGGAGGGCTCCAGAAGTTCAAAGAGAGGAAGCCTCCTCTCAGAAAGTTCCGTGGGGCTTCCCTGGTGGCGCAGTGGTTGAGAGTCCGCCTGCCGATGCAGGGGACACGGGTTCATGCCCGGGTCCGGGAGGATCCCACATGCCGCGGAGCGGCTGGTCCCGTGAGCCATGGCCGCTGAGCCTGCACGTCCGGAGCCTGTGCTCCGCAACGGGAGAGGCCACAGCAGTGAGAGGCCCGCGTGCCGCAATAAAAAAAAAAAAAAAATTCCGTGTACAAGGAGGGGGCAGTGAATCGCATGCATTTTCCTAACTTGAATAACGTAGGTCTCAGCACCCGGGTTCTGTAAAGGGCCAGAGAGTGAATATTTGAGGCTTTTCAGGTCACAGGGTCTCCACTGAACCTACTCAGCTCTGCTGCCGAAGTGCAAAAGTGGACAATCAGTAGATGAATAAACATGGTTCTGGTCATTCACATAAAACTTCATTCATGGACATCAAAATTGAAATTTCAT
This sequence comes from Mesoplodon densirostris, assembly GCF_025265405.1. NCBI lineage: Eukaryota > Metazoa > Chordata > Mammalia > Artiodactyla > Ziphiidae > Mesoplodon > Mesoplodon densirostris. The sequence goes on from NC_082675.1 coordinate 44,612,625, forward strand.
ATAATTTTCAAGGGTCAAATGTTATTATTATTCTTACGATTTTTTAAAAAAAGCATTTAAAAATGTGAAAAAGATTCTTGGCCATACAAACTCAGGCACCAGGACTGAAGTTTGTGGATCCCTGGAATAGGACGCTAAGTTTTATAAAACACCACCATCTCGCTTAATTCTCACAATAGCCCCCGAGGGGACTGTAATTATCCGAATTTTACAAATAAGCAAACAGATTCTCCCTCAGAGGTGAATACCCAGGACCTCACCTCCAGGAAGAGGAAAAGGCAAGATTCTAATCCTCTAGTCTTGCCAAGTAGGACAAATAGTTACCATTCTTTGCAGAAACATGTACTGAGTGTCTACTTGCCACGGGAAACAGGAGGAAACACAGCCCTGCACTTAGGAAGTTCAAGGCTTCAAGTGGGAGCAAAATAGAGATAATTGCAATAGAAAGTGGCAGTGAGAGGTAGAGGGATGCAGAGGGCACGGGGAGAGCCCGGGGCAGGGATCTGGGGGCCTCCCAAGCCGAGCCCAGGAGGAGTCAGGCAGTGGGGGGCAGGGAAGCCATCCCAGGCAGTCACTGCTTGAGCCAGAACAAGGCAGCAAGAAACAGCACACTGCCTGGGGAATTACAATGAGTTCAGTGTCACGGGAGTCCAAGAAGCAAGGCAGGGAGTCAAAAGTTGAGGCTGGAGAGTTAGACAGTGTTAGATCATAGACGGCTGGGGGCTTGGGGTTATCCTGTTGGCTGTGGGGAGCCAGGCACACATTTTCAGCACAGGCAGATCGTGTTTGATAGAGAATTCTCTGATGCTTCGTGGGAAGTGTGTGTGTCTTGTTGGGGGGCAACAAGTGACAGGTTGGCGACAGTTAGGGCACAGACTTGAATCAGGCAGGGGCTGCGGGAATGAGAAAGGGGCGATTGTATCAATATGCAGACAGTTAAAATTGATTCCTCGGCAGGGACTCGAGTGGAAGGGAGGGAGGGGAGGGAGGGAGGAAGGAGGTTTTGCCCTCCTCCTCCGTGTTTCCAGCTGAGTGACCGTGGACATGAGTGGCACAAACTAAGAAAGATAATCGCAAAATTATAACGTCAGGAACAAAGTGCTAAAGCAGCAGAATGGGATGATAAGTCTGCCTGTAGAAATCAAAGAAGACTCCATAGCTACAGTGACATTTAGGCTCTGCCTTTAAAGATGATTAAAATTTTGCCAGGAGAAAGAGGAGGAAGTGGAAAAGGGCATCCCAGGCAAAAGGTACAGCACAGACAAAGGCCTTGTTGATTTATATTGAGCGCGCAGTCAACCCAAACAACCCAGGTCTTTTTTTACCAGGCAACTGTTAAGTACTGGCTTCCAGTATCTTTGCTCTGACTTGGGGCCCTGAGGGGTAGCAATTACATTTAACCCTCCAAGACTTGATCTCGATAAATTAATAATCCCATCCAGATTTAGTCATTCCTCCCGGCTGTCTGGATCACCCCAATGTCTTCATAATGATGCTACTCAGATGCTAAAGACAGGGCATGACACATGCCCAGACATGACCCTTCCCACTGACCCAGAGCCATAAACCAGGCTCTGAAGAGGGACAGCCCAGACTTTCAACACGCCAGACTGCCTGAGTTTGAATCCTGCCCATCACTTACTATCTGGGAGACCTCAGAAGTCCCAGTTCCCCCATGTGTACAATATGGATACTGAGACAGCCCCCACGCACAGGGCAGGTGTGAAGATCACACGAGATCACGTGTAAAGCACTTAGAATAGTGTCTGGCACATGGGTATTCAGGGTATTAGCCCTGAGTAATATCAGGATTGATACTATGATGACAACATGGTCCTACCTCGTACATCTGTCCTAAAGCCCAGTCATTCCCAACTTACTCAGCATAGCAAGTAATCTGGGACATTCACCAAAAATTCTGATTCCTGGGTCCCAACCCAAGACTCACTAACACAGAATCTTAAGAGCTGTGGTGGATAAATCAGTATGTTTAACAAGTGCCCGTGCAGCACTGGGCAGCCACACATCCAACCCAATACCTCCATCTCCCCAAACCTTTCTGAACTCCAGATATGGGCATGCCTACCTTTCCACCCTAGTCTCCAAGTTGAATAACTTTGCAACAAAAGGGAATAAAGAAACAATTATTTTTTTCTGTTCTGAACAAGTCCATGCTGTCTTCTAGTTACTGCGTACATCTGAAAATGAAAATGGCAAGCCAACTTTTCCTCATTACTGGCTGGAGAATTCTGCCCCAGGTCAGCATGGGGCCCTCTATTCTTTTGTTTGAACACCACATTTTCTGGATTTGGCTTTTCTTTTTTTTTTCTTTCTTTTTTTTTTTTTTTTGCGGTACGTGGGCCTCTCACTGCTGTGGCCTCTCCCGTTGCGGAGCACAGGCTCCAGACGCGCAGGCTCAGCGGCCATGGCTCACGGGCCCAGCCACTCCGCGGCATGTGGGATCTTCCCGGTCCGGGGCACGAACCCACGTTCCCTGCATCGGCAGGCGGACTCTCAACCACTGCGCCATCAGGGAAGCCCTGGCTTTTCTTTTAATTGGGACATTAACCCATCCCCAGTCCCTTAGTAATTCCCCTGTTCTCCACAATTTTTCCAAGATGAAAGCAGTGGGCAAGTCCTCCTGGCCCACCAGGATGAAATTCACGCTGGCCAGAGGATCCCCACTCATTTAGTGCTGCTCTGCGTGTTCATACAACCAGCTCACCTGTCCTGAGTTTCAATTTCCTCTTACAAGTATTTGCTCTACTCTTCCCAGGCTGAAGATCGACCTCCTTGTCTAAAAAGGACAAGCATAAGTGGAGCGGAGAAGTTCTGCGGGCCTGTTAGGATTGGTCTGTCTGTTCCGGTTCTGAACCCACAGTGACATCGCTTTTTATTCTCATTATGATTTTTCCCATAGTCTCAGTACCACGAGCTTTCAAGCTGAGTCCACTACTCTTTGAGGTTCCTATTACCGTGTTTCTTTTTTAGTCTTCCTTGGTCACTGGCTCTGCTTTCCAATTTCCTCCAAGTCACTCCTGAATCCAAGCTCTTAAAACAGTCCACCAAAGCCAGAGTGGACCTTTCCATCCCCCTCTTCTTCCTGATCAAGATCAGTCATGGTGACTGGCTCAACGTTTCACAGCTGAAAGCAGCCCAAACCTAATGGAACCTTTCTCTACCCTTTCTGGCTCTGAAGACAGCCTACCTAAAACCTAGGCTCTGCTGATTATCATAAACTCTTTAAGTTTAATCAATTGAATGTTTGGGCTCCCCCCACCCCCCTGCCAAACATCGATTTCTTCCTTTTTTCCCTTTCAGATGGTCAGAATCTACTAACAAGTAAAGTACTGAGAAGGTAGATGATCAAATGCAGGCCACAAAGCTGGAAAACTCTTTTTGCTTTATATGTCTGGTTCCCCTTATTCTTTACGGAAACAAAGGCAGGAATGTGTGTAGTAGTTAAGACGGGGCCTCCAAGCAAACCTGATTAGGTTTAAATCCTGGCTCCCCTCTGGCTACCTATGTGACCTTGACAAGCATTATAAATTTATCTGTGCCTCCACCTCTTCCATAATAATAATAATATGGAGAAGAAGAAGGGGGGAGGGGAAGGGGGGAGGAGAAGAAGAATAGTAGTACTGGTCTCATAGGATTGCTATGAAGCATAGCAACAATACCCGATTCATCATAAGACAAGGGTTAGCTATTGTCATGATATTGTTGGGGTTTTTTTGTGAAGACTTTTATCTCTTTGCTACATAAATACCCGAGAAATATTTTTAAAGAATTTTGTTAAGTAGGAATACTGAAAAGAAACCAAGGTGATGCACTGTTGGTGGGTATGTAAATAGATACAGCCACTATGGAGAACAGTATGGAGGTTCCTTAAAAAACTAAAAATAGAATTACCATATGACCCAGCAAGCCCACTACTGGGCATATACCCAGAGAAAACCATAATTCAAAAAGACATGCACCCCCAATATTCACTGCAGCACTATTTACAATAGTCAGGTCATGGAAGCAACCTAAATGCCCATCGACAGACAAATGGATAAAGATGTGGTATACATATACAATGGAATATTACTCAGCCATAAAAAGGAACGAAATTGGGTCAGTTGTAGAGACATGGATGGATCTACAGACTGTCATATGGAGTGAAATAAGTCAGAAAGAGAAAAACAAATATCATATATTAACACATATACGTGGAATCTAGAAAAATGGTACAGATGAACTGGTTTGCAGGGCAGAAATAGAGACACAGAAGTACAGAACAAACGTATGGACACCAAGGGTGGGAAGTGGTGGGGGGGGGGGTGTGCTGGTGTGATGAATTGGGAGATTGGGATTGACATGTATACAGTGATACGTATAAAACAGATAACTAATAAGAACCTGCTGTATAAAAAATTTTAGAAAAAAGAAACCAAGGTGACAAAGAATAAAACTTCATTCACAAACATGTACAAAAGAAAACAAGTGAAATTCCTTTCATAACAGGTGATGTGTGGGTGTGGGTGGGTAGCGGTGGGGGGGGCAGCTCTGATGATGCTTGTATTATGCCTGTATGTCTTCCAAACAATATAAGCAAATATAAGCAATTAGTGAAGACACTTTTAAAGCAGTTAGTGGGGTACATGGTAATAGAATAATGGAACCCTTCAAGACCAATTCTGCATGACTAATTTTTTTTCAATGCTTAAGTCCAATTTATCACCATACATTTGCCAGATTCTCTACATTTCACAGGATTCCATCCATGACGTGGGAGGCTATGTTAAGATTATTCAAGAGCTAGTGCCACTCTTTAAAGATCTTTCTCTGCATAAGTCATGCCACTGACGACACTTTGAATTTCATACCCCTGGAAATATGCAGAAGTTTAACCCTGGACCTTGATATTTTTGTTTTGTCACATACTGTCCTGGAGAGAGAGCACAGCGTTTTGAACAGGTTAACTCTTTCTTGCCTTCATAATACAACCTAGACCACCTTAGGTGCAGGGGTCACACTGCCCCCTGTGACCCACCTCGTGTCCATCTTTATTTCAATTCTGTTATTAGTACAGGTCCTTGAATATCTCTGGTATCAGTACTTTTATTTTTTTCTGATTTTCATTTCTTTTAATCAAGTAAGGACAAAGAGAGTCAAACAGCGGTGTTGATGCTGGTCCAGGAACCTGACAACCGTGCTGACCTTGAACTCTGAGCTGGAAGACAGCACTGCAATACAAACGCTTGACAGACAAAAATCAGAGTGCCTCATCGGAGATGCAGTTTAGAGTGTGGACTTCTCAGGAGTTGAACCTATCAGACCTTAGGACCACATACAAACATGCAGCAAGTCAAGTCCACAGAGGTCTGTGCGGTCGCTGATCTCTTCAGCCCCTGTGAGGGGAGGCTTCCTAGGCATCAAGACTTTGTGGAATGGAGTCTCAAAAGATAGACAGGAGTTTACAATAAGCATCTGGATGTTTAATGTCAGGGGTAGCAACACTACACCTACAGATTAACTTGGCTTATAAAAGTATAACATAATCATGAGACAGTGGCTCCGGCAGTTGTGCAATTAAACTGCCACTGAAAGTTCCAGAAGTGCCTACAGCAATTCCAGTAGACGTGGCCAATCCTGCCTTTGATTGATTTTGCCCCATCAACTCATTACACTCAGCAGAGACTGCAACATGCTTTTACACAAGGTTCAAAATATCATCAAGTAGTAGAGTACGTAGCATCAGACTGTGGTTATAATCAACTTGGAAATTAACTAAATACACTGAATATTGGTGATTGCTAATATTTACTGAGTGCCTAGGAACGGTGCTACAATGCTTTCCATGAATATATCTCAACAATCTTTACAACAACCCTACAAGGTAGGTACTATTACTACTGCTGTTTCGCAGGCAAGGAAGCAAACTGAAGGGAAATCGCCATGGGTCATTTAGCTAGTCAATTTAGGGATGATATTCAAACCTACACCAAAAGGCTTTGGGGACCACTGTTAGCCACTGCCCCATCTCACACACACACACATGCACACACACACACAAACAAACCATCAGGAAGCATCCTAAGACATTGGCTAAAGGCTGGAAATTGTCCTATAATAATTAAGACCAAGTGACAAATCTACCTGCTGCCACTGTGAATTTTTTCCTAAAATATGATTCTCAAATATGATTGTGATATACGTTAACAGAATAATTAGTGTTTCTGTTCACCATGTGAAAAAAACGGAGAGAAGACATCAGGTCAAACTTTTATAAACATCTTGTTTTTTAAGTCACCCCACTCCCCGCCCTACTCGGCCTCCACCATAATCAACCCCAAACTCTTCTAAAAGCACACATGGAAAATTATCAGTAAATATGCACCATGGTGAGTATAGTCATTTTCAGTAGGCGATATATCGATGAGGGCATAATTACAGCCTGTGATAGACTCTTTGTACACTTTCTGTACCCCACACTCCTTGGTCTTCATGTACAATTATGTCCGTTTCATAAAACCTGGAACATGATTTCACTTTTTAAAAATGGTTACCAGTGCTTCTAGTCCCTGTAACTCTGATTTAATTTGAATAGCTGGCCATGGTGATGATTTATCTAATTCTGAGTCCTTGATGAGATAATTATCAAGACAATTATACCATTATTCTTGTGAGAAAATCACATTCACAGCACAGCCTCCAGAAATGTGCTGCAATGAAGAGGGCTCTGTCAATAACGTCAGAGTTCCAAGCCATTCCTGAACCTGCTCCCAAAGCAGCACCCTGCCCGGCGGTGTTCTTGGTTAAGCCATGAAGAAGCCAGCGCACCAGCCCTGCATGCTAACCCACAGGTTACAGGGCTAATATCACCAGTTCCAGGTTCAACTCGGGGGGACTGAAGACTAGCATTTCTTCCACCTATGGTTATCTTGAGTAGTTTAAGTCTGGCATTTGGACAATTGCACTGTATAACCTGTAGAGGGGGAGTGCATCTTCCCTTCTCGAAGCTTCTTTCCGTGTGGAAGGAACTCTGCTTTTCTAATACTCTCATCTGTTTCCACTCCACCTGTCAGTCAGGCTCTGAACAGCAGTTCTCTAAGTGTGGTCTCGGGATCCCTATGGGTCCCCAGGATCCTTCCAGGGAAACTGAAAAGGCAAAACTACTTCCATAATATAACAATATTCTTACCCTTTCCACTCGCATTCTCTCACGAGTGTCAAGTGGAGTTTTCCAAAGGGTGAGTGATGTGTCGTACCTTCACAGAGTAAACGCAGAAGCAGATACAGGAAACCCACTGTCTTCTATTAAGTCAGACATGGAGATGTGCAAAAATACAAAAGCACAATGCTACTCTTCCTACTAATTTCGTTGTTCTGCTTTGGAAAATATAGTTATTTTTCATAAAAATTGGTATTTGTGTTACATAATGGGTTTAATACTTTTAAATGAATTAAATCAATACCATACAATTTCCTCAGTTTAATTTCTAATATGCTAAACAACGGTAGATATTACCCACATTATAGAAGCTCATTGGGGCACTTAATGACTTTTAAGAGTGTAAAAGGGCCCTGAGACCAAGAAATGTGTGAACTGCTACCCTAGAGAGAAGAGGGACGAACTGAACTTATCTAAAGGCTGAATTCGAAATCACAATCTCGGCACCTGGTGCCCGGCTCTGCCCCCTACTCCTCCCACCTGGGAGTCGCAGGTCCACAGAGAACAAGCGTGGTGATCTCATTTTCCACGCTGGAAGCTCACAGATCCCCTGCAGCACTTGTAGATGGGGGGCAGCACCACCTGCAACTGAGTGAGCTTCTCTATGGAATTCTGGGGTTCCATATTGGCAATAGACAAGCCCACGGATAAAGGCCATGCCTTCCAGCCCAGATCTCACCAGAACCATGGTGAGATTTTCCTTTCCTAACTGTTGATTCTTATGGCTTCTATTTCACTCTGTTCAGAACCTGGTTCAGGGAGGAAAGGTCCCATTTATTGGGCCCCTTCAAAGACTTAGGCATTTGGTGTACTCTCTGGAGACTTTGAGAAATAATAAAAAAAGGAATCCAGTCCTGGGGAAGAAAACAGTCCCGGAGGCACTGGGGTTCTGGGCAGGGGAGAAAGGGTGCTTTCCTAGGGCCCTGCCTGTTTTTCAACTTGGTGGTTTGTAGTCTTGATTGTGCAGTGTGGTGGGTTTTTATAGTTGGGCAGGTAGCTTTTAACATCAAGAGGCTTTAGTTCCTAAACCACAGGGTATTTTGATCGTGATGTGTGACCACAACTTACGGTGGTTATTCTCTAGGAAAGTGCTTGTTTACAGAGGTAGGGCCCAGAGCAAAGACAATGGGCTTCAGGGAAGGCCATGGACCAAGGAGACAGGCCACGCGGTGACCTTAGCCAAATGGCAAAGGCCTTTGGGTGAGGGCTGTAGCAGCATGGCCTTGGTAAAGGTCTGAGGCAGCTCAGGACTGCTGGGGGTGCCCGTGAATGAGCAGAGACAGCTGAGGCACAGAAAAAGGGGATTATTTCAACATCTCCTGCCTAAAGACTAGTGAGCAGAACAATATTTGCTATTTTTAAATGGCAGTGAACTCAAGAGCCTTGTGGAGGTTCTCACTTCAAATTATGAATGACAGGTCTAGGAGGGCAGCACTGGATTGTCTGCCTCTAATTCTGCTCTGCATTCGGAGGCCAAAGAAGGCACATCTTGGCTTCTTGTAACCTGACCACAGGCTCAAGGGCCAGCCTCCACCAAGCAGTCTGGACTGATCTTTATAAACTGAGAAATCTTCCCCTGCAGATGGCCTTTTTTGGCCAAAGCAACCCCACAGCAAGTGGTGAGAGACAGAAAACACCTGCTCCCAAGACAGTGCATCCCCCAGTCATCTACCCAACAGAGCCCACACTGGGGACAGTGGCGGGCTGACAGCCTCAAGGGGCTCACAGGGGAAGGCCAGGTAGAAGGTTTGAATGTGCTGGTTGCAAATCAAAATTCATCTGGGAGAGGCTCCCTGTGGGAGGTTAAATTTAGCATTCTCTATTTATCTGGGGGGAGGGGACCCACCTGTGCCTTCTGGGTTTTCTTTCAGGAAGCTGGCATTTGAGATACTGCCACCTATGTGCAAGGTTCAGAAATACCCCCGGTGGCGATCCCCATCTTTTCGGAGGTGCCCTTCCTTCTCGTCCAGCATATTCTGTCTCTGTAAGTCTCCACTTCCCCTTTGACCTCTGTGTTTAGTTCAAAGGTCACGACTTACAGACAAGAGGCTTAGCCCCATTAGCATTGGGGAAAGACTCAACCAGGGAAGGTTCTTGCCACCCATGGTGAGTCCTTCCCTCAGATGTCACCCGCTTCCTATCATGGTCTTTGGGACATTTAAGAACAGGCTCTGGGGTCATAATGTCGCCTAGAAAAACTTTCCTAGGATCAGGATTGATTTGCTTTCCAACTTTGTAGGCTGCACAACTACAGGCATACGCAGCTTTATTGCACTCTGCAGTTACTGATTTTCTTTTTTACAAATGGAAGGTTTGTGGCAACCGTGCATTGTCATATGACGGTTAGCATTTTTTAGCAATAAAGTTTTTTTGTTTTTGTTTTTGTTTTTTTGCTGTACGCGGGCCTCTCACTGCTGTGGCCTCTCCCGTTGCAGAGCACAGGCTCCGGACACGCAGGCTCAGCAGCCATGGCTCACGGGGCTCAGCCGCTCCGCGGCACGTGGGATCTTCCCAGACCAGGGCACGAACCCGCATCCCTTGCTTCGGCCGGCGGACTCTCAACCACTGCGCCACCAGGGAAGCCCTAAAGTCTTTTATGATGAAGGCATGTACATTGCGTTTGTAGACATAATGCTATTGCACGCTTAAAAGACCACAGTATAGTGTACACATAACTTTTATATGCACTAGGAAACCAAAAAATTTGTGACTCCATTTACTACGGTATTTGCTTTATCACACTGCTCTGGAATCTAACACACAGTATCTCCGAGATGTGCCCACGCTGCTGTGACCATCTTGCGTGCCGCATTAGGTTTGAGGACTCTTTATAAAGTAAAGCTATTGATCGTCCAAGACTTCATGAAGTTGGGAGCAAGACTGTCCTGAGAGAGTCCATCTCTCCCTCTGAGGGTGACTGCCACTCTTTGGGATGAGCACACACTTGATGGGTAAGAACATAATAAACTCAATGGTTAATTCAAACTCTGCAGAAGGTTTAGTGGAACCCTTACTCCCTCCTTCCATATAGAGCTACACGAGCAACGTCCCACCTCCACCCACCCCCCAACCTCTGTCAATCTTTCTGATCAGTTTGGATGAAACGACTGGGCACACAGAGCCTGGTCCCTTCCTCACCTCTTTTCTGTTGGGAGCCCAGCCTCCTTCCACACCGCAAATGTTGCTATGCTGTAGATGACCTTAAAACAGCAGGATCCCTAGGTGGGAAGCTGGCTCTCATCCAGCACCACTAAAGATGGGAGGTGGGTATAGGGGGAGGGGAATTAATTCAGCGACCCTATGTATGTTCTACCCTCGTCTTTCTCAGTAATAAAGGTTGTATTGTGGTTCTCTATCTGCTGACTCTTTTGTCTTATTTATCCAGAACTTAGATGGATAAGAAGCACTATTTATTAGGTCTCTTCAAAGACACCAAAATTACCAACAAGGTCTCAACATTACTGAATAGTCAAAGGCCAAGGCTGAAGATCAAAAAGAAGCCAGGCCAAATAACATCCTTAGACCGCCAGCAGGGCCACAAGACCACTAGGATGGCTGGACACGGAGGGCCTGAGAGTAGACAACCAAGTCTCTTCAAGTGCTCGGGGAAGCCCAAGTCCTGGGAACAGAGAATCAAATGTGCCTCTGCATTGCTGGGTGTCTACAGTTCAGGGCCAAGCCGGCTTAAGGTCGGGGGGGGGGGGGAGGGGGGGGGGAAGGGCATTCACAGCACTGTCAACCAATCATCAGTTACCTGCATCTCTTAAAATCACCACTAGGGGTTGTTTGGCCAGAGACAGAAATCACCTACTTCCACAGCAGCCTAGCCTAATACTGGCTCAGTGTTAGATTTTCCCATTCATAAGGCCAAAGGTTGCTCCCTGGAATTGAGATCCTTGAAGTCTTCATTCTAGAGTCCAAATTCTCCTCCTGGCTGCAATCCTACAAAATCTTGAATAGAAAGACTTATCTTGCTCCCCCTGGGTCAGCTCTTGGAGACTTCCAAGGACCTGATTGTTACCAAGGAGGAAGAAATACTCAAACCCTGGGAGGTTCCTAGAGGTGTGCCTTTGGGTTAAGCCAGGCTGCATTCAGACTTTTGTAAAATGGATGATGATAATGATGCTGACTCATCTCAGGAGCCTGAGGTGAGGATTACATAAGACAATGCAGGCAGCCTGCTTGGCCTGGCACATAGTAAGCACTCCACAAATAATAGATTTAATCATGAGTCAGCTTTCCAGAAGGCTCACACTCCTTGGAAAGATACTATACAAACCATGACTGAAAACGTTAGGCAAAGAGAATGGGCAACAAATAGCAAGGACAAGCTACAGACGAGTTACAAACTTCATTCCATGGACTAGGGCTCTGCAGACACCGCAAGGAAGACAAAAGGCCAGAACATATATAAAAACACAATCTCCATCGTGTTAGTAACCAAAAGAATACAAATTGAAACCAAAAAGAGATATCATTATGCAGTCCACCAGGTCGTTAAAAATGTTAAAGCTTAACTAGAGTATGTATACTAAGATTATGGAAAAAGAAAAGTATGTACATGGTGCTGGTGGACCAGTTTGAGAACAACTCTTGCAGTAGCTGGTAAAGAAGAACAGGCACGGGCTTCCCTCGTGGCGCAGTGGTTGAGAGTCCGCCTGCTGATGCAGGGGACATGGGTTCGTGCCCCGGTCTGGGAAGATCCCACATGCCGCGGAGCCGGTAGGCCCGTGAGCCATGGCCGCTGAGCCTGCGCGTCCGGAGCCTGTGCTCCGCAACGGGAGAGGCCACAACAGTGAGAGGCCCGCGTACCGCAAAAAAAAAAAAAAAAAAAAAAGAAGAAGAACAGGCACATAACTTGTAACCCAGCAATCCTACTCCTTGGGACATACCCCAGAGCAGCCCAGAATTCCATCACTGGGAGCTTGCTGGAGATGTACTGAATCAGGAACTCAGGGGATCGGGCCAGGAATTTATGTTTAACAAGCTTTAGGTGATTTTTATATAAGCTAAAATTTGGGAAATGCAGCCCTAGAGTAGCCCTGGCACTTATGACCAGGTGGCATGTACAGGAATGTCTGCAGCAGCAAAATTCTGAAACCAGACACACAGTCCATCAGCAATAAACTAAGTAAATTGTACCATATTTATAGCATGCAGTGCTCTAGAGCAGTGAAAATGCATACATTATAGCTACACGACTCAGTTGAATGAATCTTACGGACATAATACTGAGAAGAAGGAATCACAAAAAATATATTATATATATACACATCTGTTTATATACACACACATATACATACATACACACATATACATGGTACATTTACACATATATGCATGATATATACACGTTTATATAAACATCTCTCTATATATACATTTACACATATATAAAAGGAATGTATACATAGATGATAAAACTATAAAGAAAATCGATGAATAATTATCACAAAAATGAAGATAACAGTTACGTCTGGGAGGAAGGAGGGAAATGGGAACAGTACTCTGGAGACTTTCAAGGCACTGGTAATATTCTATTTCTCAAGCTGTCTGGTAGTTGTATGGACATATTTTGTAAACTTTAATTATTGTTTAAACTGCATATATGCTTTATATACTCCTCTACATGTACCACATTTTACAATGGAAAAAGCTGTTTTAAAAAGTCTATCCTGCCTTAATTTTTTTACCTGCATTCAAATAAATATCAAACCTAGGAACACAGGCTCCGACATCAGGCTACTGGCCTTTGAATTCTAGCTCCATCACTTAACAAAATAACTTTGGGTACATCAGTTTAACCTATCTGTACTTTGGTATCCTCATACATAATGGAGTACAATTTTTTTGCGAATTAAATGAGTTAATACATGTAAAGTACTTTGAACAGTGCCTGCACATAGTAATTACTCAAAAATAATGCAATATTATTAAGATAGAATGAAACTAAGTTAAATGTAACATTTCCTGCATCTAATCATCAATAAATCATCAACATCTACAAGAACAATGAATCTACCTTCACTCTGTTTTTGCAGATTCTGTACTGGCATCAACCAGTATGATAAGACTACCCTTAACCCTCTCCTCTCTGCTGGGTCCTCATGATCATGTTAAAAACATTCAGAGACTAAGTAACCTACTCTGGTTCCAGGCTAGTCTCAAACACACATGGACACACACACACACACACACACACACACACGCATGCTTGTGTCCATAAAAGAACATTAAAGAATTAAATCACAGAAGCAAAGAGACAGACCTAGGAAGACACCAGAATAGCTCCTGTTTGATTACCTGTAATTCCCAAATCAAATTGCTGACAGAATGACACTCCATATATATTCATCCCTTTCCCTAATTGTATCAGCCTAGACAACATCTGTTAGAATTGAAGGAGGAATGTTAAAATAAGCGCCCTTCAATTGTGGCTTCCGCATGCCGTCTAAGGGGCACTGGCAGCATTCCATGCAGAGGGACAAGTTATCCCCCGGAACACTGAACACAGAACAGAGCTTCGAACGTATCAAGTACTCAAACTTATTCAAATAATTAAATTACCCCTTGATTATGATTGTGTAAAACGAGGGTAATGATTATACCCCCCAAATCTTCAGTTAAAGATCTTATGTCTTGTTTACCATATGAAAGCACTTTTCTAAATGATGTATATAAATTAACCCACCTACTCTTCCTAACAACCTTATGACAGATACTACTTATTACCCCCATTTTACAAACGGACATCCTGCAGCATAGAAATGCCACACATGCTGTCCAAGTTCACACAACAGCCAAGTGTCAAAACCAGGGCCCCAAACAGGTCGTCCTGCTCCAGAGCCAACATTCTTAACCATTGTGCACACTGCCTCGCTAGGCAATCAGCACAACTGGAGAGAGAAAAAAGGACATCCAAAAGCCTATGGCAATCTGTACTTAATAGAGGAAGCATTTGTTTAGAAAAACCAGTTTTCTTTGACAAATGACAGCTACCCACATGTTAAGACCTCCTACTTCATACCAAATACAAAAGTAAATTTCAGATAAGCAAAATATCTCAATGTGGAAATATAAAGAGGTAAGTACAATTTGATACAGCATGATGTTTGAGAAGACTGTGTTTCGAGGTGGAAAGTCTCAATTTATATCTTGGCATACCCACCAAATTAGTATTCCAGAAACACACCATATGTATATATATTTAATTTATTATATATAATTTACTCCAATATATACAATTTATATATAATATATAATACATATTACATGTTGTTATATTATTATATATTATTTAATTATGAAGAACCAAGACTTCAGAAAATAAGATATCAGAGTCTTGACGATTCTTAACAAATCCATTACATACACAAACACTAGAAAAAGTAACCTCACTGTTTTCCAAAATGCTTTTATTCTAGGCCATAAAATGTTATAAGCTATCTACACATAATCCGTTGTTATCTACACTCAAATATACCACTCTCCCCCTTTTAAACAAAGCTCCATTGAGACAGCCTCAAGTAAAGGGAAAGACCATAAACCAAATCATGGATTTAATTCAGTTTCATTTACAAGGCACTTAGCTATAAATCAGTTGGTAAATTAAATCAATGGTTATGCGATTCTCCCCAAATGTTCTTAGCTATCTGTCAAACAAAAAAGACAGAACTGTAAATAAAATTTAATGCTGAAAACACAAACACTGTATGTAAACAATTGCTTTTATGGTAGAAAACTATGTGTAAGGGCGAAACACAAGTGAAATACCAATTAGATATCAATAAGCTAAAGCCACACAAGAGTACAATCTTTCTAAATATTGTAAAGTCTACTCATGTACAAACATAAATAAATTAGAGCTGCCTTGAAAAAAAACAGACCCTGGTGGGCCATTACCTCTGGATATGGATTCCTTAGT
Source organism: Mesoplodon densirostris (assembly GCF_025265405.1). Classification (NCBI taxonomy): domain Eukaryota; kingdom Metazoa; phylum Chordata; class Mammalia; order Artiodactyla; family Ziphiidae; genus Mesoplodon; species Mesoplodon densirostris. Next base: position 44,627,768 of record NC_082675.1, read on the forward strand.
CCTCATCCTTATGCACGGCATCCTCCACCTGGATTCTAGCTCTACTCAACACGTATTATAAATGGAGAGAAAAGGCCCTCAGAAAGAAAGCTTGGGACAAGGATGGCGCTCTGCATCCTTCAAGGCAACCTCTCAGATATTTAAAAAAGCTACACAAACATAAAAGAGGATCAACTCTACCCAAAGATGCACTGACCAGCCAGAAAACTAGCAGTTTGTGGTATTGTAACCCCCAACTTAACCTTTTTTAAATTAAAAACAAATCTTGATACTATGTATAAAACAGATAATTAATGAGAACATACTGTATAGCACAGGGAACTCTACTTAATGCACTGTGGTGACCTAGATGGGAAAGAAATCCAAAAAGGAGATAAATATATATCTATGGCTGATTCATTTTGCTGTACAGCAGAAACTAACACAACATTGCAAAGCAACTATACTCCAATAAAAATTAATTAAAAACAAATCTGGGTAGGGCCTCATTGAGAAGTGGGTCGCTAGGAAGCTCAGAGAAGGTATTAAGAAGCATCACTGAGAAGATTAGTCTTAACATCCAAACCTTCTGCTTTAAGACTTCAAGTCAAAAAGATATTTAGTGCTTTGTCTCCATCCTCCTTCTGATATAGGGAAGGGCAAGAAAAGCTATACCTTACTAAATTCCAAATGTCTTTGGTTTTTGGTGAAACAATATTGCCAATTTACCAGAACTAAAGAAGATATCTAGGTAGGAAAATCCACAAAAGGTGTTTCGTGGTTTGACACCATAAACACTGAAGTGACCTTTAGCTGCAATGAAACAGCCTATTTTTATTTTTGTTTTTAACTCCGTTTTCACCTTCCTTAATCCCCCAGATCCTTCTACAGAGTCCATGAGCCTTTCCAAATTTTGTGACTATTAAAAAATGTATAAGATACAAATATACAGATGATTCTACAAATTGAGTGAAAGATGCCAGCTACAAAACGGCATACAGTGTATGACTTCATAAAGTACGGGAATAAGCTAAACTGATATATGCTATTAGAAGTCAAGTAAATAGTTACCATTGAAGAGATGGCTAAAATTGGAGAGGGTACCCCTGGGATGCTGGAAATGCTGTGTCTTGACTGGGTGCTGATTAAATACTATGATCAATTAATGAACACTCAGCAGGCTATCCACTTATACGTGCACTGTCCCGTATACATTTGATACTTTCATAAAGAGTGAGTGTGTGTGTGTGAAATTTAAATTTTGAATTTCCTGAAATATAATATGAGAAGCAAGACATGAGAACCCAATCTTGGAGTTGCTCTTGTGGGGGTGTATACCAAAGGAGCTGTGAAAGACTAATATTTTGGTTGCACAAAACACACTTTTCTTTACTAACTGGACCAGAAAGCCATAAAGAACGAACTGCAGACTGTGAACTGTTGTGTTAACCAATTAAGACAACAAAAGAAAAAAAATTAAAGTAGTCACAGCCTCTGATTTATTAAAGATTTGTGTTAAGCATAGGGATTAAATCATAGCCTTTAACTTAATAAGTTTAATGTTTTTTAAGTGATTTATTTCAGAGTTCACTTAACGCTCCCCAACCAACTAAGAGACATTTTGTTTGCTATTATAGTCAAGCCAAGTGTATCCACCCACCAACGATAGGTCAAGTTACAAACAAAATAGTTCTAGGCTTTCTGGGCAGCAAACAAATCAGCGTGTACTCAGTCACGCCACAAAACAGTCACACAAAAACCTGTTGTAGATGTAGACGTATATATTTTTTAAAGATGTCAACTGATTCCATTTGTGGGAGAAGTAATTCAAATTATTCAAACATGGAAAATGTGCCATTAAACATTAAAATACTTTAACACAATGATAGAATCTCTTGAATTTACTTTTACAGAAAAGAACACTGAAAAAACACAGTTTCAAAAAAAAAAAAAACCCAAAAAACAAAAACAACCATGCGTAGCCTGAGGCTTTCTTGGCTCTTAGAAAGTATTATAAATTCCAGGATTCACACACAAAAAAATATTTTTTGAGTACTTAACAACACATTATTTGTTGATATAGACAATTTGAAGAACATCATAAAACTGATTATGAATCATTTACCTAAGATTTTTTTCTTCTTTCTCTAAGGGAACATATTTTAAAAAAAAAAATGAAAATCTTAACCAAGCATTAAATTTTGGTTTCAGATGCCAAAATAAATCAAACTATTTAAGGTCAAAATTAAATAGAGAATGTAACTCAAAAGTTAACTACTTTACAAAAACCTTATAAACTCAGTAGTGAGGAATTGAAATTTCCCTCTAATTCGATATACATTCCCTGAATATCATATTAAAAGGGTCTCAGCCTGGTGGAGGGAAAACACCTTGGGCCTTGCAGTCAGGCTTAACTCTGCTATAATCAGATATGGTTCTACTATGGATTCTCACAATAAATACTCAGACTGTCTGACTCCCTCTTTGATAGTCTCTAAAATGGAAATAAAACCACCTATGTTACAAGGATATAGAAATAATTAACTGAGGTAACATGTTAGTTTCCTTCCCTGCAATTAAACTTATTTCATTTTTAAGGTTTAGTACTACCAGACGTTGGTTTTTAAAAAAATATTTGAAGAGATGACAGCAAATATCTAAAGTTTCAAATAGTTTTATCTGGCATGTGTGCTCTTCTGACTTATATGAATGACCTACTGATTATTACTAAAAATAAAATAAATTGTGAAATGTCTTAGAACTGCATATGGGAAAAAAAAACACTGAAAGGGCATTCCTTAGAATCCTTACTGGAAGCAGTAATACGAAATTCGATACTTTTTTTTTAAATGTGTGAACTGTCATTTATATTTTAACCAATTTTATTGTGGTATAATTTACATACAATAAAATGCATCCATTTTAAGAGTATAGTTCAATGAGTTCCAAAAATTATACATTCACCTAACCACCACCATCAAGATCTAGAGCATTCCTGTCACCCCCAAAATTCCCTCATGCCCCTTTGTAACCAATCTCTTGTCTCCATCCATATCTAGCCCCAGAAACCACTAAACTATTTCCTGTCCCTACAATTTAGATTTCCCTTTGCCAAAATTTTACAAATTTTGATATTTAATGCAACAGAAGAAAGTTGAATAAACTCAAAATTTATTTTAATAATGAGGATAAAGAGAGTCATTTCACATTTCTAGTTCCAATAATTTCTGGAATAATAAAGATTCCAAATTATGATCCTTTAATTTTTTTTTTTTTTTTACTAATTCCTTAATCCACCAAAACACTAAATTATATACAGAATGGGGGTGGGGAAACTCCACATGAATGTTTTAAATTATGATGGTCAAGTACAATTTTTTAAAAAACACAAAAACCAACATTAAAACTAAGACCATAAAAATATAAAACTATATGGTCGTACATAAGTATGCTATGGTCAAGTTAATTTTTTAAATTAATATAAAAAACAATATTAAAATAACAATATATAGTACTACAGAAGTACACTATTACTCAGGATTTACTTACTTATTTTTAGTATAGGTAGGTATATTTTGCAAAAGAAAATCTAAGAACAGATCATGGATCAAATACTTCTCCAAGTTACTCGATTATGAATGCCATATTATATTTATAATAACACCTCCTTTTAAATGACTCAAGCTGTTTTAAAAGCATTACACCAATAATTCTCCCAATGCTACCTGAGAAAGTTAAATATCTTACTTAATTGAGGCTGTAGACCAAAACATCCGATTCTAATACTAAACATTCTTCTGCATCTCAAGTTCTAGGTACTAGTAAGGTCCACTTTAGACTACATTTTCACTATCAGAACAGGTGAAAAATTAAATATTCAATCAGTCAAGAGAATGTAAGAAATATCTTAATAGTTTAACCAACTAGTATAATCTCTTGGGCACAGGTAACTCAGCACAGTGTGGTCATTCCACGATACAACATGGAAACTATCTATTACATAACTACCCATTAAATTTAGCCAATCTTCCTTGGACTTACTTATAAGCTCAGCCTGCTACAGGTTGTTCTCAACCCAACTTTAGGATGTTCTAGTGTTAGTGTAGGGCATCTTCATCTTATTTCTACTCTCCTTGATTTTCTGTTCTTCAGTTATAGCCTCTCTCTGTGGTCTATGTCCAATTCCTCTTCATTCAGAGGCCTTGCAATCCCACTGATGATTTTGGCTGTCCTTCTCTGAAGCTTTTCTAGGTAGATACCTAGTGATTATGCTAAAACATTAGGTAGTTTAACAATAATTTTCTTGAACTGTAAGTAGAACTAAAATGTTTTGTTCCACACAGTAGGGGTTCTCAAATCTGACTGCCCATTACTCCATAATTTATTAAATCAGTCCCTACTGGACTTTCAGAGACCATCTAATCTGATCTTTTGTAATTATAAACAATGCTTCAATGCATGTCCCTGTATGTGTAAATATATATATCATGCATACATCATGAATACAGACATATCTGTAAAAATGACTAGAGAAGAACTTGCTAGGTCAAGAGGCCATATTCTTTTTTTTGTTGTTGTTGTACGCGGGCCTCTCACTGCTGTGGCCTCTCCCGTTGCGGAGCACAGGCTCCGAACACACAGGCTCCGCGGCCATGGCTCGCGGGCCCAGCCGCTCCGCGGCATGTGGGATCTTCCGGGATCGGGGCACGAACCCGTGTCCCCTGCATCGGCAGGCGGACTCTCAACCACTGCGCCACCAGGGAAGCCCCATATTCTTTTTTTAAAAAGAACTATATTTTATTGTTAATTTTCAATGTTGTGTTAGTTTCAGGTATACAGCAAGGTGATTCAGTTAAACATACATACATATATATATATGTATATAAGTTCTTCTTCAGATTCCTTTCCTTAATAGGTTACTACAAGCTACTGAATATAGTTCCCTGTGCTATATATTAGGTCCTTGTTGTTCATCTATTTTATACATAGTAGTGTGTATATGTTAATCCCAAACTCCTAATTTATCTCTCCCCCCTTTTGCCTTTGGTAACCATAAGTTTGTTTTCTATGTCTGTGAGTCTATTTCTGTTTTGCAAATAAGTTCATTTGCATTTTTTTTTAGATTCCACATATAAGTGATATCATATGATATTTGTCTTTCTCTGTCTGACTTATTTCACTTAATATGATAATCTCTAGGTCCATCCAAAAGAGCTATATTCTTAATTCTGAATGATATGCTATCATATATGATAAACTATTGTCAATAGCCCTCAAAAATCATACTCTATCACCCTGAATACCTGAAAATCTCTGCATTTCAGGTTAGTTATTAAAGTCATTCCAAAGTCTTTGAAAAGGAATCATTTTGGGATATTTTAAGCAGCCCCAAGAGTCACAGACTAGAAAGTCCCTTAGAGATCAACTAATCCAACCAGGCCCGAGGTTTTATTATTGAGGAAAATGAGGTCAGCAGAGTTTAAGAGACTAAACTACATCTGGACAGGATTAGAACCCCAGGCTTTCTGCCCTTGACACTAGCTCTTGACCTTGACACTATGTCAGGGCAGCTCACTTGCACAGAACAAAGTTATTATACTCTTTGTGCCCAAACTACCTTGGATGACACACACAAAGTTATCAATTAACTATCAATTGACAGTTCATGCCAAATTGTGGTAAATGTTGCAGGTGACACATGTAGATAGCAGTCCTCAACATATGTACTGCGTATATATATGCAACCCAAGAGCCTGGGTGCTGTAAGTACAGTTGGAAGCTCAGACAAGGAAGTACACTGGGTCCTAAAGAGAGTAAGATGGAAAAACTGAGCAGTATTTACGCATAATCTAAAATACAGCTTAAAAACTCGATTGTAACACAAATCATAATCTTTAAGTTCAAATTTTTCAAAAGGTCCCATTTAGATCCTGAATTCACCTTCTGCCTACTTTAAACTCATCACTTGGTATATGCAGAAGATGTAGCTCTTACTACAATATTTATCTGTATATACTTCCTCCCTGGCATGAATAGGTTTGCTTAATTTAAAACTTATCTACATTTAGTTAAATACACAAAGACTAGCATCCGCTCAAATTAACTGGCATAATTTACTGAAAAATTCAAACAAAAATAAATTTGTAGAAGGAAAAAACAGAAATGTGAGGCGTAGTGATTTGTTGGTACAAATTATGTTTCAGCTTAAAGTTCTTAACCCAACTTGAAAATAGATTCTAGAAGGTGTACTCATGGCAGATGTGAAATAATTACTCAATTAACAAAACCCAAATTCCAAATCTATCATATTTTTTAAATGGCTGATGAAATTCACCACAAGTCTGTGCAGTGCTTAAACTTGATTAATTTTTGTATTTGAGCCAAAAGAGCAAATATGAATAATGTTAACTTGGGCAAAACCATAGAAAGTACATACAAACACTACACTTCTTAAATAACAGCTGATTTTTTTTTAATCACTCTTCTAATTTGAGACTATCCCTTTGAAAACACGATGGGGATGAAGATTTTTTTGAAGGCGTTTTAAAGCAAGATTAACTGTTGCTTTAAGTCTTGACATTTCGCAATTAATAACCCTAAAGCTTAATGAGGCACAACAGATTTAAGAATTGAAGATTTTTAATGAAAACGGAAATTAAGGACAGTTTGGTGCAATACATTGTCACCAAAATAATCTGTTCCAAGAAGAATTGAGTCTCTACATGTAAAAAATACAAACTATCTAAAAGAATTTCCCCTTAAAATCTCAGTTCAAACTTTTAGAAGAAGGTCAGGGTAGACTCTGATGAAGGTATGAAAGTCCACTTTTTAAGTAAATTTTGAACTTGCAATTAAGGCCTAAAAATATATATATAATTTTAATTTATGTATATGTGTATATATATATACTTTTAAAATATGCTTATGATATTTTAGGATACACAAATTATTTTTCAAATCACACCTAGAACATGTGCAATGCACCACCTGTTAGTAATGGCCACATGCCACAAGTTTAAAAAAGGGCAGAGACGCATAAGTGGAATAAACTGTGAACACCAACTATGTTAATTCTCCTTACTTTCATAGGAACTTGTTACAAAGTTGTTGAAAATCAAATAAACATGGTGAATACATATATGGTCTATACTTAAAATGATTATTGTATCCTAGATTTTCCACATTCTAAAACAAAGCTTTTTACATTTCACGTGTTGAATATTAATGCCTTGAAAGTCTATATTTAATAGGTGAAAATCACATATGGTTTGTGCATCTTTTTTCATACATCCTCATCCAGGGTTGAAAGCAGAGCCAAGGCAATAAGACTAAGAATCTAGAATATCTGTGAACCTTAAGGAGGTGTCCTTGATGCTTCATAACCCATACAAACATATTTAAATTAGAACAATGCAGCTATGCAATTAAAATGTGAAGTAGAAAAACAAAGCAGGCTTCTAATCTATTCATTACTGGATGGGTAGTAAAAGTAAAATTGGTTTTTATTCCTGATAATAAATCTATTTAAGGATTTGAAAGTCACTTGTATAATTTAAAAGGAAAGCTTGTCATAACTTTGTGATATCCCTTGATATCACATTGAAGTTTAATGCTCAAATTCTGCTTTTTTAAAAAATAGGACGATGCTAATGCTTCAAGCTAAAATGAGGAATAGAGAAAATCTTAAAGCTGAATATCATAATATGCAAAATTGACTATAATTATGTAAATCTAGGTAACAGAATAACGCAACTAGTAAAGATTCTCTCAAAGTGAAAAAAGTGTTCCAAGTAAAAGAACACTTCAGTTAATTAAAGGCATAAAGTCCTTTTGAATATTCAATTATTCTTCTTTAACTGTTCTGAAAAAATAAGGCGGCTCCGTATCTACACTAATAACCTACTCATTCTCTTTTCTAAAACTCGTGACTCCTTAGTCTGGCCTGAAAACAAATGAACAAACAAACAAACAAAAACCTAGACTTTTAATAGCAGATGACTGCAGAGGGGCCATTTTCACCTTGCAGATAGATCTGTGTTATTCTGGTGTGTAAAGCAGACCATTAGCACAAAGTCATTTCCAGTCTCAGTGTGTACAATCCACAAGGTGCACTTAACCCTAAAACTCATGTTGCATAAACTGCTCTGCTTCCACTTCTAATGACCTTGCAAATCACTCAGTGTTATTGTTTGACTCGAACCCGTGAATAAGCCAAACAACTTGATGACAAAGTTTTAATCTCCCCTTTCCTCGAGGTTTATAAAAGTCAACATGACATTGGCTTGGAAGAAACTGAGAAAGAACATTCAATGGAAAAGGGAAGGGCGTGATTTGACGTTTATAAATGATATATTTTAAAAATGCTTAAGGAAATAAAAGAAAATGACTTACAAAATCTACACCTGGTTTCAAGGCAGATGACTCAAAGAGGAAATGAGATTGCTCCAGTGGTACACACTTTAGTCCCATGTTATTAGCGACCAACAAACGTTTCCTCCTGTCCTAACTTCACTGCACAGTATTCAATTAAAACTTACTTTCAGATCAAAAAGTTGGTGAGCATACCATCCACTGCTGGACTCACACTCTTAGAACTTATTATAAGTTGCCTGTAAGTAAGTCAGACCATGCCATGATATCCAAAACATAATGTTTTTCAAAGTGACATTTGTTTAATCTATGACATATTTGTGTTTTTTTTAAATCTGATGTCCACAGGGTTAAGTTTATCTTGCTTTCCCCTGAACTTCAAACACGTGAAGTAGCACTTTTCTCCTTCTTCCCCATTCAGTCTAACCTCTTCAATAAACCCCATTTTAAAAGAAGAAACAATAAATGAAGTGACAGGAGGTGAAAGAATGAGTGTGCGCTCCAAGAATAAAGGGCGGTTTTATAACAGGAGGTACTTTTGTTAGCAAGTGACTGGCAGGTCTCCTCCCCCAAGTCAGGAGAAATTCCATCCACTCCCCAAAAGTGCAGAGGCCAAAATGTCTAACAGTTTTGAAACCCCCGAGTCAGGAGAGAGAATGGGGGCGGGGGAGGGGGGGCGGACTGGCGAATGGGGGAAGGGGAAAGAAAAAGACCAGCTGGAGATGATAAGAACAAAAGGAGAAACCCAAGAAAGGAGAAAGGAACGGCGGGACCCGGGCGGCCCGGGAGCCAGTGGGAGGGAGAAAGCCGGAAAGTAGGAGAGCTGGACCCGGGGGAGGAGAGCGCGGAGCCGGCGCACCATGGACAGGGCTCGGCGCAGCCGCGGCCCACACCCCTCTAGGGGGTGGCGGGAGGGAGTGTGAGAGACCGCGGGCGCCAGCCCGATCCAGCCCCCGGCGCCCGCGGCCGGAGCGCGCCAGGCCCTGACTCACGCAAACCACAGAGAGGGGGCGATCCGCACCATCTGTCCCTGCCCCGGTCGCCCCGGTCGCAGCGGCACTTGCAAGCCGCGCCCGCACTTTTTGGAGCGGCCACCGGCCGGCCACCCCTAGCCGTCGGCGGTGCGCTGGGGGCCCTTCGGGCGGATTCCCCTTAAGATCCTGCCCTAAAGTGAAGGCAGACACGCCCCTCTCCCGCAGCTGCTTGGGGCCCGCGGGGGCAGACTCGCGACCCCCGCCCGGACCCCGCCCAGCGCGGGTGTCGCAGCCGCGGCCCGTGGCGTCGCTCCACAAGACCCGACTGGCCAGCCGGGAGGGGCCTCGGTACATCCTCCGGGCGGACGCCGCGGGAAAGTTGGGCGCTCGGCCGGGCTGGGGATCCGCGGCGCGGAGTGGGGAGGGAGGCTGCGAGCAGCCTGGAGCAGGTGCTTCCTGCCGCGGAGGAGCCTCCCGGCACCGACTGCAGGGAAAGGCTGTCTGGCGCTCTCCCGAAGGCGTGAAAAGTGCGGAAGCTCCCGGTAAAGGCGCCCCCAGGACGCACGCAGGGCAGAGGCAGCCGGACAGGAGAAGAATAATAGCCGAGTAACGGAACTTCTCCCCGCCCGGCGGGATAAGGGGCGTGCGGGGCCAGGGGCTGGGTGCGGAGGCGCCGACCCGCGTAGACTCTTCGGGGCTAGGGGGCGAGGTTTTCTTTTCAGGTAGGACCGACACAAAAAAAAATTGTGAGGGCAGGAAAACAAAAATAAGAAGCAACTCTACGCTGCGGTAAAGACAATAGGACGCTGGAGCCCTCGGGCACCGGGAGGCGCGCGGGTGCCAGGGTGAGGTGGGGTGGAAGCAAGTCCCGTAACTAAGATACCAGAGTGAGAATTCCTACTGCAAACTCGCGACCCATCCCTGCAGAAATAAACAAACAAACAAAAAATGGAGCAAAGTTCAATGCTAAGGGCGAGAAGCGCAGAAAACTGCAAAACCGGAGTGTTATCCTACCTCACCTTTCTTCTGCCAAGGGACACCCCCCGCCCCGCGAGCTCGCCTGACCCCGCAGGAGCAGAGGGGGCCCACGACCGGCCCCTTCGGGACCCGCCAAGAGAGGCGCGGGAGACCGGCTGGCTCCGGCAGCCCTGCCCTTGCACCCTGCCCTTGCACCCTGCCCAAGCCTAGTGTCTGCGCAGCTCTCGGACGCGCGGTGCGGCAACTCCCTTCCCGGGTGCGCAGCCGGGCCCCGCAGCGGCGCGGGGAACAAAGGGACCCGGCGCCGCCCGCCCCACCCCGCCCGCGGCCCGGCCCGCGGGGACCGCCGCGTACCTGAAGCAGGGCCGCCAGCAGCGGCAGCAGGGTCCGCGGCGCTCCCACTATCCGGCACATGGAGGCGGAGAGGGGCCGAGCGAGGAGCCGGAGGCGGCGGCGGCGGCGGCGGCAGCAGCGGCGGCAGCACCAACAGCGGCGCGGAGAGACGGCTCCAGGCAGTTTCCACCCCCTTCCCTTCCCTCCCCACCCCACCCCACCCCCTTCGCCGCTGCTCCCCGCTCCCCGCCAATGGAGAGAGAGCTGATGACAAATAGCGGGCCGCGGAGTCCGCGGGACTCGCAACGCGAGTAATAAAACAGACCGAGAGATCAAGGAGCTGGGGAGGGGGCGGGGTAAAAGGCGGGCGTGCGCGTGAGGGTGTCAGTGTGAGTGTGAGTGTGTGTGGGGGGGAGAGGGCCGCGGTGGCAGCGCCGGCTGCTTTGCTCTGCCCAAAGCGCAGCGGAAGCCAAGAGGGATGCAGGCGGCGGGGACCTTGGCCGGTGGAGGATGCGGAGGTGGAAGAAGAGCGGCTGGCACTCCCCAGGAGCTCCGCAACGCGAGGTTTCGGTCTCGGGGTTTTGCTTCGTCCGGGTCCCCTCTCCAGGGCCGCTCGGCACGACGAAGACGGCGGCGAGAGCGCCGCGGGGAGGGCGCTTCGGGCTGTGAGCGCAGCGCCCACAAAGGGCAGCTGTCCCGCCGCCCCCGCTGCGTGTGGGCTGAGGACCCCTTCTGGGCTCCCCTTTCCGGCCCCTGGGAGAGTTGGAGACTGTTCTCTGGCCTCGACCCGCGAGGGTGAGGCCAGGGGCCCGCGCGGTCGCTCCCGCCGCGGCTCCGTCCCGCGTAGCTGCCGCCGCGGCTGCCCCTGATGGTTCCCGCCCGCCGGGAACCCGCCCGCCGGTTCTCGCCTCGCGCCGCTCACTCGCGCGCGCCGCCCCAGCCCCCGCCGCCGCCGCCGCCGCCGCCTGCGCGCCCCGCTCGTCCTCCGCGAGCGCGACTAGGGCGAGCTGCCGCCGCCGCTCTCCCCGCGCTCGCCCGCCCGCGCGAGCTGCCTGGCTGCGCAGCCCGCTCCCCGCTCGGATCTCCTCCCGCCGCCGCCGCCCTCGCCCCCGCCTCCCTCCTCCGCCGAGCTTCCCCGCCCGCGTCGTGACCAATCGGAGGCCACCAAGCTGCAGCGGTAGCCGGCCGGATCCGCTGCAGCCGCCCGCCCCCGCCCAGCCGAAGCGCCCCATTTTTGCTGCAGCCAGTGGGGGGTCGCCGGAGGGAGGCCTGGGGTGCGTAGAGCACAGCCCCGGCAGGTGGAGGGGCTGCGGGAAAGAAAAGAACTTGCGCAGGAACTTGATTGGTGGCAGGTTCATTTGTGGACCGCGAAGGGGAATCAGAGATTAGGCTTTGGAGAGGGAATGCGTTCTCCGTCACCTCACGCACGTTTCTCTTTCTGTTCTGGCTGTTTTTCTGGGCAGGGGCCCACACAGCAAACTGGCGACGCAGGCAAAGCCCATCCTGGCCATTGTTGTCTGCCGCGAGCCACCTGCGGGCCTGGAGGGGGGAGGCCCCGTGGCTTCTCTCGGGCGCACGCACCTCTCCCTCCTTTGCGGATGTGCTGGAACAGCCCAAGTTTGTGTGTGCTTGTTTTGTTGTTTTTCCATCTGGGGGGTTGAGAGTGCGTGTTATTTTATTTGAAATCTCCCGTTGTCTGTTTCTACTCGTTAGTGATACTGTTCACAATTTTTAGCAAACGGTCTAAGGGACTTTGCCTCCCTCCGTACACCACCCCCAATAGCAACAAAAGAAAGAAAAAGGGGAAAACGACCTAAAACCAGAACTTGCCGTGAACATAGGATTATCTGAGACATGAATGACTGATTCAGAGTTCGCACCAAGTAAAGGGTATTTGCTTCCTCCTTTTAAGGCATGAACTTGGAGTGGTTCACAAAAAGTGAGAGACTTTACAAGTTTGGGTCACAAGCATTTGTGGAATGGAGGGAAGGGTGAGGAGCAATTGATTTTGGCGAGGTATTAAGTTTTTGTCAGAACTTTTTTTTTTAAGGTTTTTCAGGTAAATAAAAATACGGGTTTTTTTTTTTTTTTTTTTTTTTTTTTCCTAAGCGTTTCAGCACTTCGGAGGTCATCGAACTTCGTTGCGGTTAATGTACATTACTCTTCTTTTGGGTAACTGAAGTATTAAGATTATTTGAATTTGAGTTTCAGGATACTGATCATTTAAGGACTTGATAATGAATCTCTAAAAATCAAGTACTAATTTCTTTGACATAAGTGATGCAGCTTTTAATAATGTACCGTCGCTGGCTAGGCTTTTCAAAATTCAATATTCATAGGGAAGTTTATCTAATTTTAATTAAAACATAATATTGTAGGCCTTTTTAAAATGAAACTCAAAATTTTTTCCTGGATTTTCTTTTCAAAAGAATAAGGAAGGTCATGTTAATTAAATTTAAAGACAAAAGGCCCCACTTGTTCTTTCTCTTCCTTCTTTGCTAGATATTATTGTCATACTATGGCTGATTGGCCTAAAATTACTCCTCGCAATAGGGTATTTATAAATGCCACTTTCAAGGAGTCATGCATAATAGTAAAACCCTTAGTAGTAATATGGGGATATCCTTTGTTGTATTCCAAAGTGGAATTTATAGATCCCATCTCTATGCCTAAGAATTAAGCTGTGATCCTGGACTTGAGGCTTTAGTTACATCCTCACCACTCCCAGCAATAGCCACTGATGTTTATTGCCATTCTGATTAACGGAAAGATAGAAGAGATTTCAGCATGAATAACTATTGCTTGTTAGTATTATTTGCTTGAAGCTTTAAATACCATGCCCCTTATAAATTAAACTCTTGTTATGACTTCAAAATCTGCTTTGGAATGCCTGTCAGTCAACTAATTCTCTGATTCCAGTAGTTTTCAATCAGACAGGTAAGCATTGGCAGCATTTTATTTTTTTACTTTTTTATTTTATGTCCAACTTCCATGCCTCTCACTCTTCAGTGGTTATGGACTGCTTTGGAATCTTGCCTGAGTTTAACCTGATCACGTGGTCAGCCAAACCTTGCTAATCAGCCTTTGATCACAAGAAGGGATAGCCTAGTCTCAAATCAACTTATTGGAGACTTGTGCATCCATTTGATGCTAATGAAAGTAGGTCTAGTCTTGACTTTGACACCCAACACAAATGGTACTTTCATTGCACCATTCTAAAGGTAATCTAATGGGGCCTTTCATTTCTCTGGGCAAGTGGTGACCCAGCTGTCAGGATTTCAGCTTCTCCTCAAGGCATTGCCAGTCTGAAGACTTCCTATCAGCTTGCGCAGCTCCAGGGCTGCAGGGGCTTAGGCAGTGACCCAGAGAAACAGCTTGATTTTGAGGGAAGGGGGGAAAGAGGGGGGAAACAAGAAAAATAATAATTAAAACTAAGGCTGGACTCATAACACTGAAAATCAGCTTAATCCCTTGATTTCTGACCTAGGCGCTGCTGCCGATTTACTACAAGAGGTCTGCAAATGAATACCTGCATCAAACATTACAGACAGACTGAATAAATGACGCCTCTTGCATGCATGGCAAGTTTTCATATGCATGTAAATGCCATGATGATTCCTTTTTAAACGTTCATTTCAAAGAAAAGTCATAATAACTTTTTGTTCTGGTGTGTATTCTCAAACAGGAGATGCTAAACATACATTACGTGAATGTTTTTCTAAAAGGATCCTGACATTGGAAAGAAATGCAAACAGTAGTTGTCAAGTCTGCGCACACACCTCTCCCAGATACACACACCCCTCCCAGACACGCACACCTCTGGGGCAGGACACACACTAGTCTTGGCCTCTGACACCCAGCTGAGTGTCCTTCCCAAATGTTAACTCAAGGCCCTCCACGCTTCCCCCTTTCTCTCCCCGTCTCCAGGGCAAGCTGGGATTATCCCTTGTCCCTTAGGAAGTAGCCGTCACATTTGCAGGTTTCTCCCCAGCCAGCTTTAGTCTGTTAAAACTGACCTTCCCTGGGTTCATAGGCCTTTTAGAGTCATGGACTCTAAATGAAACGTAAAGGTGGTCTGTGCAACTCCCTCATTTTACAGGAACACCGAAGCTTAAAGACGTACAGAAGGCTACTAGCTGGAAAGTAGAGAACCCTGGCTGGGACTCAGTCTTACTCCCAGTCTCCCCTACGGAGTCTCTTTTAACTTTAGAAAAGTTCACCTATGTGGAATGAGGATGGTTGAAAAACAAGAAAAGGAAAATTTAATAATGCTGGGGATTTGTCTAGTATTTCTCTCAGGTATTTTGTTCTTCAAAGTATGTGTGATTGGAGATGTAAGTCTGAGTTTCCTTTCACTGGTCTCTGTTCTCAGGTGCCTTTCTCAGTGTGATAATCTCATGGGATGATCTTAGTGTGATTCTGGCATTTCAAGAGTCATATCTCTGATATAACCTGTAGCCAAGTGCAAGCCAGCCATTCCTCTGATCCTCACCGAGAGAAGTCATGACCTGTTCCAATACTAGAAGAAAACCCTGGCTTAAAAAAAAAATCCACTCTAGTTTGGAAATATTATTTACCTTTCTTTTTTTTAGTATTTGAAAACGAAACTCAAAGTTTTTATGGAAAATATCACCAAATTTATCACTTGAAGTATATACAGTCAAGGAAGTGAGAAAATGAGTTAGTTATACATTTGCATGACGAGGGAAGTTATTCACAAGCGGCCCCTGTATTAAGAGGAGCACCACCAAATCCCTTTCTGGAAGGTAGAAGGGTGTAATAAACAGATTATGGATTTGAATTCAGGTAGACTTAGCTCCATGAACTTGGGTGAGTTTCTGAGGCTCTTTTTCCCTCTCTCCCAAATGTGGATAATATACCAGAATTTCTTAAGAAAGCTTGATATGAACACAGAGCAACACAGTAGGAGCTTAGCTTTCTTTTTTGCGGCACGCGGGCCTCTCACTGCTGTGGCCTCTCCCGTTGCGGAGCACAGGCTCCGGACGCGCAGGCTCAGCGGCCATGGCTCACGGGCCCAGCCGCTCCGCGGCATGTGGGATCTTCCCGGACCGGGGCACGAACCCGTGTCCGCTGCATCGGCAGGCGGACTCGCAACCACTGCGCCACCAGGCAAGCCCAGGAGCTTAGCTTTTTATCTGTACGTGTATGAAGTATGATTATTTCCACTGAGGATTTGGAGCGGAGTTACTCAGGAATCTCAGTGAATGTTCCTCTCACCTCCTCCAGTTCTGTCTGCAATTGAAAAAAAAAAAAAAAAAGCCGAGACTTTTAATCAGAGTTTTATTCGGGAGGCTCAAATTTTACAGAATAGCCCGAAATCCCTAATGTAGATCGTAATGGCTCTGTAAGTAACACACAGGCTGATAAAGGTAATAAAAAATTTGGTGGCTTTATAAAATGCATAAAAACAAATCTGAGAATATGGAAGTATTCATAGGAACAGTATAGTCAATGTTAATATATTGATTTCATACAGGAAAACTAATTCATTTTTGAATTATCTCAGAAGTTGATAATAGCAAGACCAGGACTATAATGCATTTTGCTCAGAGCCTTTCTCCTGTGAACCTGGCTCTTGAAAGTTCTCGAACCACTTTCTGTCTACTCATTTCCAGAGTCCAGGTTTCCTAGTTGATTTCATGAGTCCTGCTTGAAGATCACCTGTATTTGAGAAAATATGATTTGTATGCTATTCAAGAAATCTACCTTCTACAGCAGAAGTGTGAGTATTTATGGGGCACCACTTTGGATTATTTAAAAGTCAGACGGCCTGTTTCTCAAGCTAAACGTCTCTTCAGAAAATAAAACAAATCATACTGAAGACTTTGGTAACGTTTAGTGGTGCCAAGCTTTTGCCCTCATGTCCTTTTAAAAGCAAAGTTCTGCTTTCTGGAAAATTCTGAAATACAACTGTCAGTGTTTGGACGATAGTAAGACATCTTTAGTATCTAAACTTATATTGACTGTACCCTTTCCTCCAGTGAAAATAGAGGCAGTTGATGAAGTATTTATTAAGCTATGGATACCTGTGTTCTCTTCCCAGGTCAATGGCTGGCTGAATAATCTTAAACATGCCACTTCATTTCTTTACATGTTTTTTCATCTATAGAAGAGAAATAATTCCACTTTCCTCAAAAAATGCTGAGAGGACTAAGAAAAGGATGTCAGTAAAGCCTATTTAGTTCTTTAGAGAGAAGTTCTAGAGAAATACATGGAATTCTTTAAGGCTGTGGATTCAGCTATCACAAGAGGAATGATTAATTGGTTCCAAAAGTTAAGTCACATTTTAATGATATGGCATAACCAACAAGCCACCAAGTGCTTATTAAATCTTTCTCCTTTTTAATTTTCATTTATCCAGAAAATTTAAAAATAACATACTTAGCTTTCTATTACAAAAGCAACACATGTTCATGCATAGATACTTGAGAAAATTATATTGTTATGTGCACCATGATCATTCACAGATGATTCAGAGTTGATTATATTACAGCACTCTCTGGAAAGATACAATCTGAGTTTTCCTTTTAAACAGTGAACGCAAAAAATCAACCATAGTCCCATTTATCACAGAATTTATAATGTATGTCACTGTGCTTCATTCTTTACATAGCTCAAAAGAGCTGAGTGATATCACAGATAAGCATTATCCTTCTGAGAGGTCTATTATTTTGAGTCATCCCTGAGAAAGGTTTTTCAAAAACGAGTTTGCAGGAGATGGGAATGTTCTCACTTCTGAAGTTGTTAGGATGGCCAATAAAAAACACGTATTTGCATTTCAAAATGAATTTATCCAAGCCATATGAAATTTCAGACGCTTTGAGGATCCCTAGGACACCTGATGTCTCCAGTTGAGGGAAGAGTTCTTTAAGGAGTCTGATCATCAGGGCTCTGAGGGAAGGGGTGAGAAGAGGCAGGGACAAATGGACACAAGTGAACATCAGAAGAAGGCAGGGGCTAAAGAAAGCACCTGAGGTTTGTGCTCTCTGATGAGGTAAGGGGCTTGTATGTGGATAGAATGTGGACTATGGCCAAACTACAGCATAGGGACAAGGTCATAATCCTAGTAATTGTTCAGTAAACATTTGCTCAGTTTTTGCAACAAAACAAAACACAGGACATGGAATTTGGACAAGAGCGTGCGGACAGCCCTTTGGCATCTAGAATAGATAGGAAGGGCCACACAACAGGGCAATTGATAAGTAACAGTCCATCCATGGCAGTGCAGTCTGTCCACTCCCAGAATTTGCACATCTCTTGATAAGGGCAAATCGTCACCGCTGCCAGTTAGAAAGTTTCACTCAAGAAAGTTTCACTCAGATGCTTGCTAGTGGGGTTGTGAGCTGCTAACTCTCAACTCTTAAATTGTTTACTTCAACAAATATTAAAACCCTGTTTATACTTCAAAAATTATCCTCTTGAGTTATTTTTGTAAAGGTGGAAATGATGTACAATGACTTTTTGGGTTTTTTGTTTGTTTTTAAGTCAAAAATAAGCCCTATTCATTTGTTACTGAGGTAGTATAAGCTTTAACTAAGGAAGACATGTTGGCTTCTTTTATTTTTTTTTCCTTCGTTTTCTGGAACTCCTGTTTTTTAGAACTTCACAGATTAATCCTTAATTTTCTTATCTCTCTCACCTCCCCCACCCCGCAATTTCTTTCTCTCTTTTAAATAAATTTCCCGGAAGATTTCTTTAGCTCTCTCTTCCAGCCTTTCTGTTGAAAAGTTGATCGTGTTTTTAATTTCCAAGAGCTTTTGGTTCTCTGATAGTTTCTTTCCTAGAAACTTGCTCTTGTTTCATGGATGTGAGAGTTTTTCTTATCTCTTCACATAGTGTTTAAAAGTTGTTTTCTGCTCACTGGATTACCTTGGTTTCCTCTCTGTTGCTTTTCTTGCAGGGTGTATTGTTGTCTCTGTCTTTGATGTTAGAGAGACTTTCTTGGGGATAATTGTTCAGTATGCAGAATTTCACTTAATCCTCCCAGATTTTGATAAGCCACCTTACACTGCCTCAGTTTTCCCTGGGTCATGAGTTCAGAGTTTTCTAATGTCTGCCCCGCACAAGTGTATAAAGAGTCTCCCCAGCTGGGACAGGCTCATGCCACACTGCACTCTGCTGCTGGCTTGACCTTACTTATCTCTGTCCAGATTTAATCTGTGACTTATTGCTTGACAGAGGAAAGAAGAAGCCCTCGGTGATTTTCTGGAGGTTGGATGATTGCTCATATTTTCCCCTGTCTAAGTTGGTCATCTATCCCATCCCAAGGATGAGATACACATCAGTCTCAAGGGAGGCCCATGTCCATGGCAGCAGCTTAGAACTCCCACTGGGACCCAGCCCCTCCTCCAATTAATTAAGGATGCCCCCATTCTCCATGTCTTAAGAGAAATAGTGTCACCTCCACAGATTACCTAGTCCCAAATCATAGTTTTAGCCCCTATAGTTTTCAACTTAAAAAATGTAAGTGCTCTATCCTCCACGTACATAATAGTTATGAAAACTATTTTTAAGGTTTCACCACATGCTGTTGAAGCAATTCATGGGTGTGTATTCACCTAATGTGTTCACTTGCTTCTCACTAGCTAAAACAAAGCAGGATGAAGTATTTATCTATATAATACGGCTAGATTCATGATTCCAATAGACAATAATAAGATATAAATGTACAGCATTGGTAATCCAAACCTGAAATTTAGAGTAGATGAGAAAGAAGTATCTCATTAACTAATGCATATATATATATATATATATATATATATATATATATATATATATTTATATATTTATATATATTTATATATATATATATATATTAGTACAATTGTCTTCAACTATTTTTTTTCTGGTGTTGTCATACTATATGTGAGTGCTAAAATGTCCTAGAAAAAAAATCTTTCATTGGGGGAGGTGAACCCAAATACATGTATGTGAATCAATAGGTGCTTTTACCTTAACTTGCCCCCCAAAATATTGTGACATGTTCCTGGTGGGGACAGTCATTACTGCTTTCCCCACTAACACGCCTGGTGCTGAGAATCACGGACTGAATATTTAATTGCTCTCCACTCTCACTTAGTATAAACCTTCTATTGGGTTGGCCAACAAGTTCATTTGGGTTTTTCTGTAACATCTTTCGGAAAACCTGAATGAAACTTTTGGTCAACCCAATATTTGTTCGAAGCCTTATGAGGTTGAATTTCGTCATCTTGCTATTCAACAGGGTACCATCACTTCACCTTATAGGGATTTATAAAGGTTTTAGCCACATGATGATTGCAAGCTTGGAATTCAGAGGGGTATTAGCATCCATTTAACAGATGCATAGAAATCATTCGCCATTTCACCAGAAGATTTTTAGTTCCAGATAATCAGTTCTAAGAAATGTATCTCTCCTGCTGAGAGTATCCAGTTTACCTTTCATTAGAATTGGGTAGGAAACCACTTATTAGTAATAACAAATTTATTAACATATGGGAGGAAAAAGCCGGTTTTTAATAATAAGGGAAATAATTACTCTTTAAAAAAGCTGACTTTTTAAAAGACTGTGTGCAGATTGGAGAACTTCTCTGAGTGAGAACAAACTACAAGACCAAAACTGCCAAGCAATTTCTTTTACCCTTAGCTCTAAGGAGGACAGGTCAACTTAGAGAAGCTCTGTACAGACTATAGAGTTTATGGGGAAAGAAACAGTGGGGCGGGGCTTCCCTGGTGGTGCAGTGGTTGAGAGTCTGCCTGTCGATGCAGGGGACGCGGGTTCGTGCCCCGGTCCGGGAGGATCCCACATGCCACAGAGCGGCTGGGCCTGTGAGCCATGGCCGCTGGGCCTGCATGTCCGGAGCCTGTGCTCCGCAACGGGAGAGGCCACAGCAGTGAGAGGACCACGTACCGCAAAAAAAAAAAAGAAAAGGAAAGAAACAGTGGGGTAAGGAACATGCTAGCGGGAAGAGAGAATCATGGTGAGCAGGAACATGGACAATGAAAACTAGAGAGATTTTTCTATTCCATGTGCCTGGCAAAAGCTAGTGATGAATAGATGATGAGTTCATATAGCTCCTGCCTGAGGAAATCAGGATCAGAATAAGGAGGAAATTCTTTAGTTTGGTCAGTGGAGCCTAGAAAAACTAACCCAAGACCCTGACTAAAACCTTAAAGGCGTTCCCCTATGGTACATATTTTTTTCCTGTTTTTTTTGTTTGTCTATTTTTAAAACTCACAAAATCAATCCAGTTGCTTGCACATGATATACACCTTTAAGGAATCCTTTTGCATTCCTCTATGTCCTGCAGTTCAGACTACTGACAGCATCTCCTATAATCAATATAGCAAAATCAGATTATTATGAAAGTTAAATTAAAAATATATTTGCTATTTTAAGTTTCCCAAAGTTAATGTTAAAAATCTTCACTAACAGTAAAACAGACGTGATCCTCCACAACATTGCATTTATTGTAAACACCAGTATCATAATTAATATTCTTCCAGAACGAAAATTCTTAACTCTTTGTGCAAAATTTTGAACATAAAAATAAACAAGATGAAAAGACAGCCCTCAGAATGTAAGAAAATATTTGCAAGTGAAGCAACTGACAAAGGATTAATCTCCAAAATATACAAGAGCTCATGCAGCTCAATATCCAAACAAGCAACTGAATCCAAAAATGGGCAGAAGATCTAAACAGACATTTCTCCAAAGAAGATATACAGATTACCAGCAAACCCATGAAAGGATGCTCAACATCACTAACCATTAGAGAAATGCAAATCAAAACTACAATGAGATATCACCTCACACCGGTCAGAATGGACATCATCAAAAAATCTACAAACAATAAATGCTGGAGAGGGTGTGGAGAAAAGGGAACACTCTTGCACTGTTGGTGGGAATGTAAATTGATTCAGCCACTATGGAGAACAGTATGGAGGTTCCTAAAAAAAACTAAAAATAGAACTACCATATGACCCAGCAATCCCACTTCTGGGCATATACCCTGAGAAAACCATAATTCAAAAGAGTCATGTACCACAATGTTCACTGCAGCACTATTTACAATATCCAGGACATGGAAGCAACCTAAGTGTCCATCGACAGATGACTGGATAAAGAGGATGTGGCACATGTATACAATGGAATATTACTCAACCATACGAAGAAACGAAACTGAGCTATTTGTAGTGAGGTGGATGGACCTAGAGTCTGTCATACAGAGCGAAGTAAGTCAGAAAGAGAAAAATACCATATGCTAACACATATATATGGAATCTAAAAAAAAAAAAAAGGTTCTGATGAACCTAGGGGCAGGACAGGAATAAAGACATAGACATAGAGAATGGAATTGAGGACATGGGGAGGGGGAAGGGTAAGCTGGGACGAAGTGAGAGAGTGGCACAGACATATATACACTACCAAATGTAAAAGAGATAGCTAGTGGGAAGCAGCCTCATAGCACAGGGAGATCAGCTCGGTGCTTTGTGACCACCTAGAGGGGTGGGATAGGGAGGGTGGGAAGGAGATGCAACAGGGAGGGGATATGGAGATATATGTATACATATAGCTGATTCACTTTATTATACAGCAGAAACTAACACAACATTGTAAAGCAATTATACTCCAATAAAGATGTTAATAAATAAATAAATATTTTGTACTCTTAGTTACCATTTTCCCAACTTCTGTTTTAAAAATATTTGCTTTTGACCACATTTGTCTTCACTAAACATTGCTCCACCTTTGTTCTCCTTTGAATCAAAGCCTATAGCTAATATAATTTCTTAGCTCTCTGTGATCGATGCTATGTTTAAAAATCTGTATTTCTTCTGAGTCAGCTTACAATATCTTAAAAACAAGCAAGCAAGATAAAACAAATAAGGAGGGGGTAAGTGGGGAGGAAAGAACAAAAGGATGGTCAGCTATCACACTGTTGACTTTTTGTTTCTTTTTTTTTTTTTTTGCGGTACGTGGGCCTTTCACTGTTGTGGCCTCTGCCGTTGCAGAGTACAGGCTCCAGACGCGCAGGCTCAGCGGCCATGGCTCACAGGCCTAGCCGCTCCACGGCATGTGGGATTTTCCCAGACTGGGGCACGAACCCGTGTCCCCTGAATTGGCAGGCGGACTCTCAACCACTGCACCACCAGGGAAGCTCCTACACTGTTGATTTTTTTAATGCTTTGTTTAAATGTCTAACTCTAAAAATGGAAGTGGAGTGGCCTTGCTCTTTGAACCAGCCATAC
Organism: Mesoplodon densirostris; assembly: GCF_025265405.1. NCBI lineage: Eukaryota > Metazoa > Chordata > Mammalia > Artiodactyla > Ziphiidae > Mesoplodon > Mesoplodon densirostris. The sequence goes on from NC_082675.1 coordinate 44,650,654, forward strand.
TTTAGAGCAGACTCTTCCAAACCTTTAAGGCTAGTATAGTTTTTATGTTTTGTAGAACGGATCTTTAACTTTAGAAATTTTCTTTCCCTTGAACTTACCACTTGTAAAAATTGTCAAGCGGACAGCTCTGGAAACTGAAGTCATCCAACTAGTCCAAAAAGCAAATGTTTTTGTGGCATCTCTCACCACAGAATACCAGATAAATCCATCAGGTTCAAAGAAAAACATGTATTTGAGAAAGAACAACTTCTCAGCTACTTTACCTTCAGAGGGATGTAGTTGATGTTGACTGGTGTAGACCAGGGGTCTTCAGGAAGTCTTCCCTCGGGCTGTATCTACTTTTGTAAAATAGAAGGGTATATTTGTATCCTGAATATGCCTCCAGAGTAGATTCTACTTTCCTAATGCAGTTTCACAGCTGTTTATTATGGACACCATTCAGACTGTTAACTACCCATTTTGTTTCCATCATTGCTGCTTTTTTTTTTTTTTTTTTTGCTGTACGCGGGCCTCTCACTGCTGTGGCCTCTCCCGTTGCGGAGCACAGGCTCCGGACACACAGGCTCCGCGGCCATGGCTCGCGGGCCCAGCCGCTCCGCGGCATGTGGGATCCTCCGGGATCGGGGCACGAACCCGTGTCCCCTGCATCGGCAGGCGGACTCCCAACCACTGCGCCACCAGGGAGGCCCCATTGCTGCTTTTTATTTGCTGTTACAGACCCAAACTGGCTACTTGACAAGCGTTAGGTGCAAACATGAACATGCATGGAACAAAGAAGGCTAAAGAACAAGTAAAGCCACCAGAAAACCGGCAAGGTTTCCATTACCGCTGAGGCAGTGTTTGGAGGAGAATAAAGGATTTTAGGCTGGGTATTTGTAATAGAGATTCTTGTTAAGGGGTTACAGGTGTCGGTACAAGTACTAAAATTTTACAGTGCTGTGAATTACTTAACTGGTTGAACAATGGCTTCAGTAATTTTGTATCAATTATGAAGTTCCATGTGACAATCAAACATTGATACTAAACATTATTATTTTTTACATGTCCACATTGAAGAAAACCAGTGCACAAAATTTTAAAATTGTACAACTGATAAGATAGAGAGCTAATTTTTTTTTTCTTGCCCATGCCGAGCGGCCTGTGGGATCTTAGTTCCCGGATCAGGGCTTGAACCTGTGCCCTCAGCAGTGAAAACACAGTGTCCTAAACACTGGACTGCCAGGAAATTCCCATAGAAAGCTAATTTTTAAAAATTATTATTATTATTACTAGGAGTTATCGCCTGGCAAATAGGACTATGTATCTTACTTTCATACCTTTGGCACTCAACTCATAAATGAGTCTAATGAGTCTGAAGCTCAGGCTTTTTTTTTTTTTTTTTTTTAAGCCAGCATCGCATAATGTAGATCATGACACCTACTGGCAGTTTAGGGTTCTGCACCCTAGTTCCATAAGACACTCAAGCCCTTGTTACTTAAGATAAAGATATTTTAAATGTGTGCTTATGTTATGAGTCAACATTAAACTTTACTGGGAAAAATTATATCTTGGAGCATGACTATCAGTTTGGATAGGCTAAATTATGCTGTTCTAACAAACTTCCTAAAACTCAATGGCTTAAATTAACAAAGATTTAATTCTTGCACACACTATGTCTCTTGCAGATTATTAATGATGCAAAGTGCGAAGTGAAGATTGAAAGTAAATGCCACCTCCAACCCCACAGTTAATTACTAGCCTGCTGTCCCAAGGACAGTCACTAAAGACTTGAGACATATATATTTTTTATATTCATTGATCAGGGTCTTTCTGATTTGCATCAGTTCCACACCACTTTAATTGATGTAGCTTTATAATAAATTAACTATTTGAGAAGACTTATCTTTCCCTCTTATTATTCTTTTTTTAAAAAATTACTGGTTATTCTCACCTGATTGTTTTCCATAAAGTTTAGTATTATTTTAAATTACTCCAAGTCATATTTGATTTTTATTTGAACAGCATTAGCTACCAATTAATTTGACAATAATTTTATCTGCGGAATAGTCTTGCCATAAGTTATTTATATCTCTCAAAAATATTTGTAATGTTCTTCATATGTTAAATGTGTGTTTATTGAAGTAGATTCTTGGGATTTTATATTTTTGTTGCAACAATGAGTGAAATTTCTTTATATGCTTTTTTTTTTTAAAGAAGATGTTGGGAGTAGGAGTTTATTAATTAATTTATTTATTTTTGCTGTGTTGGGTCTTCATTTCTGTGCGAGGGCTTTCTCTAGTTGTGGCAAGCGGAGTCCACTCTTTATCGTGGTGCACAGGCCTCTCACTATCATGGCCTCCCCTGTTGCGGAGCATAGGCTCCAGACGCACAGGCTCAGTAGTTGTGGCTCACGGGCCTAGTTGCTCCACGGCATGTGGGATCCTCCCAGACCAGGGCTCAAACCCGTGTGCCCTGCATTAGCAGGCAGATTCTCAACCACTGCGCCACCAGGGAAGCCCCTCTTTATATACTTTTATTTCCACATTTTCTATTACCTGCATATGGACATGCTATTGTTTTTTTTTGTATTTTTCCCTTGTAATAAATGAAATAATTGTATAGATTTTCCATAGGATATCATTTTGGATTTTCTTTAAATGAATCATTGTTCTTTGTGTCTTTTATTTATCTCTTAGCTCTGGGTCATGTCTTCTAGCATTGACCAAAACCTTCTGATAAGGATGTTAGACATCATTATTGTTTTTTTCCACATTTAATGCAAATCTTCCTTGGGTTTAACTGTTAGAAATGTATGAAAGCAACTATTTTTAATCATGTTGATGGCATACTGTATGCTATGCGTGTTCTCAATAATTGTGATCATTGAATTTTTTCAATGCCTTGCTCAAAAATTATGATGTTTATGTTTTTCTTAATTGACCTAATACTTTAATGATTTATAATGATAAAGTAAGTAATACTGATTCTTTTTGCATTCCTGAGATAAATTCTACTTGATGACTTTTTATGTAGTGTCAAGTTCTAAGATTTTATTTGTGATTTTTAAAATTCATATGCATTTGGAGATATGTTGACTTTTTTCTTATATTGATATCCTCAGCAAAATTTGGTATTTATTTCTAAAAGTATTGTTATGTTGTGTTTATTACATAATTTTATTTAACATTTGCTAATAATGTTATTAGACATTTGCTTTTATTCTATTTTTAAAAAAAATTTTGGATCTATTTATTTTTTATTTCCTATTAATTAATTTTGTCACCCGATTCTTCCTTTTTAAAAGTTGATCTTATTTTCTTTTTCTAAAATTTTGTTTGTTTGGGTTCTTCACAACACACAGAAAAATATTTATATTTATGAATTCACTTTTGCACACCACCTTTGCTTTAACAGATTTGTATATTACTCTTTATCTCTTCCTTGGTTCAGTAGTTTTTAGAAAGGTGTGTGTTCATTTCTAAGTGGTTGAACCTTGTTTTCAGTAACAGAAAAGTTTATATTTTATTCCATTGTTGTCAGTTAATGTGGTGCATTGTTTTGCTTTCTTTGGATTACTGACTTTGCTTTTGGTGTGGTATCAATTGCCATAGATGCTTTGTGCATCTTTTACATGAAGAAAGTTACCAGCAATGTCAAGAACTGTGAAAGGTGGGGATGTTGCCCTACTTGATAGCTAACAAGTTAGCTTCCAGTCCTGTATGAATGTTTGGAGAAGACATGCCATTCCTGTGTCAGAGAGAAAGGATTTTATTACTCGCAGCAATAGCAGTAGCTAGAATGTTATCATTTTTGTGTCAGTTCCCCACACTGTGATTTCCATAGGAGCAGGTGAAGAGGGTCAGGTGACACCTCCACACACAGTGGATATTTACAGGAGAGGAACCCTGAGCTTAGAGAACCTGATTTTTTAATAAAAGGCAGTAAGCATGCCTCTCCTTTGTTCTGTAAGGACACTGTCTCTATCTTACAAGACTTGAAGCAAGCCAACACTTTGATTCAGTGGGAGATATTCTCTCTCTCTTCCAAGGTTATTTCCTATAAGAGCAGCCTTGGAAAGTCTGGAACAAAGGCATCCAGTGCCTCTGCTCACAGGATGTGCAGAAATGCAAGACTACCATGGAGAATTATCTCCCAACAGAAAAGCAGAGGATAAATGTTATTCTATAAATCAATTCTACCTTGTTCAGGTGTCTTAAATTTTCATAATATAGACACTGATATAAAAATAGAGATATTTCATATGTCTATCTAGCTATCTATAGTCCTTTGATGTATAACAGGATAGATAGATAAGGTTGTGTGTTTAAAACATCGTTTCCTATATTTTTAATACTTTTATGTGTTTTAAGCTATTAAGCTTTAGGTACTCAGTATTTTTATTTTTTACTGTTTGTGGTTTTGTCAATATATAACAACCCTTTTAAGTCCCATTTGTGTAAGTTGCCACCACAGCTGTAATTTGAATTATTATTTAAATCTCTCTTAAAAGTAATAAATCACTGGATTATTCAATCAGATACCTTTTGCCTTTTAAGAGGGAAGTTTATACTATACTCATTAATTTTGTTGGTCTGACTTAGATAATTTTGTTATCTGGATTCTGTTTGCTTACCATTTGGCCTCTGTTCTACAGGCTATTTTGTTTATTTTTATATTCTTGGTGTTTTAGAAAGCAGACTTCCTGTGCTTAATTCTGTTAGTGGCTATCTCATAATAATTAACATATATTCATAACTATTTGTTTATTCAAAATAGCAACAAAGAGGCTCTTGTTTATTAATTGTTTCCTTTATCCATATCTTCTCCCTTCCCAGTCTTCAATAATTAAGCCAGTTATGTAAACTTTGTCATCAATATAGCTACATAGAGCTTCCCTGGTGACACAGTGGTTGAGAGTCCGCCTGCCGATGCAGGGGACATGGGTTCGTGCCCCGGTCCGGGAAGATCCCACATGCCGCGGAACGGCTGGGCCCATGGCCGCTGAGCCTGCGCGTCCGGAGCCTGTGCTCCGCAATGGGAGAGGCCACAGCAGTGAGAGGCCCACATACCGGAAAAAAAAAAAAAAAATATATATATATATATATATATATATATATATACAGCTACATAGTCCTCTTTTGGAGAAATTGGAATTTCTAAGCTGTTGCATTTTATTACCCTAATAATGCGAATGATTTTGTGTTTTCAGCATTAGCTTTATTCTCTATAGTCATATTTTGCAACAGCTGCTGGAACACTACCGTCACAGGTCAAAGGCCAAAAGAAATGTCCCTAAACTCTCCAGTTTCTCTGTGCTGTGGAGCCAAGGCGGAAGTGAACCAGAATTCCAGTGGGTCTAGGCAGCCAGCTCAAGGGAATGAAGTTGACCCCTTTGCAAACAGGGGCAGAATGATGAGGAAGAAAGGGAAGCTAAGAGTTCCCCTCTGCAGATGCCAGAATTCATGACATGCTTCCCGGAGCCCTAGGAATGATCTTCTCCTTTTCCCTTATCCAAAGTTTCTCTGGGGAGTTATGTCCTTATCTGTTCCCCATTCCTTTCTTTTCACCTCTCTGCTTCTTTATATTTCCAGTATCATTTCACTCACTACCCATCTCAAACTTCATTGTCTAATAAGTGTACATTTTAAAGTAACCCAAATGTATGGGAGTACTTGTCTTATTCTGCTCTAGCTGCCATAACAAAATACTATAGACTGGGTGGCTTAAACAACAGAAATCTATTTCCTCACAGTTCTAGCGGGTGGGAGAGAGCAAGGTGCAAGCCTGGCTGGGTTCTGGGGAGAGCTCTTTTCCTGGTTTGCAGTGGTCTTCTTGCTGTGTGCTCTCATGGCCTTTCCTTGGTGTGTGCACTTGGAGAAAAAGCGACAGCTCTCTCTTCTTGTAAGGCCACTAATCTTATTGGGTAAGGATCCCCCCCCCCTTATGACTTTATTTAACCATAATTATTTAAAAGTCCTATCATTTTAGGCGTTAGAGTTTCAACATATGAATTTAAGGGGAGACACGTAACAGCATTATAAACCCTCAGGACCTTCATTTATGCTATAATCTGGGCTTAAAAGTCCTTCCCATTTTTTCTTAAAGGACCAAGTTGCCTTCTTCTTTCAAGACTAGTTCAGGATCATCCCCTCAGGGAAGCCCTGATAGAATCCCTAGGTGGAGCTACAAGCTCTGATGCTATATGTTCCTTCCCTGTGAATAGCTCTGCCTTGTTTGTTAGTGTTGGACTAGCCCCTTTTACCATAAGCTCTTCAAGGCCAGGAATGATTTCTTATTTGCCTTGGTGCATTGGGCAGTGTCTAGCTCAGTGTAAGCCTGTAATCAATGCTGGATAAACTTAAAGCACAGATACTAGACCATCTGTGTTGAATGAGGCATGTGGAAATCTTAGGAGAGACAAAGAGGAGGGATGGTTGGTGAGGAGGGAGGGTGTGGTACCCTGTTGGGGCAGGACCCCAGCCCTGAATGACTGAGCACTGCATCTTACTGCTTGACCACTGGGACATCTTGGGTGCTGGTAAGGGACCCACAAGTTTTCCACCTGGTGATGACATTCCAAGCCCCTTTCAGAAATGAACATTTTGTGAATTAGTAAAAATTTGCCACAAAGGGTACTAGTCTGCAGTCTAGCATCTGGGAAAATCAGCTGCATAGCTAAGTTGCCCAGAGGACATATACTTCATAAAGTGGTAGAAATCAGTATAGCAAAACCATCAGAGATCTTTAGGGAATAATATTAATCTCCCCATGCAGTCTTTTTTTCATAAAATCGCTTTGCAGTAAAGAAGGTCTTGTGATAAGCATGTCCTTTATAGGTTAAATGGGGATCAGTGACCCTTAAATTTAGCTAGAAAATAATAATACATTTTTAACTCTAGTCTGATCAAAAAGATTTAATGTGCCTTTTAAGAATATAAAGATGGAAAAATTATCACCAGCCAAATTATTTCCAGCATCATTTTGCATGCTATACATATGCATCACAGGAAAAGGGAAAGTTTGGGGGTCAAATGTTTTAGCCAGAGTATTTTCTGTCTCTCAGAAACATACTGTACCCAAACTACATTCTCTTTTCCAATTTAAAAATAATATGAGACCTCTGTTCAACAGATTTTTCACAAGATGCTAAACATTTGGGGTGAAAGGAAATGTTCTTACATTCACTTAACAGAACTGCTCTCTTAGTTGTTGGCATAGATTTATTTTTGAAGCTTAATCTGCTTGCTAAGTTCCCAATTAGAAGCTTGTGTAATTGCCATATTAGCACTGTCTTCTCTTCCTTCTCTGGATGCTCTCCTGTTACCTGGCTTCTGGGGCATCCTCCCTGAGAAACCTGCGCCATGCTCCTGGGATGTGACCCAAGCCACCTTCACCAGAAAGGGTCAGTACCGGCAACAGGAACCCTCGCGAACCCCCCAGCACTCTCCTCCTCTGTCTCTCTTTCCTAATCGATTCCAGCTCCATTCATGAGCAATGGGAGCTAACAACTGTGAAGCTCTTTTTCACCAGTCTTTATACTGGCAAGGCCTAGTATCTTTTTGATTTCACTGAGGACTTAAATTGTTTTAATATAAAATACTATAATTTCTTTAAAGTATACTTTAGTGCTTTTATATTTCATTTTACTGTCATAAATATCTCATCTTGATTCATTTTTTAAAGCCGATTACCTAAAGAAAATAACTATCTTTAAGAAAGGGCGGGAGAAACAGACTCACAGACTTAGAGAACGAACTTATGGTTACTAGGAGGGCAGGGCTGCGGAGGAGGGATAGATAGGGAGTTTGGGATTGACATGTACACATTGCTATATTGAAAAGAGATAACCAACAAGGACCTACTGTATAGCACAGGGAAGTCTGCTCAATATTCTGTACTAACCTAAGTGAGAAAAGAATTTGAAAAAGAATAGATATATGTATATGTATAACTGAATCACTTTGCTGTACACCTGAAACTAACACAACATTGTTAATCAACTATACTCCAATATAAAATAAAAATTAAAAAAATAAATAAATAAATAGTGGTGATGATTGCACAACTCTCTGGAGAGACTAAAAACTACTGAATTACACACTTTAAAAGGTGAACTCTATAGTGGTGATGATTGCACAACTCTCCGGAGAGACTAAAAACTACTGAATTACACACTTTAAAAGGTGAACTCTAGGGCCTCCCTGGTGGCGCAGTGGTTGAGAGTCCGCCTGCCGATGCAGGGGATACGGGTTCGTGCCCCGATCTGGGAGGATCCCATATGCCGCGGAGCGGCTGGGCCCGTGAGCCATGGCCTCTGAGCCTGCGCATCCGGAGCCTGTGCTCCGCAACGGGAGAGGCCACAACAGTGAGAGGCCCGCATACCGCAAAAAGAAAAAAAAAAAAAAAAAAAAAAGGTGAACTCTATAGTGTGTGAATTAAATCTCAATAAAGCTGTTACTTTAAAAAAAAATTTTAAAAACAAAAAAAGAAAGGGGGGATACATTTGTTTACATTATAGAGAAATTTTTAAAAATCAACTATTAGTCTATGCTTTGTTAAATAAACCTGTATATAGTTTATGATTAACATCATTAAGGGTTTTTCTACAGCTGGTGAGTCTTCTGACTGTTGATTGCTACTTGTTTTTTTTTCCTTTTTTTTTTTTTGTGGTACGCGGACCTCTCACTGTTGTGACCTCTCCCATTGCGGAGCACAGGCTCCGGACGCGCAGGCTCAGCGGCCATGGCTCACAGGCCCAGCCGCTCCACTGGCATGTGGGATCTTCCCAGACTGGGGCACGAACCCGTGTTCCCTGCTTTGTCAGGCGGACTCTCAACCACTGCACCACCAGGGAAGCCCGACTGCTACTTCTGAATTTAAGTAACTTCTTTTGCTTTAGTTCTTTTTTCTTGAAATTGAAATACTAAATAAATGTAAAGGCCTGTGGGTCAGAAGACTGCTCTCAGCTCAGGCAACAATTTAAGCCAGAGAGTGAATTGGATTTTGTTGACATAAGAAGAGTTGCAATTGTGGTTTTCGTTTTGCAAATGAAAAGCACCAACTTCTCCAAAAGTTCTTGTCATAATATTAGTTACATTGATGCTACATTCTTGTAATGCATCTGAGAGATGATTTTAATCATTTACTAAATAGAGGATTAAGAAAAAAAGATTCAGGTGCAGCTAGGCATTCTTTTCTGAAGTGCTATAGTAATGACAAAAGGCTAGGGTATTTAGAAATATTTCAGACTATGAATGGATGCCCTGGAAAAATTGCCTTCATTGACAACTGAGTTAATTATAATAATTCTGTTATTCAAAGCCCTATTATTTGGCTGTAAAAAAAATCATTGTAGGTTAAAAATGGACTCACATTAGCTTCTCTATAGGTGTAGTATTTTATATAGTTTTTTACAAAAAGGCTTGATTCTTTTCAAAATCCACTAAATACAAACACTCTAAAAATATGTACACTCAAAATAGTATTCTGTGACAAAATCATAGAATTATTTTAGATACCGTAATACATTTATTTCAGATTTTTAAAGCAACTTTTGTAAGAATGAGCATGACCATAGTAGAAATGCATGACTTAATCACATTTGAATTTGCATTTTGTAAGTTACGTTTATGAGAGTATTAGCGGATCTATGTCTTTAGTTTTCCACACAGCTCTCCGGGAGACCAGAATGTGGCTATCATGGAGTCCTTCGATTTTAACAGAGATCCTTTCTCTATAACTAATTCGACGCATGGCTATATGGGTAATTTTGAACAAGTGGATCTTTCTCCAACCTGAAAGGCTGCCAGGAGGGAGAGTGAGTGAGAAAAAGAGGGTTTCAAAGGAGTCACACAGAACCACAAAGTAATCACGAAGCACCACTGTATTGCCACAATCTCCTTACAGAAGTGCATTGAGATGTGGTGATATAGAAAAGGAGAGGACGCATCATTATAATAAAATACTCTATAATACCTGGGACAACAGTTGGAGATGATTTTGTCATCAGAGTGCCTGAAATTGTAGAAACTTTGCCTATGTTTCCCGTGAGGAATTTTTAAAAAACTATTAGAGTACCACCCCCATTATTTTACAGAATTTCACAGAGCAGTGAAATATGAAATACAGAGGACTAGAAATGTGAAATAGGAACTGCAACTGTAACCTTTATATATCACATTTAATGGGGAAAAAAAAAACCTTTTAGCCAAAGATTACATTATACAAGTGTATAAATTATGATTAGTTACTCTAAATTTAGATATGACTTTTATTGAATCCAAAGTGTGGGATAAATCATTAAAGAGGATTTAGTCCTCCAGCCCTGTGATGTCCTGACAAATGGAATATATTTTGGGTCATATCATAGCTCTAGTACCGTAGTAAATGGAGGAAAACTTGATTTTGCAAATGTCAGTGGAAACATTTTAATAGTACTGATAAAATGAACAATTCCAATGAATTAAAACAATATCATTGAATACTTAATGGTGCTATTGTTGTTGAATGCAGAAAGAAAGAGAGTGGAGTAGAAAGAGCGCCATGCAAATAATGATGGGGAATAGGGTAAGAATTGATTGTTGAGAGTAAAGCAAAAGTTCTATTATAAAAGGGCTTTTAGGCCATAAGAGTGACTTGTTTCTAGGGCCTCCCTGGTGGCGCAGTGGTTGAGAGTCCGCCTGCCGATGCAGGGGATACGGGTTCGTGCCCCGGTCTGGGAGGATCCCATATGCCGCGGAGCGGCTGGGCCCGTGAGCCATGGCCGCTGGGCCTGCGCATCCGGAGCCTGTGCTCCGCAACGGGAGAGGCCACAACAGTGAGAGGCCCACATAACGCAAAAAGGAAAAAAAAAAAAAAAAAAAGAGTGACTTGTTTCTAAGTCTAGAGCTTTATGCTGCTTAAATATTTCTTGCCAAAGATAAGGAATGATGCCAGATCTCAGACCAGGCTGAGCCCACAAATGGGGACTGCATTTTTAATATGAATCTCGTTATGATGTAAATTAGGTTGAGTGTAAGTGATAGGCTAGAAACAAAGTCTAATACAAGAGTCAAAACCAGGTCAGGGATGGCTTGGAATTCACTCATTCATTATCAAGCATTGTATATGTACATGGAAATATGAATTTTAGAGTAAAGACTTGTCTAAAATTATGTTAAAAAGGGATCTGTTGAAAGAACCCAAGGAAGGAAATGATGTGTTAAAAGGAGTATTTTATGTAGTTTAGTAGCAGGAGGATTTTAGTGTGAAATGATTAGAATCGGGTAGTACACTTAGGAAGTTATTACAGTGTTTCAAATTAAGGTGTGCTGTGCTAATATCTTAAAATTTTAATTAGTGAGTTTGCTTTTCTACACATCCGTATACTTCCTCTATTCAGTCAGAGGTATTGATTGTCTAAAGGAAAAGGAGGAGTATTAAGGCAGAGATGCAAAGAACCAATCAGTGCTAAGGCTTTGAGACAGAAAACAGATTTTGAAACTTTTTAAGGGCCAATAGAATTGCAAGTTAAGTTTTTCAATGATAAGAGTGGACATTATTAGAGAAAACAGTGATTTATATAAAGAGGATGGATCCTATCAAAGATGGTCAGTTTGGAAGTCTCTGTGTCTGACCAGGATTTTTTTTTTCTTTCCATAAGAAGCACAGATAAAAAACAAAAAACTTCCTGACTGTAGAGGAGAAAGAGCAATGAGATAAAGAAAAAGCAGAATAAACTATGACTTAGGGGCCTGAGAATTGGGTCTTCCCCCATCCCCTCTCCTAAGATCAATCCCTAATGAGTAAGGATGATGGAAACCCCACTGATGTTTGGGGGATTCCAGGGAAGAGATGCATGGCCCAGTTTTCAGATAGAGTAGGAAGGTCTCAAGTTTTAGAGAAGCTCTGTGTTGAGCATGGAACCCAAGCTATAAAGTAGAAATGGCTGGAGAAGAGCACGTAAGAATATTGTGAGGTCTGAGTAGGCACAGAAGTAGAGAGGAGCAGACCAGGCGAGTCTAAGGGGGAAGCAGAATGAACACAGAGGTGGCCCATAAGCAGAGAAAGGCATTTCAGTTATGCATGCAGTGAGCTGGGTGCCACAAAACCAAAGACCAGTAATGATCATACATCTCATCAGAGGCCAAGGTGGATGGCTGCTGATGAATTTGGACCAGTGCTTCTCAAAGGTGAGTGCACATCAGAATCACCTGGAGGCCTGTTAGAATGCAGATTCCTGGGTCCCTCATCTAGAGTTTCTGATTCAGTAGGTCCGTGTGGGATGGACCCCAGCTATTGGCATTTCTAACAAGTCCCTGGGTGGCACTGATGTTGCTGGTTGAGAACCTCACTTTGAAAAGCACTATTCTAGATCAAATGTCTTCCCCCCAAGCTTAAGATGGTATATACACCCCTGAACACACACATGCACACTCAGAATTTAGATGGCCCCTGGAGAGATATGTAAGAGAAAGAGAAGGGGACACATTCTGATAGCCTGAGAAATTACCCAAAATAGCATGAGTTTACACCCAAAAGACAAAGTAATCACAAATTTGAGTGTGCCTTGATTTCCACATAAAATTCACAGTCATTAGCAGAAATCAGAGCTTGGGTGCTAAATTCATTGCAGATGTAGAGAAGTAAAGAAATTTACCATTTGCACACCTAAATTTTGCTACTGTGAAAATTAGTGCCCAGTCTCCTAGCATTTAGTACAAACTTTGGACTGACATTTAAATACAAATTCAAGACTCCTGGAGAGGAAACATTCAGAAAGGATGTTTGAGTCCTTGGTTAGAGTGAAGCTTTTTTAGACAACATTTTGCTTTTTAACCCACCTAGAAGTCAAATGTTTCCGTAGCCCCGGTACCACCTACCACTGTTCTGCTACTCATCCTCTGGGCCTCGTCAGAGAACAGAGAAAATAGGAGCTATGTCTGAGAGGACAGCCCCTCTGAGAGCTACAAGAAGGCAGAACATCTGTGTGCTCAGGAACACTGCTCCCACAGTCACCGTCCTCCATCTGGGCCCCTGCACACGCAGACTTAGTGCTCCATTAGTGATTTGTTCTGTTCAGCCTCCAGTGGAGGGAGATCCTCTCCTTTCAAGGGTCCAGGGGAACATGTAAGAGCTGGTCAGATGGCAATTACACGGAGTTCAGCCAGCTGGTAGGACTTGTCTCTTCAATTGCACACTGGTTTAGTTTACAGTCTGACTGTACACCTTTGCTTTTTTGCATTTTCCCTTTTCAGACAAGAGCTGGGTCAGTGATTTAGGACTCAGCAAGCTGAGTGCACATTTATGAGATTTAGCTGAAATGAATCTATTCTGTGTTACCTAATATCTCCAAGTCCCTCAGCCTAAGGAAGTCAACCTTCTCTTTGATACTTTCATACAATCACATGAGCCTCCATTTCAAGTCATTGATGGAAAACCAGTGCCTTCCCCAGTATCTCTAAGGATTCTTCAATAGGTGCAGGGTGTATGTGCCTGAATACATGGTGTTGTCTACACCACCTACTCTGATCTCTGTATTGCTGTTTTGTTTTCACCTATAGTTGTTTTGTTTTATCTGTATACTGAGCAGTCTTCACTTCTCATGTTTTATCCCAAACACAGACAAAACATCATGTAGACATTTCCAAAAGCACCACTAATCCAGTCATTTATACTTTTTTTTTTTTAACTGAACAACTACTGCATGCCAGGTGATGTTCTTGTCCTTGGATACAGCACTGAAAAAAAAAAACAGAGGAGTGTCCCACGGTGATTTCTACAGTGTATTTAGATTTTCCTGAATGTAGGAGGTTAATGGATGACAGTAGCAGCAGGGAACAGTAACAGCTAAGCCCTGCATATCAGTATCAGGTGTCATGATTTCTAAGCCACAGCGATTCCCTTTATGAAGACCCTCGCCTGTGCCTTATGCCATGTGGTTGACTCATGCCCTCACTCTCTGTAGAAGTCTTTCTTCATCATCTCTTTCCCTCATGTCCAAGGGCTCCTGTAAAACTTTTCTCTCTTGAGCTACCAAAAGAAAATGGAAAATCAATGTTAAAAAATAGAACAAAGTCATTTAGCTTCCTCTGGTCATTTTGGTAAATTTTCATAACCAAAAGTCCCAGGACAGTGTTTGCTCAAACAAAAGAGCGAAGTATCTTGGATTGGATTCATCAGAGGTTAAGAGAAGCCTTCTATCCATCTTGGAAAATGCAACCCATCACATCAATGTAGTGGATCCATGAAACATCCTATACAACAGCAGACTGATTAAGCTCTGTGGGTTAGATTATGACAGAGGGCAGATGGTTGGCCTAGTCCTGAGTCCAAGTAGACTGAAGATATACTGCTGCCCTATTAGGGGAAATCAAATCTCTTTGCTGTGTTTTTTTTTTCCCCCTGATAACATGTTGAAAAAGCATTTGCCTGATCAATAGCCACCTACCAGAGCTCAGTGATGTGTTGATTTACTCCAAAAAAGACACTATATATGGAAAAGCAGCTGCAATTGGAGTTACTTCCTGATTATGTTTGCGATAATCCACTGACTTTCCCTAAGGCCATCTATTTCCAGCCCTGGTCAAATAGATCAATTAAATATAAGTATGATAGGAATCCTACATCCGCATTGTTCTAGTCTTGTTTTGATGGCATGGATCTGTGTCATCCTTCAATTTAGTTTACCATTTGGAAGGGATAAGCAGTTCCAGGGGCTAATAATCATTGCTTCCTAATATCCCATGCCTCACAGAACCAGTGTGGATGTTGTGGCATTGGCAGAGTATATCTTTGTCATACATTCAAAAAGTGAGGCAATTACCTCATTTTATATAATTCACAGTCACTCTGGTTGATGACTATTGGTTCCTCTGAGGAATCTCTAGGAAAGTTTACAGTTTATTATTTTGGCAAAAACACAGGGTACTACTTCAAAAGAACCTGGCGTACTTTTCATTTCAGGGACTCTGAGTTTAGAAATTGAGGGAGAGGCCATGACTCTCTGTTGTGCCAAAAACCTGAAAATGAGATCTAGAATGTTTTAAATCAGAAAAATCAAGTAGTTCTATTTCAGTCCAGGGGACACTAAGATCTATTGACTTGGCCAAAAAGTTCATTCGGGTTTTTCCGTAAGATGTTACGGAAAACGTACATACTTTTTGGCCAACCCAATATTTGCCTCCACCTGTGATTCCTGTGGCTTAAGGCATTCTGATCACTGTTTAGCCTGCTGCCCACTTGGGAATCATGTCCACTTGTCTCTGGCTTTCAAGCCTCAGCACAGCCTCTTGGACTCTGCCTCTCTCTGGAGTCCCATTATCCTGCACTGAACTTAGGAAGCCCATTTGAATGGAGCTCCTTCCTATAGTCATGCATGGCCTCATTTGATGTTTCTTCGTGCTCTGATGGAGGAATGTCCTTAGAATTCATCTAAGTAGCACAGTGACGGGGTGAGTAGCAGGTCATACTTGATGAATCAGCACTAGCATTTCTATCTTTCTTTGTATAACTTCATCTGTGTTATACCCTGGGAATCCTTGTACTTCAATTTCATTTAGCCTTGGCCACTACGGAGCCAGGTTTCAGTCTACTGACCAAGTAACCTGATGAGCCACAATTGTGCATCCAAACATCAAACACCTTTCATCTATTATATCTACGAAAATGTAATTATGTTAATAAATGTGGCTTAATCCAATTGTTTCTGTCTCCCTGTACTAGGACTCTCAGAATCCATTTGTAGCATTTCTCCCCAGCTTTCCACCAATATAAATTAGCAAAATGGATAAGCTACCCCCTCCCAAGTCAGACTTTGTTCCAATTCTCCTGTGATCTCATTGTAGCGATGGGTCTGGAAGCAATGCAAGGTAATGAGACACATCTTGTGGAGAATCAGCAACTCCAAGCAAAATATTGGGTGGGCCAAAAAGTTCCTTCGGTTTTTAAGTAAAAATAAAAGACACATTTTTCATTTTCACCAAGAACTTTATTGAACAATGTATTCACCACTTTGTTCCACTACCTTCTGACATTTTTCAGGCAACTTCATAATTTCATCTTCCCAAAACTTTTTATCTTTTTGAGTAAAGAACTGTTCCAGGTGCATTTTACAGTCTTCCAGGGAATTGAAATTAGTTCCATTAAGAGAATTTTGTAAAGACCGAAATAAATGGAAATCTGAAGGTGAAATGTCTGGCGAATACGGCAGATGAATCACAACTTCCCAGCCAAGCTGTAACAGTTTTTGCCTGGTCGTCAAAGAAACATGCGATCTTGTATTATCCTGATGGAAGATTATGTGTTTTCTGTTGACTAATTCCGGATGCTTTTCTTCGAGTGCTGCTTTCAGTTGGTTTAATTGGGAGCAGTACTTGTTGAAATTAATCGTTTGGTTTTCCGGAAGGAGCTCATCATAGAGGACTCCCTTCCAATCCCACCATATGCACAACATCACCTTCTTTGGATGAAGACTGGCCTGTGGTGTGGTTGGTGGTGGTTCATTTCACTTGCCCCACGATCTCTTCTGTTCCACATTATTGTACAGTGTCCACTTTTCATCGCTTGTCACAATTTGTTTTAAAAACGGAACTTTGTTACGTTTCAGTAGAGAATCGCATGTGGAAATATGGTCAAGAAGGTTTTTTTCGCTTAACTTTTGTGGAATCCAAACATCAAAGCGATTAACATGACCAAGCTGGTGCAGATGATTTTCAACACTTGATTTGGATATTTTGAGTATGTTGGCTATCTCCCACATGGTATAACGTTGATTGTTCTTGATTAATGTCTCAATTTGATCGCTGTCAACTTCAACTAGTCTACCTGACCCCATGGAGCATTCGTTCAGCAAGGAACCTCCGGCATGAAACTTCGCAAACCACATTTGATATGTTCAATCAGTCACAGAACCTTCTCCATACACTGCACAAATGTTTTTCTACGTTTCAGTTGCATTTTTACCTTTCTTGAAATAATAAAGCATAATATGCTGAAAATGTTGCTTTTTTTCTTCCATCTTCAATATTAAAATGGCTACACAAAAATTCACCAATTTTGATAAGTTTTTTTTAAATGCATGCTGATATGACAGCTGTCACAATACAATCTAACAAAATCATTTTGAATGAAGTTAAAGACAACTAAGCGCTACTAGAGCCAGCTTATGCAAAAAAACAACTTTTTAACCAAGCCAGTAACTGCCTCAAATGCAGCCCTGTAGGTTTTTCAGATGGGGATGAGGGCTCCTTCTACTTTCAAGGTGGTTCAGTGGAATTTGGAGGCTCAAATCCATCAGAATCCACCCAAAATCTCCACTTTTCCCCAATATGTACCCTAACTTTCACATAAGATACCAAGCAAGACGTGAGTTCAATGTGCTTTGTAATTCTGCCATATTCATCATAGGACTATGAACCTAGTTTTCCAAATACATTAGTCCTGCATTTGGCTACAAGGACAAGACAAACTTTAGGAAGCTCTTTTGTTTTCTGATGATGCTTTGAGCTAAAAATGTAAAACCCTGAGCTTATCAGTTTCTCTTTGTAGAAAGAAGTATTGCAATGTCCATCGACAGATGAATGGATAAAGAAATGTGGTATATATATATATATATATATATATATATATATATATATATATACACACACACACACACACACACACTGGAATATTACTCAGCCATAAAAAGAATGAAATAATGTCATTTGCAGCAACATGGATGGACCTAGAGATTATCATACTAAATGAAGTAAGTCAGAAAGAGAAAGGCAAATATCATATGATATTGTTTATATGTTGAATCTAAAATATGACACAAATGAACTTATCTATGAAACAGAAACAGACTCACAGACATAGAGAATAGACTTGTGATTGCCAAGGGAGTGGGTAGTGGAGGGAAGGATTGAGAGTTTGGGATTAGCAGAGGCAAACTATTATATATAGAATGGATAAACAGTAAGGTCCTACTACTGGGAACTATATTCAGTATGCTGTGATAAACCATAATGGAAAGGAATATGAAAAAAAAGTATATATATATATATATATAACAGAATCACTTTGCTGTACAGCAGAAATCAACACATTGTAAATCAACTATACTTCACTAAAATAAATTTTAAAAAATAAAGAAATATTGCAGTCAGAAGTAGATAGGTTGCCCCATAGTCCTGGTCATCACCTGCAACAGAATGCTTTATTATAGTGACCACTTTGCATCCCAAATCCTTGTCTTCAGTAGGCACTTCATTTCAGGCAACTACAGTGATATGTTTATGATTATTTAAAAATCTTTGAATATAACAGATCATGGCAATGAGGTTATTTTATCTCCTAACTTAACCAGGCACTTCTCATTTTCAAAGTCTATTTTTGAGACCACCTTCAGAACCAAATATTTTCTCAGAAAGTCCAACCTGGATAAGGGCAGCTCCTTGAATTATTTCAAGCAGGAGAGAATTTAGTGGAGGGCATTAGAAGCTTTCCTAATTGCTAGAATGCCTGGGGAACCCAAGGTCGTGGAAGATCTCCCTTAACTCTCAGTTTACTACTGCCTTACAGAGGGGCAGGGGATTTCAAAAGCCGTGGAAAACTATTAGTAATGAACACAGTTTCCTATAATACCAAAGTACGCGATTCACTAGGAAATACCTGGAGGTCACTGCAAAACCTTCAAATCTGCTGAAGACCAAGTTCTGCTCACAACTGACATAGAGTAATTATATGAATACTGCTTTCTCTTTTGCACCTTTCAGATCTCTCACAAATGCTGCTTATTGGTAAAATGCAACCTGGAATCCAACTGGCAAGGGATTCTGAGAAATTCCTTAATGGCCAGGCTTCTAGCCACTGAAAATAGGGGGTGGTCTAGATGGGAGGGGCAGTGCTGGGTTGCACACACACCACAGACAACATAATGAGCCTTTCTGACACAGTCTATGAATTTGATTTTTTTATGACTTAGTACACAAAGAGATAAAGGTATTTATGTATTTATGTCTTTACTTACATGCTACACTATGAATGTTGATTAAAATGTTCATGGTTCAACTAACACAGAGCAAGAACCATTGGCGCCTACACGCATTAATTCTAAGGTTGATTTTAGCGAACATTATTTTGTGGTTGGGGGAAGAAAAACACAGAAAGAATCACATCTTGTCTGATTACAGTGATGTAAAAAAAAAAAACAGTTTCATGTATGGCAAACAATAACAAAAAGCAAGAACAATGTAATACGACTACAATTTTTTTCAAAGTTTAATTATATCCTTTAAAAATGAAAACCATATAACAGAATAAAGAAATAAATATTTGAATAAAAACAGAATAAGTCCTCAGCATCCCCAAATAAAATCTTTTTTGTTGTTGTTGTTTATATCAGTGAGATAGGGTATATGTTGGCTGAATATAACCTGAAAGTGAATTAGTCAAGATGGGTCATGGCTCCCTATTCCATTCTTCCCTCCCTAGGAAACGTAAGATTGAAATATTTATATTAGTAACAAAATTAAATCATTTAATGATATTGTCACAATCCCTAGTATACTTAATATGTATGGCTGTTTTTATAGTTTATAATCTTTAAATCTGTATGATATCATCTAACACAGTGCCTGGACAGAGTAGGTACCAAATAAATATTTGTTGAATTAATGAAAAAGAATGCACACTGTACATTTTAAAGATTATACAAACAATGGTAAACAGGCATCCTAACGCTCTTAAACACTGAGGTAGAAATCAAGAAAGAGGCAGTTAATTTTAGCTGCCACGAGTCAATTCATTGTGTGAACTTGGGAAAATCATTTCAAAACTGTGTTTCTTATTTATTTTCATTATAAGGTGCTCTCCTGCCTACTCTACAGAAACACCTGAGATAATTACTTTGCTTTGAGCTCTTTGGAGGAAACGCGAACTACAGAGTTACAATGTATATGGATGACAATGCTAGACTTTTGTAGTAGTAAACAAACATGCATTTATTTATATATTAATGAGGTTGCATTGTTAACTAAATCTGATTAACTTAATATAAGAAAACATTTAGATTATAACAAAATTTCAGAGGTATTAAGTCTAGATTTAGGAGATTGTTCATGTATTCAACAAAGTCTCCCTAAGTAGACATGAAGTCTGTTTATTTTGGCTTTTGCTTTCACAGTTCTATGTGTCTTGCCCAGACCCAAATTCTGCTGTGGGCTGTAAGAATAATGTTGCTGTTCCAAAATAGGCAGCCTTTTAACCCATCAGATAAAGAACAACTCTTGCCCTAAAGGGCCTTTACTTCTGCAACCTCTCAACCTCTTGGTAGTGCTGAGATGTTCTAACAGAGATCTTTCCTCCTCCCCAAGGATCTTATCATATAAATATTATTTAAAAATACTCAATAATGTTTAAAAATTATTAAATAACTTTTTATATTGACTTCCATCATCATCCCCTTTAAACTTGTGTTCAGTGAGAAAAATTCTTACCTCCTTAATAGTCCAGTTGAAAACTTGGTCACTTCCATGACTTTTACAATCAATCTTAGGCTCAAAAAAAAAAAAAGATCCACAAGTTCCTCTTAATTACTAAAGTCTGAAATTAGAATTCATAAAATTCAAAACTCTCAAACTCAAAATGTCCCCAGGACCTTTTACAACTGGTACCCTGTTGATGAAGGAAGACATGGTCAGCATTTTCTTTCTTTCCAACATCCTCCTCTTCCACTTTGCTGACTTGGTTTCTGATCAGTCAGGGCGTTGATCAAAGAGTGGCTGGGAAATTCTGACTTTATTCTCTCTTCTCTGGCTCTTTCTGCAGTTGGTAGGAATCTGGCTCAGCTTCTCTGTCCTAAGGACTGTTCATCCTTTAGGGGACCCTTCTTTGCTGGGCTGAGTAGGACCTACCCCCTGCTCTCGTCTGTGTATATGGTCTGCTTTTTGCCCAAGGAAAATATATCTCATTTGCTCAACGTAGCAGGAAACTATCCTTCTCTCCCACTGGGGAAGAAACTTTTGTGTGGGCACAAGAATCAGACACAGCTTACCGTGCCCCTCAATTGCAGGGTACACATATCAGGATTTCCCAGTGATTTGTTTGAAGCCCCTTTTACTAAGATTGAGATGAGCAGTCAATTCCCCCACCCCAACCCCTGCCAACCTCTCTCTGGGGAGAAATGGGACTCATGACACTTCAACAACTCTCTCCTTTTATTCCCTCTCTGTTATTGAGTTTGAGTTATACTACAAGTTTCAAGTATTTATTTAAATGTTTACTGAAAATATGTATCTTTGTCTGACGCCTCATTGTAGAGACGTCATCCATATCTGCTAATTTTGGTGTCACAGTAAAATTCTGGTTTAACGTTCTGTTGTATTTCTGTGCACTAGCACAGAGGGATCCCTTTCTCTTAATGTTTTACAGATACATGGAGGACTAAGGAAAGTTCTGGATGCTTAAAGGAGAGGCTGTTTATGTATCCATGTGTATCTTTGTCCCTGAAGATAAAGTCACACATTTTTGGTTGTTGACTGTCTTTTTGGAATTAGTGACTCTATCTGGGACCATTAGAAGATTCTTACAGCTTTCCTGTCTGCCAAGATTGAGGGGATGGAAGAAAGCCTCTGTCCGCTGGTTTGGAATTCCAGGGTTGGGGATGACATCAGCCACTGTCAAGGTCCTGAAGGAGGGAGAATTCCATGTGCTTCTTCCCTTTGCTCTTCCTGGCTTCATCCTTTACTGTTTGAAAATCTGGTTAAGCCTAGACTTTCTTTGAAACCTGGTGAGTAGCTGAATGCACAAAATCTCAGGTGCTTTATTTATTCTCTGTAGTGGGATCAAAAAGGAATGAAGCTATTTATTCTTAGTTATTTTCTGGAATGCTCACCTTTTGGCACAAGGGTGTTCATTGGTGGGGGAGAGCAGTGTAAGGAGTAGGTGAGGAGGCCACCTCCAAATTGACAGTCATGGCTGTTTTTTTGTTTGTTTGTTTTTTGCAGTACGCAGGCCTCTCACTGTTGTGGCCTCTCCCGTTGCGGAGCACAGGCTCCGGACGCGCAGGCTCAGCAGCCATGGCTCACGGGCCCAGCCGCTCCGCGGCATGTGGGATCTTCGCGGACCGGGGCACGAACCCGCGTCCCCTGCATCGGTAGGCGGACTCTCAACCACTGCGCCACCAGGGAAGCCCGGTCGTGGCTTTTTGAAGGGACTCTATCTAGATCTGCTCAGATATGAAGGAACTTAGCTTCACTGTAACAATTTTGTGGGATGACCTAAAGCAGGCTGTCGGCTTAGGTGACAGAAGCTGGAGGACACACAAATAGTTAGCTCAATATGTCCCCATTTCCCAGTGGGATGATAAATCAGAGGATGAACTGCTCTCAGGACACACCATGTGCTGGGTCAGTAATTCTTCTCTCTTGTCTTGGGAACTAGAAAACACACCTACTGATTTCAGCCAGGTTCTGGATGAATGGGTCAGCCCACCCCCCTGCTTCAGTTAAGATGCTTTCGGTTGCAACTAACTGGCTTAAATACGAAAGGGGATTTATTGTGCCATGTAACTAAAATGTTTGGGTGTGGAGGAGAATTCAGGAAAGGTCTTGCTTCTCTCTGACCCTTTTGGATCTCCCCTCTGCCATGAGTTGGCATGATTGAAAAGACTACTAGCACCAACTAGGGCTTCACGTTTCCTTATTCATGTCCACAGAAGAAAATCACCGATTGGATCACCTTAGACCACATGTCCACCCATCCTGTATGACTGTTGCAAGAGATAGGTATTATCCTAATTAGTGAAGACTAGTTTCAGGTCTGTTCCAAGTTGGACTCTCAGCCAAAATTCATGGCTACTTCTCAGTGGAGGAGAGAGACAACTGCCTTGCTTGATAATTCCCAATCAATGGGAGATATTTTTTTAATAGAGTAAGGAACTATACCCTAGATTTCCTCAAAGTCTCTGAGACTCCTCTCTCAGACACTCAGGTTCTCTCCTGTTTAAGATGTCCCAATGACTGATCTTTATTTCCTCATGTACCTGGGGGCATGGAGCTCAGATACACTGCAATTTGGCCCAGCAAGGCTTGGACTGGAATAATTTTCCCTGTGGTTTTATAATAATTCTTTATTCCTTTCAAGAACATTGATTTGATCCAAGATTCAGAGTTAATAGAGATTTTTTATCAGTTTTATGTCTACATGTCAATTATTTAATGATTATGACAAAAATCCTAAGCAATAGAATCTTTAGCTGTTTTTTTTGCCTGATTGTAGTTACTTTATTTTAACTCAGCACACTTCTTACGAAGCCTGTGGATGTGGCTACATGAAATTATTTCTTAGACCATATTGCCTATAAGTACAAGTAACCTATTTTGTTTGGCTTAGATTAATTTGGTTTTAATTAATTGTTTGCTTTAAACAGGTACCTGAGGTAGCTATTAGGCCTGGTATTGACCTGGCTTTATATAAATGAAATTATTATTATGATTTCTAACCACGGCAATGTGTGCTTTATTCTAAGAATACTAGAAACTGAAATATGTATTCAGGTTTCCAGCTAGCTATTAATTTTAATGCTAGCTATTAATTTTAATGATATAAAATATAATAATTGAACCTTGTTCCAATGATATAATTGAAAATAAAGCATTTCTTTAAAATTGTCAGGGTTCTTGTTTTTTAAGGCTGGGTTCTCCAAAAAATGACCCTCCTTATTTTCATAAAGACATTTTCTTGAGAAAATCAGGGAAATTCGCTTGTTTAATTTTTTGACATCCCAGAATTTTGTTGATCTGATTTTCCTAAACTTTTCTTATTTTTCATATTGGCTACAAGTCAACATGACAGCACATATTACTGAAGGAAAAAGAAAACAAAGATTAAGTCCACCAGAGCATTTCTAAGCTACAATGGAGTACAACAGAGACCGAGTGAATTTAATGTAGGCAAATGTAATCAGCCACAGTATAAGAAAGCTTAATTTATTATATCCTTAGTGAGAAACAAAATCTAAGTCTAAAGATCATTATAACTGTGACATGAAGAACACATTAAAACAAGCAAACAAACAAAACCCATTTTACAACAGATTATTCCTCAGAAAAACCCAATAGATTAAAATTTGTGGCCATCAATAGTCCTTTTCCCCTTGAATGTGACACCACGTATTACTCATGAATCTTGAACTCAAGTTAAATCCTGTACACTCCACTTTTGCATTCATTTGTGGTGTCATCAATGCATTTTTACCAGTTCATCTAGAAGTTAGATTTATTCATTATTTTGTTCAATATTTATTTCCATTGGTTCCATACTGTGGCACATTGTCACTAGAGAAATATATGGTGATATCTGTGAGGAAGGAAGGGACAATTAATTAATCTGGGATTGGAGAGAACCTTGTGCCTTTAATATTAATATTGAAAACTCACCTGATGTCATAATTTAATAGCCTGTCAATCTTTATATATTCTACTGTGGTTCTGTTAGTGAACAGTTCCTTGGGCCAGAAATTGTGGTAGGTCCTGCACATAAATGACTTTGTTCAACCCTCACAAGAACCCTGATGGCTCAGTAGGTATTTATTTTATAGATTAGACAATGGAAGATTAAAAGATTAAACAATTTTTTTCATCGTTTATATGCAGGGTGGGACTGGAGTTAAAAGCCAAGTACCTTTAATTACAAAATCTATACTTTTTCTGTGACACTTTGCTATTTCTTTCTAGTTATATTATTCTGTTAAAGTAGATTATCAGTTAGACTCTTCCATCCTTAGTTTATGCGTGGTCATACAATCAGATTTTCCATAACCCAGAATAGATTTGCAGACTAGCTGAGGTTAAGACCTAGCTGAGAATTGGATTGTGTAATATTTTGTTGATTGGAATATGCTCATTTGTTCACATTTTAGCATCTTTGAAATCAGGATGGCCTTATAATTGATGATAAGGGAGTATTTGTCTTGGTTTGATCATGATAGTTTAATTTTTCTTTCTTAGTGGCATTTAAATTAATGGTGTGCTTTCAATTGACAGTTCCTTAGATTAGAAGAAATATGGTACTTAGCTCTTCAATGAAGAGAAATTAGGCAAAACAGGGTAATCCTGATTCATGCCCAGGTCCACTCCATGCCGTTCCCTCAACAAGGCTGGGGAAAAAAGGTGCTCTGTTGAGAGGAGGGGTAAATTTTGTAGTCTTACCTCTCACTGCCATTGTTATCCATTTACTTCCCACATGGGCTGGTTCTACCAATGGAATTTCTTTTTTTTAATTTTTTAATTTTATTGAAGTATAGTTGATTTACAATGTTGTGTTAATTTCAGCAGTACAACAAAGTGACTAAGTTATACATATATATATTCTTTTCCATTGTGGTTTATCACAGGATATTGAATATAGTGCCCTGTGCTATACAGTAGGACCTTGTTGCTTATCCATCCTATATATAACAGTTTGCATCCCAAACTGATCCCAAACTCCCAATCCTTCTCTTCCCCACCCCCTCTCCACCTTGGCAACCAAAATCTGTTCTCCATATCTGTGAGCCTGTTTCTGTTTCGTAGATATGTTCATTTGTGTCATATTTTAGATTCCACACATAAGTGATATCATATGGCATTTGTCTTTCTCTTTCTGAGTTACTTCACTTAGTATGGTAATCTCTAGGTCCATCCATGTTGCTGCAAATGGAATTATTTCATTCTTTTTAATGGCCGGGTAATATTCCATTGACAATGGAATTTCTGCTCCTTCTTCAAAATTTCCCCGGATAATTGGAAAAATGTTGTTAATTCTATAATTATTTCAAGTTATCTATATTCTTTTCCTTGTTCTTTTTTAGTCATGTTAACTAAGAATCCTTTTTATTAAGAGTTCTTTCCATAATTTCTTTAAAATATAAATAAAAATAGAATTTTTTGGCTATGCACTATATTTGTAGGATTTTATATGCATAGGTAGGATTTTAAGTGATTACTATATAAACTGTTTATTCTTGTTGCTTCCTGGTTACTGTCCATTTGTATATAAAGATATCAGAATTTTTCCATTATGTAAATTTTCACTCTTACTAAAGGGCTTAGCGAGCTGTTGAAACGGAAACAATTTTTGTTGTTGTGTGAAGCATGATCCATTTTGAAGCCTCTCCAAAGCCCTGTCCCCTTCCATTACCACTTCCAAAAACCTTTCACTAATGCCCCTAGGAGAAATTGATCTTTTCATCCTCAGAACATCTTCATAGCTTATGTTTTAGAGAAGTCTCTCTTATGTAAAATGGGGAATAATGACATTACCTACCTGTCTTCCTTATAGGATAAGTTAGTTAATACATACAAAGCTTAAAACAAATGTCTGGTACCAAAGAAGCTTAATAACTATTTGCTATTATTAGAAGTCATTTGATCTATATCATAAACTGCCACTCTTGTCTTTTTTTCTGGGTATTTTACAGATCATAAATTCCTAGAAGGCAAAGTCTATGTTGTATGCCTCTTGGTATCCCTTTTAATGCCTAAAATTGTGCCTTGTGTATTCTGAAAAACCCATTTTTTAAAATTGTTGGACAAAACTCTCCATTCAGCACCCTCCCTGATTGGATCTGTAAGGCTTACCCAATACTTGTGGGAGCCAGGTTGTGTAGATCTCCCCATTTAAAGTTGGTATAGTGGAAATAAAGTAAGCTTTGGACTCAGACTAACTTGAATTAAATCCCAGTTACCTTTTACTTTGACACTGGCAGTCACTTAGAACTCTGAGCCCCAGTCTGCTTTTGTAAAAAATGAGTAATATTTACCCTATGTGATGGAATTTAAGTTATATAATGTATGTAAAGTACCTAGCCCAATGCCTGAAATATAGCAGGTGTTCCATAAATAGTAACTATTGCTAATTATTATTGTTGCTATTAAAATTATTACCTTTAACAGATTACTTAATACCATTAAATCTCAATTTCTTCATTTATAAATGGAACTAACATTGCATTATTTATAGAACTAAAAAGAGAATTAAGTTATATACATAAAGTTCTTATTAAAATGTCTTCACAGAGTAGGTGCTCCATGAATGATTTTTATCCCACATTCTCCCACTGGCTTTCTCACATCTTATTCCTTGATACAAGGAAGGAGCGATTTCCTCGTTCTTTTAAAAGACATATTTCCAAAAGTTCCCTACTCTTGAGCCTGTGGTGCTCTTGTGGAAACTAGCAAAATGAAAGCCTAAGGACTTTGGATTCTTTAGGTTAGAAAAGTTATGGAAACATTTGGAATAACCTTGACCGATCTGCCATCACTATTACCATGGAGCACTCTGTAATTTCCCATGGGAGTCTGTAGTCTTAGATTTACAATGGTGTAGAGAGAATTGACCCTTCAGCTCTTATATATAGTATTCCTAAGGAGTCCATTATGTAGTTTCTATATTTGTTCCTCAAGTGTTTTATTGTTTTTTTAGAGTTGTGTTTCCTTTGTCTGAACAAAATGAAAAGATCTGAAAACAAAAACAGAAACAGAGTGATGGACCAATTTCTTAACCTTCTGAAGGAGAAGCTCTAGGAAAAATCCTAGATGCTGTGTTTCTATAAAGTTCCCCAAATAAGATGAGAAAGCTTGTATCAGTCTGCAGTCTGCAGACTTGCACTGGGGCACCACTGTTACAGAGGACGGGATTTTATATTGATGGCATAATTTGTCAGTAAATCATTATTATTATCTCCTTAGTAAAAGCTCAGAATTCAGAGCACAGTTGTCATGGCTGTCAACTTGGCCATGAAGTCGTTAGCGATACTACAGTCCAGTTACAGTTGTGTTTATTTCTTCACTGATTGGAACATGGCCATTTCAGAGGATGTGAAAGCACTAAGGTACCTGTAAACTGAGTTGGGCTGGTAGGAGTCTCCCACATTCAGGAACACGATCGTCAGTGTGTCCATTTTAGACCACGTGGCAGGATCATTGTAAACTTTTAATATTTTATGTGCCACCCCTGTCCTAAGAAGCACAGTGTGTGATATACCTATACAGTAAAAAGCTCTAACTAGAACCATAACACCAGTGAATTTCTTTTCTGTATTCTGCTTTAGGAAGAAAGAAGCAAAACACAATGAAATAAACCAATTTCTGGTCAGTTCAGATTCAGCGCTCAATATACTACAGCATATTACCTCAATAACAATTCATACTGACCCCCAGGCACTGCAAAGTCATCAATCATAAAAGAAATATTAAATTAGCCTAAGTATACTGTACTTAGCAAGGCTGTAAAGTGAACTAATGCATTTTTCAAAGATTTTTTCAGCTACTTAGGTTGAAGCAAAACAGGTTTTTCTTTTTAACCCCTTGGTTACCCAGGAAAATTCTGTTCATGAGAAGTTGAGAACTCTATCCATGAGAAGTTAATGGTTCCCTAATCATACACATGATTGCTAAAATGGGTCTTGCTGGGATTTTTAATTTTACCAGCAGGTATAATATACATTATGAAATGTAAAAAATCATGTCCAAGATGGGCTCATCTTGAAGCATTCATTATGATGCCCCTAAGTCACATTTGGATACTGAGGAGAACGTCAAATGTCCAACTCCAGCATCAGTGCTGCTGTCATCAGGAGAGGGGGCCATCATTAGAGAGAAAGGTAACCCCGGTGCCCTATGAACCCTTGCAGAGAGAATATAATTAATGACTCCCAACCGTCCCAACCTTGCATTTGTAGTTCCTGACTTAAGTGGGATGTACTTATCATTTATCTTCGTTGCTGCCCAGCAACATTAATAAAAATCATCTTAAGGTCTGAGCATAGAATCACTTCCTATAGATTCCAGTTTAATTTGGGAATGTCTAAATGGAGGGAAACATCCTTTCTCTGTCTTTGAGAAATGAGTTGGTTTTCTGTGATGCCCAGCTATGGCAATAAACAAAGATGATGCAGATGTGAAAGCTCACAGCCATTGATTACCTCCAGACATTAATTTTCCATCTAATTGCTTTGGTTGGCACTTTCACCTGCAGTGGCACTTACATATGCCTACAAATCTGTTTGATCACAACTCTTGGGTTCTGAATTATTTAATACCCAGTTTTAGAAATGTTGTCCTTCATACTCTATCCAGAATTTCTGCACAGGAATAAATATGATGTGATATTTAATAAAGTGAACATCTTAAACCACAGATCTCCTTAACAGGTTACGAACTTTGTAATCCTGAATTATTTTCTTTGTTCATAAAACAAGCGCTTAGGTAAAATCGAAATCACAAAACACTTTGACATTCCATCTGGCTTTAAAGAGCATCAGAACACATTATACATAAAATATCATAAAATTGTATTTGTCTCATGAAATTATGGCTTTGCAAAAATTTTATTCTTTCTATTTAGCTGCAATCTTATGATTTTTTAATTCTTATCTGTTACTTTATACATTTTTAAAACAGTCCATACCAGCCTTTTTTTTCTCCTTCAAATAAATGCTGAATTTTATCTCAGACTGAATACATAACACTGGTTAGTTCTTTCAGCATGTGTGGGCATGAGCCTCAGGCGGCTCAAACTTTGCACTTTAGATGTACCAAAACAACATCTTAGCTGGGCAGATGCCATCTCCTTAGCTGCCTTGCTCTCCCTCCAAAGCTACTTAATGTCATTTTAATGGCACAATTAACCGTTAGTTTCATGATTTCCTCTACTTGGTTGTGACATGACATTATATTCATTCAGTATTTTCCAAAAGGGAAAGCTCTGAGGAAAGCAATATGGTATTAGTCTCTAGGCCAGTTCTTATGAATCAATTTGCAAAAGGCTTTCCCCTCTTTTCTAATAATGTTTCTTTTAATGGGGGTATCAACTATCTTATCAAATATTAACTTATTTTTTCTAGTTAATTTTTTTCTAGCTTTCAAAACAATAATCACAACCTTCATAGTCATAAATGCACATCTAATACACACACATTGAATTCTAATATTTGTAAATACATATATGCATATATACACATTAAGCCAGAGCTATCAAAAGTTTAGATATGTTGAGAAAGCCAAGTGGCTTTAAATCTCTAAGTGACTATAATTTGCACAAATATGACCAGTTCTCACATTGATCTAGGCCAGTTCTCACATTGAACTAGCCACTAAAGTAACTGCTTCACAGAGAAATTTAATGGAGATGTATCTAAAGAATTTGTTGAATATTTTCAGATAAACAATTGTCTTATTTGCCTGTTGAAGCTACTTCAGTCTGAGGTCTCAAAATAGTGTTTAAACTCTTTATTCTACTATTCCTTGTAGACAGCCTCATATATTAATCAGTCTGCTTTGATGGTCCTTAGAGAATGGTATCTTAATGTGTATTTAAGTACAATAAATAAACCTGACATTTATAGGAATAAAGGAAATGGATATAAGTTGAGCTGGAAAATGTAGTCTGTAACTTAGCAGCCATGTGTCTAGCTAAAACACAAGGGAAGTTTCTACTGTTAAAAAGAAGAAAGGGAGACCAGTACTTAGAGAGAAAGGCTGTGTGCCGTGATCCATGGCTGTACCCCTACCCCCATCTGCCTTGGGCACCCTTCTTCCCACAGATACCACATCATCCTTGTCCCAAGTTAGAATGACCTAAGTCCCATCCAGTAAACTGCATCCAACTCAAAGTCCAGGATCTCTGAGTGATGTGCCAACAGGCTTGGAAGTGGCTCCTAGATGCCCAATGACCTATAAAAAAATCATTTTTCTACCTCCCATGTCACACCCAGTAAAAAATAATGGAATACGATCAGAATAGCCCCAATAAAATTTTTCATTCGGAAAATGGAAGATGGGGAAAAACACAGAACTCACTGGTCCATAGCAGTAGTGAAATTCTGTAGGTCAGAAGGCCATGGAGAAAGTTCCTTGTTGAAACCCTGGATCCAGGCTCCATCAGGAACTGCTTTGTTCATTGTCTTCTATGGCTCCCAGATTTACTTTTTTAGGATGTTTTTTCTGACTTAGATTTTGAAGGAATCACATTGACAAAGGAGAGAAACTATAAGCCAGAGTGGCAAAAGCTTTAGAGGGTAATTTATGGACCCCCACACCCCGCCCAGGCCTCTTAACCTGCTGTGTAAGAAAGCAGGCTGTGAAAGCTGTGTGGCCCCAGAAAGGCATAATTTTGTTTTTGGTCATAGCGCGTGGCATGCAGGATCTTAGTTCCCCAACCAGGGATCAAACCTGTGCCCCCTGCAGTGGAAACGTGGATTTTTAACCACTGGACCACCAGGGAAGTCCCAGAAAGGCATAATTTTTAATGCCAACTTATCTACAACATGCAGACTTTTAGTCAAATGTTTCTAGTCAGAATCACTAAGGTCAAAGATCTCTCCTCTTGTTTCTTGATGTATGCTCATTGATTGATTGATTTCTGTTCATGACCATCCAGTGGTTTCTCTCAAGCTACCACTTGCCACCTGGAGGCCATTTGAAACAACTGGCAACCTTCATCTGCTTTTGCCACCACCTGGCTCACCTTTGAGAACACTTAACCCAAGCCTCTGGAGAAAGGCTCTGTGCATCAACCTTATCTCCTGATATTTGGGGAACAGAGACATTGGCTTTTCCAACCCAGCCCTGCCCCCAAATTCCTGGACATTGAGCAAATTGGCAGAGAACTTCCTTTAGCAGAACTTTCATTTGGTTCTCTGCTTGTGACATGGGAAGTGGTTAATCCCTGCTGGAATGCTCTCTTTTTCAGTATGTTACCGCCTGGCATTGGCGGTAAGCACACCAGCACCCTGTTGGTTTCTAAGTATGTTCGCATAGAGCCGCAGTCTTAGTTGACAAAGGGTCTGCTCTCAAGTTCTCATGGGAAACAGTTTTACTACATTTTTACTACGGCATGACAAGGGTCACCAGCTTTCTGATCTGACCATTACACCATTTCCACATATTTGAAGTTGCAGTTAGGGCACCACCAATTGTCCTTATCAAGTTTTGTATTAGAGCATAGACTATGACATTCTAACAGAAACCAAAGTTCTCAGATAAGATGGAATGTTCTCTTTCTCATCTGAACAGTTCAGAGGCAGGAAGATGTAAAGGCAAGCAGGGAGTTTTGTTCCAGAAGATCACCCACAGCCCACCCCTGCGTGTGGTTACATGGTTTCCATTTCTCTGTCATCCAGCAGAGAGGGGAAAGGAAAGAACAGCTTTGTGATAGAAATGTGATCTGGGAGTTGCCCACGTTGTTTTGCACTTGCTTTGTTGTCTAAGCCCCATGAAAATGCCATGCACTGGTACAAGGGAATTGTTGCCTTTAGCTGATTGGCTATGACTGTGCACTTCTATGGGAGAGGGAGTCCATTATGGAAAGGATGAAGGGGAGAATAGATATGGGGGAAGAATGAACACATAACTAATCATTTTATAGAGGGTATTTAAAAAGTTGACTCGATTCTTAATTTTTCTAATTTCTACATTCTGCATTTAAGACACTTCTGTTAATAATTAAATTAGACCCTAACGTAATAAGCTCTGTACTTATTTGAGTGTTTGGGGGATGTATTTACACAAAAAAAATATTAACCTAACTCCATTAATGCCTAGTTTCAAATCTGTATTTCCAGGGAAGGACAGATGGAATGATAAGGAAAGAACCATAAGGTAAAATGTTATTCTTTAAGCATATATGTAAAAATCTACTAAAAGTTTTCATTATTAACCTATACCCCTCATAATGATTTAAGATATTAAAAACATTAAGAATATCAACAAATGATGCTG
Source organism: Mesoplodon densirostris (assembly GCF_025265405.1). Taxonomy (NCBI): domain Eukaryota; kingdom Metazoa; phylum Chordata; class Mammalia; order Artiodactyla; family Ziphiidae; genus Mesoplodon; species Mesoplodon densirostris. The sequence continues at coordinate 44,683,356 of NC_082675.1, forward strand.
GAACAATTGGAGAGAGATATATATATATCTTGGAGATATATATATATATATATATATATATATATATCTAAAGGAATTGGAGATATATATATATATATCTCAAAAGGAACTTTGATCCCATTTTGCATTGTACACACAGTTAACTAAGGATTAACTAAATATAAAAACTAAAAATATAAGAAAGTAAACAGGAAAAATCTTCATGATCTTGAGTTAGATATACATTTCTTAGATATAAAACCAAAAGCACAAGTTATAAAAGAAAAAAAAGATAAATTAGACTTCGTTAAGATGTGATCTTTGAAAGACACTGTTAGAAGAAAAAGACAAGCTACAGATTGGAAGACAATATTTGCAAAACACATTTGATAAAGAATTTCTATCTAGAATATATAAAAAACTCTTTAAACTCAATAATAAGAAAACAATGACCCAATAAAATATGGGTAAAAGATTAATACAGACACTTCATTTCATGAAAGGAGATACACAGATGGCAGATAAGCACATAAAGTGATGGTCAGCATCATTAGCCATTAGGGAATTATAAATAAAAACTACAACGAGATACCATTACACACCTATTAGATAAAATTGCTAAGGTTAAGACTGACCATACCAAATGTTAGTGAGGACGTTGGAACAACTGAAACGGTCATGCACTGCTGGTGGGAACATAAAATGGTACAATCATTTTGAAAACCAGTTTGGCAGTTTCTTAAGGTGTTAATAATATATCCATCATATAATTAAGACATCCTACTCCTATATATTTGCCTAAGATAAATAAAAATATATGTCTACACAATGATTTGTCCACGAATGGTCATAGCAGCTTTATTTTTTATAGCCCCAAATTGGAAAAAAAATGCAAATGCCCATCAATAGATGAATGGATAAATAAACTGTGGTATATTAATATAACAGAATACTATCAGCAATTTAAAAATGAACTATTGATAAGCCACAGCATGGATAACACTCAAATTGATTATGATGAGTAAAAGAAGCTAGAACAAAGAGTGCATTATTTCATTTATATTCATTATATTCATTTATATTGTTTCATTTATATATAATTCTAGAAGATGCAGGTCAACCTATGGTGACAGAAAGAAGGTAATTGATGGGACTTCCCTGGCGGCCCAGTGGTTAAGATTTTGCCTTCCAGTGCAGGGGGTGCAAGTTCGATCCCTTGTCGGAGAACTAAGATCCCACATGCCTCGTGGCCAAGGAACCAAGACATAAAACAGAAGCAGTATTGTAACAAATTCAATAAAAGACTTTAAAAAATGGTCCACATCAAAAAAAACTTTAAAAAGCAATCAAAAAAGAAGGTAATTGATGATAAGAGAATGAGCAGGAGAGATTGGAAGGGTGGGACTGAAGGATTTCAAGGAGTCTGAGGAAACTTCTGGGTGTAAGAGATATAGTAATTATTTTGAGTGTGGTGATGTTTTCGTAGGTATATACAGAAGGTAAAATTTGTCAAAATGTACGTTTTAAGAAATTGTAGTTTATTGTATGCTTTTATTTCTCAGTATAACTGGTAAAATTAAAATAAACATTTAAATAGTGTCTTTATTAAGTTCTTATGGTTCATAATCTAAGTAGAAGTCCTATGTATGATAATCTAAATATTAGATTTTAATGAAACTATTAAGAATAGTTTTCTGTTTGTAACTCCTTGTTATAAAGGTTGACCACTGCATTTCTTTTAACATGTTTTACATGTTATCAAGCTAAAAAAGGGCACACAAGCACTCATTTTCAAAAAGTATTTTATGTCTACAAAACGATCCATGTATCATTTAAGATAATTGTTAACTCAAGTGAAAGTATATTTATTCAAAGCTGCCAAGGTCACACAAACAAGTTTAAAATAACAACAAAAATTTCTTTTTGGTTTTACAGGTATTATCACCTCTCCCGTTAGATTTGGTGCCATTATACATTCTACCTTAAATTTCTATGTTTCTTTACATTTTAGATTAAATCTTTAAATACTTAAGTCTATATCACACAGAATGAATTATTTTGATATTACCTCTTCACTTTAAATCTGAGTCTCTTTCACTGATTCTTGCTCTTTAGAAACATTCATTAAAAAATTATACTTAAAACAACTGGTTTAACAATTTAAGATAAATTTTTAATAATATAAATTGTAGCCCGTCCTCCCTCCCTCCCTTCCTTCCTTCCTTCCTTCTTGCATTTCCTTCTTCCTTCTCCCTTCCCTTCCTCTTCATCTCACTTCTTTCTCTTTGCTTTACTTTTTCTTTCTTTCCTTTTTTTTTTTTTTTTTTTGTTATTTAAAAACTTCTTTATTAGGCACTTGTGATTATGAGTTCTGGGAATATAAGCTGTGAGCCCTAGCCTTACTTTTAGATATTTGTCTTCCTGTTAGCAAGAAAAGGCAATGACACACACCTGAAGGTGGAAGTTAGTGGAGGGGAATGGAGGGTGGATGGCCTGTTGCTGTGGATACTGCAGATGCTGGAAGGTGCAGTGGAGTCAGACACTACAGTGGTCGTTTATCAAGAATGTAGTTCATTTTCATCATCCCGAGTCAAACAGTGTTATATTTACAGTGATCATATCCAATGACTTTATTGATTTTAAAAAGTAACCACTTTACTAGTTTCCTGTCTTCCTAAAACTTATTGTTTGTAAAAAGTCAAAGGGCCTATAATTTGATTTCTCAAAATAGCCATTAGAATAAAAATTAGATTTACAGAGGCCTTTTTCCTAAAGAAACCACCCATCCTCGTTTCCGTTGGACTGTCCCAGTTTGACCTGCACTCACTTCTTTCAGTAATCATTAAAAAGTCATGTGCCCTTGGAAAAATTATTTAACCTCTCTGAGCCTTACTTTCCTCATAGGGGTAGAGCTGCATTGAGAAATAAATGAGATAATTGATATACCATAGTGCCCAGTCTATTATAATGGCCAAATTAATAAAAGTAATACTCTTTCCACTATCTTTAATTATCTTGAGTCAAGTAGTTATTGTTTAGTACAATTGAACACCATTTTTTACAATGAAGAAATATTTTAATTGTTAAGGTCATATATTACCATCAGACCAACAGTTTAGTGTATTTACTACTCAGTGGTCTTCATTATTACAAATTAAATTAAGCTACTCACAGTGATTGGCTGAGAAGGCCAATCTTTCGGATGTAAATAATGAGTGATAAGGGTTGGATATAATCTTTCTTGATTTCTTGCTTTCTAGAAGGCCTCATTTGGAAGCTGAGACTGTTGTATCAGCTCCACTGAGACAGACAGATTGCAGGCTTTTGCTGATTTAACTTTAGCTTCTGTTATCTTGATATGTTGGTTTTATATTTAGGAGCCATATATTTATTTATTTACTTATTTATTTAACCTCTTTATTGGAGTATAATTGCTTTACAATGTTGTGTTAGTTTCTGCTGTACAACAGAGTGAATCAGCTATACATATACATATATCCCCATATCCTGTCCCTCTTGCATCTCCCTCCCACCCTCCCTATCCCACCCCTCTAAGTGGTCACAAAGCACCAAGTTGATCTCCCTGTGCTATGCAGCTGCTTCCCACTAGCTATTTTACATTTGGTAGTGTATATGTGTCAGTGCAACTCTCTCAATTCGTCCCATCTTACACTTCCCCCTCCCTGTGTCCTCAAGTCCATGTCTCTATTCCTGTCCTGCCCCTATGTTTGTCAGAACCTTTTTTTTTTTAGATTCCATATATATGTGTTATCATTCAATATTTGTTTTTCTCTTTCTGACTTACTTCACTTTGTATGACAGACTCTAGGTCCATCCACCTCACGACAAATAACTCAATTTCGTTTCCTTTTATGGCTGAGTAATATTCCATTGTATATATGTGCCACATCTTCTTTCTCCATTCATCTGTTGATGGACACTTAGGTTGCTTCCATGTCCTGGCTATTGTAAATAGTGCTTCAATGAACATTTTGGTACATGACTCTTTTTGAATTATGGTTTTCTCAGGGTATATGCCCAGTAGTGGGATTGCTGGGTGATATGGTATTTCTATTTTTAGTTTTTTAAGGAACCTCCATACTGTTCTCCGTAGTGGCTGTATCAATTTACATTCCCACCAACAGTGCAAGAGGGTTCCCTTTTAGGAGCCATATATTTAATTCTTTCAGAACAATCTTGGTTTCCAATGTGCTGTCCCATTTTACCCCTCAGGTACACTCGGACTTATTATAGGACATGTTATGCTTTTTGGCTTTGAATGTGTTGACAGAACTAAACTCTTCTGGCTTTATCATTGCTCCACATTATGACCTTGTTCCTGGATTCAATATCATAATGATACTCTTTGCTTTGAGCCTTGACTTGATTTCCTATTTCAGTTTCTTCATTTAATTTGCTTTCATTAATTTCTTTGGAGTATATTTATTATTACTATTACATTATAGTGTGAGCAAGTTCATAACCTATTTTGTGAATAGTGTGTCTTTTTTGGTAAAGGTTTGAAAAATATGCCAAAATATCTTGAAAAAACCTCAGGAAGCTCCATGAAAACATAAAGAAGGTACAGTCAAAGATCAAAATAGTCATTTGAATTTCCATGAGAGAGTCAATTATTTTGTGAAACTAGTCACTTAATTTCTTGCAAAAATCCCTGAAGATTTTTAAGCAGGCAGTCCCACCAAAAGCATGTCAACCCGCACTTTCCTTGAAGTTCACTCATCATTTAATAAAACACCATACCTAAATATTCCATCATGGGGATGAGAAATTAGATCTGGAAATTCTTGGGTTCAGTGAGTTAATGTTTTTAATGATCTAAAATTACCTACCATTTAGGTCTTAACATTTGTGATTGACTAAGAAACAACTAGGTCAGCCCTTGAGTTTCCATTTTAATTGGTACTAGTAGCTGATTTTATTTATTATATTATATTTATTATTATATTTTATTTATTATAATTGATTGGGTGTACCACATGGCAATATAAACCAGCAATTGGACCTGCATCTAATATGACATTTCATTTATTCAATGCCATTTAATTACCATCTATTATATGCTCCACATTGATCGTAGAGCTGGGACTAAAAAGACACTAGGAATAAGACACTGTTCCTAAATTCAGGAGACTCACATGCCAGATAATAAACTAGTTGACTTGACCTATTTGGAAAAGCAATCATGTTATTCAATGGGAAAAGCCATTATTTAGATTTGCATAACTTCAACAGAATAATTATTTGACTAAATGTTCGTTATTCATTTTTAACTGGTTGCCTTGGCAATGTGACCAGATAACCTAAGAGAGCTGAAAACAATGCAAGTGTTTTGTTTCGGTCCATTCTTTTGCGTCCTCCAGGTATAGCCTTACTGTTGATGAAGAGAAGTTATTGAAGCAGTTTAGTTAAGAAGTGATGATTGAATGATCCAGAGTGGTAGCACAAAGACAGAGAAGAGCAGGCAAGATTAAAATAAATGTTAGAAGAAGAGATGTTGAAATTTCCTGACTGATGGGCTATGGGGCTGAGGAAAGTTAATTTTGAGATGTCATTACACATCCAAAGGAAACTGAGGAGGTAGTTGAATATAGAAATCTTAGCCTCTAGGAGAGAGGTGAGGTCTGGAAATGGATAGGTAATCAGGTTCTTTTTGAGACACTTTTGCTTAATAAGGCTGATGTCCATGCTAAACTTAAGGTGAGTGTGTTTCACTATTTGAAGGTTGTGGGTTAAGCAGACATTCAAGTTGATAGATTGGCTAGGAGGGTGAGCCTCAGAGTCAGACAGTGTTGAGACCAAGTTTTGCTTCATATTTTCTGTGTGACCCTGAAGACTTTTTAAAATTAAGTTTTATTGGAGTATACTTGATTTACAGTGTTGTGTTAATTTCTGCTATACAGCAAAGTGAATCAGCTATACATATACATATATCCACTCTTTTTTAGGTTCTTTTCCTATATAGGTCATTACAGAGTATTAAGTAGAGTTCCCTGTACTATAAAGTAGGTTCTTATTAGTTATCTATTTTATATATAGCAGTGTGTATATGTCAATCCCAATCTCCTAATTTATCCCTCCCCCCCACTTTCCCCCTTGGTAACCATAAGTTTGTTTTCTACATCTGTGACTTCTATTTCTGTTTGACCTTGAAGACTTAATCACTCTAAATCTCAGTATCCTCATCTGGCGATGAGATATTATCATATTTGTGCGGTTTAAATGAAATAATGTATGTAAGCATTTAGTACAGTGTTAAGTATATGGTACTCACTCAGTAATTAAAATAACAGTAATCTAAGGTGAAAGCATAAAGTACGTAGGTCTTTAAAGGGTAATGAATACAAAGAAAAGCACTTGTTTATAGTGGTTAAATTTAATGGGATTGTTTTGCTTTTAAAAAGTATCAGGAAAAATTGTGAAAGATTAAGAAATGGGCAAAAACTTTATTTCTGGGCACTCTCTACCCTTCTAGGTTAGCTCCACCTTTGTCTATGAGTTATTTTATAGCTGTTAAATTGTAGAAAAATTAATAATACAAAATGATTCTTGTCCATGGAAATGCCAATGAATTTTGCCCCGTGGAGATGTGCTCTACATGTAAATTCATTTCAGCGTTCGTGATGGCCTTTATATGCGCATCCTTTGAATTCTTCTTTGAACTGGCTGCAACATCTTACTGGTTCCCCTATAAAATAATAAATTAAATAAGATCTTGAACATGTGTTCATTTTATATTTGTGTGAGAATTATGACTTTGTTTTTTTTAATCCTTTAACAAAACTAAAAAGTAATTCTTATCTGTCACCCTTTAATTTGATGATGAAAAATTGTTAGTAATATAGATATAAAAAGAGAAGTTACAAAATTATTTAATTACAAGGAGGGGTGTAGGTACATACTTTGATAAATGTTATTGGACCTGGACCATATTTCCATTAGGATAAAACATTAGTCACATCTTAAAATGCTTTAAGCAATGTTTCCTGAACGTGTCCTGTGGAACATGAATATATTATAAAATGTTTATAGATGTTGTGGAAAAAAAATAAAAGAATCTCAACTTCAAGTTAGCTTGGGAAAAGACTAGAATAATCGAAGTTAAATAGATTTCTTTACTACAGATCTTCTCAGAGTCTTTCCTAAGTTAAATGCATTGTTAATTTCTGAGAAAGAGAGGGAGACATAAGGCTGTAAAACATTTTCTTCTTTCTATTTTTTATATCTATTGATATTTACATTTCCCAAGACACAAACTTAAACAAATCGATTTGTTTAAAACCTGATTTAAAGAAAGGCTTGTGAAATTTCCAGTAATGAAAGGATAGGGACAGTCTAACAGCAGAGAAGTGGTGAGGTGGAATTGTTCTCCCAGTCATCTGGTTCCTGAGGTCCTCCTTCCTCTGTCCTGGAAGGGTCGGCTCTCTCTCTCAGTGGGTCTCAGCTGTAGCACAGCAGTGGCAGGAATTGGCCATTGGAATCTTTCTATTTAAGGGGTCACCTGGGTGCAGCTGTGACTCTCTTCACAGTGGCAGGGCACAATCAACACCACAGACCTTTTAAAACATGCTGTTAAAGGACCTCATGCTTTTACATTTCTAAACCTAACATTTGTGTCTAAATTCAAATTGCTCTGTTATAGATAAGTTGTAACACTTGCTTAATATTTAAAGCCCCCATGCTGCAAGTAATTTAGAGAAGAGTTTGATGACCAAAGAAAGAAAGTGAGACAGTGGTATTGATATGGGGGCCTAGGCCCTAAAATCTATCCCCAAATCTCTACAGCACATCAGGATAAAAAAAAAAAAAAATCTCATCTCACGGGGGCTCACATAACTCTCCCGCATTGTACTGTAGTACTTTCAGAGATCTTTATTGAAACTATTCATCTGATAAATCCAAAATGTGTTTTAGTGTTCTGTTTTTTCAATGATTGAAAAAAAAAACTTTTATCATGGTATTAAAGCAAAAGAGATATATCATTATAAAAGAATAAATGAAGTAGGCATGATTTCCTCGTTAATGCAGTGCTCAAAATGATATATCTCTGGGTTTAGCACTAACTGAAGGGGTTGTGGAATGTATAAGAAAAATGTAGGGGAGGCTCTTTTCACTTAGAGAAACATCTAGTCTGACTGAAGATTTAATAATATATGTAACAAAAAAAGAAACAGTTGGGCTTCCCTGGTGGCGCAGTGGTTAAGAATCTGCCTGCCAATGCAGGAGACATGGGTTCGAGCCCTGGTCCGGGAAGATCCCACATGCCGCGGAGCAACTAAGCCCGTGTGCCACAACTACTGAGCCCGTGTGCTACAACTAATGAAGCCCGTGCGCCTAGAGTCCGCGCTCCGCAACAAGAGAAGACACCACAATGAGAAGCCTGCGCACCGCAATGAAGAGTAGTCCCGCTCGCGGCAACTAGAGAAAACCCACGCACAGCAATGAAGACCCAACGCAGCCAAAAATAAATAAATAAATTTATATATATTTTAAAAAAGGTTGAAAAACAACACAACAGAGAATATAAACAAGCGAGAAGTGTGAATATTGTAAGTGTACATGTGAGAAAGTCATCTGTGTAGGTCGGAATAGGGAGAACGGAAATGATGAATTTTAAAAGAAGAAAGTTCCAGGGATATCAATCCAGGTAGGTGACTTAACAGGTGTGTGGAGTAGGAGGAGGGAAGCAGAGAAAAAAATAAAAAATAAAAGAAGGTGTTTCTGGGCTTCCCTGGTGGCACAGTGGTTGAGAGTCCGCCTGCCGATGCAGGGGACATGGGTTCGTGCCCCGGTCCGGGAAGATCCCACATGCCGCAGAGGGGCTGGGCCTGTGAGCCATGGCTGCTGAGCCTGCGTGTCTGGAGCCTGTGCTCCGCAACGGGAGAGGCCGCAACAGTGAGAGGCCCACATACCGCAAAAAAAAAAAAAAGGTGTTTCTGAAACTAAAGGTTCATGCTGAGGCAAAATAGCAAGTAATCAGGATAAGGTGTAGTGAAGTCAGAGAAGAAATTTTGAAGAATTTTGACATATATTCTTATTTTGATAAGCCACTCAACTTTATGGATCTTTTGATAAATATCAATTAATACTTTGTAAGTTTTCATAAACAATAGGCACATGTAGGACTTCTACTATATGCAGAAATTGGAGCTTATAGTACCTAAAAGCATCATTTCATATTTTTTTCATGTTTGAAAGAAAAGCATACTAAAATCCTATTTGATAGTTTTAGATCACTTTATATTTATCATACATCATAAAATGTGGGATTCACAATCTATGTGGTATTACAGTGTAACTTGCATAAACGCTGATTTTTATAGTATATAATAGGGTATAGTGTAGAATAGAAAAGGAGACAAAGATAAAAATAATTAATAAAAACTGAAATTTAGACTGCTCAGGGTATAAGCTTCCCCTTTTCTAAACACTGGAGAAATGTTTGGGTCCTTTTGTGCGGACCCAAAAACTTGCCTCTTTCAGGGTATTAGAATAGCATGTTAATTACAGTTTCACTGAGTTAAATTACAGGAATTGTTTACATGTATATTAAACTCTTTGCACACTTGATCATCATAATATTGTTCCTAATTGAAAGTGACAAATGTATTGAAAGATTTTTTGTTTATTAATTTCTTATTGAATAAATTCACAAGCTAGAATCCAACATTTTCAAAAATTGCTCGGGCTTCCCTGGTGGCGCAGTGGTTGAGAGTCCGCCTGCCGATGCAGGGGACGCGGGTTCGTGCCCCAGTCCGGCAAGATCCCACATGCCGCGGAGCGGTTGGGCCCGTGAGCCATGGCCGCTGAGCCTGCGCATCCGGAGCCTGTGCTCCACAACGGGAGAGGCCACAGCAGTGAGAGGCCTGCGTACCGAAAAAAATAAAAATAAAAAAAATTGCTCCAAATACCATTTTTTACTATCTCCTACTTTGAACATTCTCTAGCAAAAAGAGGTAAAAAAAAAAAAAAAAAGGTTAAAACAGGTATTTATTTTTAAAAATTTCTAGTAGATCTCTGTTCAATCGTCCATGTAAACAATATGGCTTGTTGGCTTCAATGGACATTGGTTGCACTGATTATATTAGCTCATTGTCAGCTCTACTGATGGAAAGAAAAATAGCTCTGTGATTAGTTTCAAGCTAGGCAGTGAGTTAAATTACCCAAACATTTAAAATAAATTACCCCCCAAATAATCAGTTTCCTGATTATTTGGTTTCCAGGATTTAGCTCTACTTTGGGATAGTATAAAATAGAGTGAAGTGGTAAGTTTTGCAAATATCTCTTAGTGGAACAGTGAGAATTTTGTTTTCCCTTGTGTAACCTCAGAATTGCAAAATACAGTGGCATTGAAACTTGAAGCTGATGATGACTTCATAGTCCTTAATTACAGGTATATTAATGATCGTCACACCACAGCTCTACTTTAAGAGGGCTTAGGGAAGGAAGAGGAAAGCACATATGGATTCTCAGATCAAGATCATCAATCAGTGTTTTGTGACCACCTGGAGGGGTGGGATAGGGAGGGTGGGAGGGAGGGAGATGCAAGAGGGAAGAGATATGGGAACATATGTATATGTATAACTGATTTACTTTGTTATAAAGCAGAAACTAACACACCATTGTAAAGCAATTATACTCCAATAAAGATGAAAAAAAAAAAAGATCATCAGTCAGTATGTGCTTGGATTGACAAGAAATGGTTTTAGCAAATGATACATCTGCATTACCCAGCATTCTCATACGTCTTTTCACCATTGGACTACATATAGGCCCCTGTTGTTTGGGAACTCTAAACCTGAAAGGTAATAGGGCTCATTTTCCACAAACACAGATTTAGTGTTAAAAACATCATAGCAATAAGGGCAGCAGCAGGAAACAAATGCAATTAGCAAAGGAAGCATGGGTAAAACAGTTAAACCCATAACTTTTATGCATTGGCTCAATGATTCATTTCAAATTTAGCTTTTCAGTTTATGTCTCCAGGTGTCCTCTATCTCATATCTACATCTATTTTTTTCATGGAATTATGTGTCATTGGAACAGCTGAAAAAATAAGATTTCACCCTCCCAAATTGTTTGCAACCTCAAAGAGCATAATACAGTGTTATTTTTATACAGAAAGTTCTGTCTTTTTACCTTCAAGAGCAGTTTTTAGATTTTTGACACATTATTACTATTTTGGGTCTTACATAAAACCTATTATTTGAGGGTTTTGCAATGTGCTGCCACATTAACTTTATAATAGTGTTTTGGGATCACGATCACTGTTATCACTTAACAGAAAGAACGTAATGCTTGTGATTTCATTGAGAATTAGTGCTCCGTAAATGACCAGATCCTATGGGGTCTGATGATCAATTATTTATTGAAACACTGTATTCTCCCAATTTACTATTCTACCAACTAGAACATGGTAGCTTTTCTTAGACAGATAGGCTAGATAAGAGTAAAATTAAATAACAATATCCAAGATACTGCTATCTCTACCTACTCTGGAACATACTAAAACAAAATTATTTGCCTTTAAACTACTAATAATATCAAGTTATTGTTCTGGATCTCCAAAGGGGCACAGAAATCTTCTCAAATATGTATTCTGAATCCTCAAGATTTCTTTTATGTGTAGATTATTGAATTATAAGTATTTTGAAACTAATTCTTACTTTACATTTCATTTTATTTACTGTATCTTTTCAACTTCCACTTTGTTGAAATTCACTGAGGCAACACCTTCTGTCTCCTGCTTTCCTACTTTTAAGGCTTTATGATATCGTGGGAGTGCTCACACTTCTCCAGATATCACTGTATAATAATGGGTATTGTCAAAATTTGTAACATAATAACTGAAAAAGTACCTCTGTAAAACCCCCCTCCTGTTCTAGAAGTGATTAAGGTCAGCCACCATGTGCCAAATGAGTGTGTGTCTTAGTTTAGCTTCCAAGTAGTTTTTGATCATTTCTTAGGCTATTTTACAGATGTTGGCATTACTCAACATATCCTGCTGATATCTCAGATCAGTCAGTGGCAGCACAAACAAAGAGATTATTAAAATCTCTCATAGAAATATAATAAAAGTATTTCTACTTTAGAAAAAAATGCGAGGTGGATCTAAATACCAGCCATGCTCTTCCTATTTAATTACAAATTTTTGAGAAAAAGAAAAGAGAGATACTTTGGGATTATGTCAAGAGTCATGAAAATAGAATAAAATTTTAAACATTATTTTTTTATGTACATCTTTTGAGAATAAATGGCACAGTTCCTTTCATAGGTATTTTTTAAAGTACTATCTATGGTGCTGTAAAAGTATTAAAACAGGGCTTCCCTGGTGGCGCAGTGGTTGAGAGTCTGCCTGCCAATGCAGGGGACACAGGTTCATGCCCCGGTCCGGGAAGATCCCACATGCCACGGAGCGGCTGGGCCCGTGAGCCATGGCCACTGAGCCTGTGCGTCCAGAGCCTGTGCTCCGCAATGGGAGAGGCCACAACAGAGAGAGGCCCGCATACCACACACACAAAAAAAAAGTATTAAAACATATTACAATAGTGTGTTGTAAATAACTTTAAGGTAACTTCTATATTAGATTGCTTGTTAATGGTAAAATAGCAAGAAACTACTAGAAAACAATGTATATCAACCCAGCTAACGTGATAGAGCATATGCTTAGATATTACCACTTCTACTTATGAGAATTTTTTTTTTTTTTTTTTTTGTAGTACACGGGCCTCTCACTGTTGTGGCCTCTCCCGTTGTGGAGCACAGGCTCTGGACGTGCAGGCTCAGCGGCCATGGCTCACGGGCCCAGCCGCTCCGTGGCATGTGGGATCCTCCCAGACCGGGGCACGAACCCGTGTCCCCTGCATCGGCAGGTGGACTCTCAACCACTGCGCCACCAGGGAAGCCCGAGAATTGTTTTTATATTTAAAATTTGATATTGTCCTTTTCCCATTACAATCAAGCAAATACCTTCATGAATACTTTAAGAAAAAATCATAATAGATGTGTTTAAATTCATATTTTCATCTTGTAATTTTTCTTTGTATTATTTGAAAGGAAAACAATCATCAGAGCCAGCATTTGTAAATCACATTTTATGTCCTAGGCATTGTGCTTTTTACGTGGTACTCCTCATTTCATCTGACCACAATCTACTTTAACATGTTTGGTATTACCATTCCTATTTTGCAAATGATATACTTGTCCAAAGTTACCTGGAAGTTAAACAACTTATCTGAGAAAACAGAGTAAGTGATGGAGAGTGATTCAAAATCTGGTCTGATTCTGAAGACTATGTTCTTTCCCCTATTCAATCAAATAGGCGTAGTATTTTCAATACACGGTTTTCTCAGCACTATTTCAGAACTGTGTCTCTACAAGACAATGCTTCTTTCTCCAGTGCTACAAGAGAAGTAGTATAGCATGCAATGAAAGAGGAGTGATTTTAAAAGCTAAATTTAGAAACTCAGGATATTCTGATTTGTTGCTTGAAAAGCTGTAACTTGATTTTAGTCCATCAACCATTAATATGATAAAACCATACAAAAGATGTTAAAGAATATGATGGATTGAAACTAGGAAACTGAATTAAAGTATTGAATATTTAAATATCTGTTTCATGGATTTAGTTTTTCTCTATGTCTAGAGCTGTTCTTCATCTATATATGAAGCATATATTTTATATGTTGTAACTCTGAGCCCATCCCCCAAGAATATGTGCAGTAGGAAGGGTCATGGGAGAGGGCAGGGAATAGGAGGTATGAGAGAATATTCTTTTTAAGATATTTTTGCCCCATCATTTTTCATTTTTTAACATTGTTTTAGTATAACACTCTCTAAATACCTCATTTCTTCCAAAATATGTTTAAAAATACAAATGCACTCTACATTTCAAGCTATTGTTTTACCAACACTTTACTTTGGATTTAATGGGGACCACATGCTTAGTTTCGCAGAAGCCATTAGAAACACAGCATATACTTTAAGACTGATAGGTTTTTTTTTTTTTTTTAAAAAAAGGAGAGTGCATGAGATTCAAAAGAAAGATATGTTCTCTAAAAATATTATTATCCCATCTGGGTCTGTAGAGAGTAAGGTGATTTAATTTTGGAATGTATCTTTAGAGAATATGTAGTAAGACATCAATCTCTATTTTTAGAAAGCTAACTTTTTCTGTATACCACATTTGTTTCCACTTCTAAAATTTACTCTATTGGCATCTCCTCCTTCTCTTCCTCTTCCTCATCAAATATTTATTAATCATTTATTTTTTGCATGGAAATATGAAGAATAAGATCCAATCTCTAATCTGTTATGGTTTAACATCTGGTTGCAAAGACAGGGCATTTACAATCAAGGTAAATAATAATTTAAGGTAGTGTGTTTTAAGAGCTATAACATGCATGGCAACCATGTGGACTGAGGCTGCCCTTTTCTCTCTTGTGCTCCAGGTAGACATTGATAATCAATCATGATACTTTCCTTCTGTGTATAGATGTGGGGAAGAGTGAATGTTCCTTGGTACTGAACTCTAGGTTGGTGTTACCTGTGAATTAGCATTTTCATTCAAGATGCAACCTATTTGTTATTCCTGTACTATGGGAATGGTACAGGGATATGATACAAATTCAGAGGAAAGGGCAGTCAGGGAAATGCCTACTGGAGAAATAAGTTTTGAGCTTGTACTCAAAAGATTAATAAGACATAAATTAATAGAACAAGAGAGCAGGACATTCTAAATTAGCAAACAGATGGGAGCAAAAAAACAGAGGTGTTCTCACTTGAGATGTATAGTGGAATAGTCAGGAAACAAGTTAGACTGGTAGCATGACAAAGGTTGGAAAGACTAGAGGATGCCTAGCTAAAGAGATAGAATTTCAACTTGTTGCCATATATTCCTTAGAGAGAGTTCTGTGCCAGAGATATGGGAATCATCAATAGAAAATAATAATTTTAGATGTGTAGATGACATCACACAGGGAGATGTATAGAGTAAGAAAAGAGTATCGGCCTTTGAGAAAAAAAGAGAACCCTATAAAGGAGCAACAACCAGGAGATTAGCTGGTCACAAGGTGAGAGAGGGCTTCCAGAAGGAAGGAGTGGTCAGTGGTATCAAGTGATGCTCAGAGCCCCTGAAGACGAAGACTGAGAAGAACTGTTGAATTTCACAACAAAGCAATCAGTACAATTTTGGTGGGAAAGTGGACAGAGTAATGATAGTGGAATAATGGCTCTGGAGGTGGGGTGAAGAGCAAATGCCAAACTTTAGAAGAATCTGGAAAGAGGAAGCTTAGATAATCCTTTTAAGAAGGAAGGATATAGGATGGTAACCAGGAGAAGGGCTTTGCTTGTCTGCTTCCTTGTTGATAAACATGAAAGATGCTTTAGCATATATAAATGATGGAAAGGAGCCAGTAAGAAAGAGGAGGATGGAAATATGGGGTAATGAATAATTGATAGGACCCTGAGCAGGTGGGAGGCTTTGAGATCTAGCACAAAAGTGAGAGGTGGATACATAAATAGGAATGGGAAGAATAAAGGCAAAAAATCTTTAACTCTTACAAATGCATAGGCTATGTCAAGCTTTGTAAATTCCCCAATTTGGATTTCTGCCACATATACCTCCCCTGCGTTTTAGACCTATAAATTTGTTTGTTTGTTTATTTATTTATTTATTTATTTATGATGCACCGGGTCTTAGTTGCAGCATGAGGGATCTTCCTTGCGGCATGTTTTTAGTCGTGGCATGTGGGATATTTAGTTGCGGCATGCTGACTTCTTAGTTGTGGCATGCATGTGGGATCTAGTTCCCCGAACAGGGATCGAACCGAGGCCCCCTCCCTTGGGAACATGGAATCTTACCCACTGGACCACCAGGGAAGGCACCGCCATTAATTTTTATATCCACAGTGCCCAGTACACTTCCTGGTACACTTTCAGTTTAATTAAATTGAATCTGCCAACGATGTGCAGGATAAATTAGAGGAAAAGGTGGGGAAGAAACTGAATGTAGAGCTGTCAGGAAGCCGTAAGTGTTTCCTACTCATCTCTGTATTTTCATATGCAAGTCTAATCAGAAGTATATCCAGAAAAAAGTAAATTTCATTAAATCAAATTGTTGGTGTTATTATTTAGCAGGTTTTTCCTCCTTGGAAATCTTTACTACAATGATCAGGTATAGTCCATACATCTGAAAAATATAACAATACATGAATGAGTTTTATCTCAATCTTATTAAGATGATAAAAGAATCTTATTAAGATGAGAATGAACTAAAACTCAGGAGTTGAGAACCACAGATACTTTGCCATATAGTAAACCTAAGCATACTTATTTACAATGTAATACAAATAACATACTATTTATTTCTGATATAAATTTCAAATTCCTCTCTTTGAGGAACCAATGATAACACTTGGACAGGTATGATCTAAAGAATGATTTTTTTCTCAACACTTTTCATTCTCTGGCAAATTCTACTTATCTTTTTCTCTGCTACTCAATATTCATTTTCCATGTGGGTTTGTGGTAGAATCTCCCTTTCTTGATTCAGGGCCATTTTCACTACTTACAGAAAATTCTTAGTCTTTGCCTATGAGGGATCACTAAGTTCACTTTAAATACTGAGTTTTAATCAATGGGGCTTTTAAGGAGGTGTCCTCTCTCAACTATGCTCTGTAAAATGCCAGCCCTAATTCCTCATTATCTTGAAATGGTTTCTTTTTCTGCCGACATGATTTTCTAGCATGTTGAGTTTTGCTCCTGGGCCCTTGATTGCTCAGAGGAGAGAGGGTTTTATCTTGCACATGCTTTTGCAGCAAGATTAATACTCTGAGAGGAGTCTGAGCTGCAAACAGTTTCCTCATGGTCAGGAATAAGGACTTCTTGCTATATCCTGTTTAACCCCCTTAACTACCCCCTTTCCTCATTCTCCACCTAGCAGATTGTAAATATCACGGCTTAATTTCAGGGTAAAGCACAATCCTTGCTGATCATTTACATTTATGAATAACCCATATGGTTATATGGGAACGATAATGCAAAAATAGGAACAAATTTTAAAAAATGAAATGAATTTAGTTTGTTGGAAAAAAGAAAATTCTAATAAAGTATGTTGAAGACATGATAAAATTTTCTATATAATCTTTAGATGAAATCTCTATAATAATGACTATAAAGCAGAAAGAGATTCCCCTACCCCTACCCCTATTATCTTCTTGTCTTTTCAGGTGGTACTGCTCTAGGGAGAAGGGCATGGATAAGGGAGTTAATATTTCTTGATTACCTTTTGTGTGCAAGATAGCTGTATGTATTAGCCACCTCATTTTTAACTTTCACAAAAATTCTATTACTTTTAGTATCCATATTTTACAGGGGAGAAAAAAAAGGGGACCTGAGAGCTTAAGTAATAGTCTTCAAAAGTACATAATAAATATTTATTAACGTTTATTACATTAACATGGTCAGTGAAACAAGCATAATCCCTGTCCTCCCAGAGAAAATAAATGAGCAGAGGGGAAAAAAAAGTTGTTTTCCAGGGAGGTACAGCCATGTATAAAGAATTTTACAGTATTAGTAAAAAATGAGCAAAAGAAAGGAAAATAGTGTTTTGGATCCCGAAGAACTTAGAGAAGTATATTTGGAAGAGTTGGATAAACCCAAGGCAGGAAAGTTGCTGTGATCACAGTATCCTGGACTGATTGTTGCAGAGGTGGGTGATGTATGTGAAGACTAACTAGGGTGAGTCCATGGCAGGGATGCCTAATGCCTTGGTACCAGAATATTAGAGAGCTGGTATTTGAATCCAGATCTATCTTATCCCAAACCTCCACTCTTTCACTATATCACATTGCACTCATATATTAAATGATAGGTATGTAAGAGCAGAGCTCAGCATCATAGACATTAAGATACTCCAAAAGCTGTCTGGAAATCTCTTTTACACCAATTTGGAAGCAAAACAGTGACCAAATTATAAGGTCTGAAACATTGACCTTCAATATCCCATTCTTCATTTTGTATCCCCTTCTCAGTCTTCTTCCTACATCCTCGATTTTGCTTTACCAGCTCAGTGTCCCAGTGTCTCATGTACCAGGTATGATCTAGACAGAAATTAGAAATTTATATTATTTCCAAGACAGGCTATTCAAGTTTCCCACTAAAACAAAACTGCATTGTCTTATCTTTTTTTTTTTTTTTTTTTTTTTTTTTTTTGCGGTACGCGGGCCTCTCACTGTTGTGGCCTCTCCCGTTGCAGAGCACAGGCTCTGGACGCGCAGGCTCAGTGGCCATGGCTCACAGGACCAGCTGCTCCGCGGCATGTGGGATCTTCCCGGACCAGGGCACGAACCCGTGTCGCCTGCATCGGCAGGCGGACTCTCAACCACTGCGCCACCAGGGAAGCCCTGTCTTTATCATTTTAAGAAATACATTCCAATGTATCCAAAGAAATGTGTTAGTGGGGCAACTAGAGACATTTTCTGTGTAACCCAAAGCCATCATTTCAAAAGTTCAGGTGCAGGGGCGAGCAATATTGGGCTAGAGATTAAGAAAATATGAGTGTTGCTACACAAACCTTGAAATTCCCTTCAAATTCTAATGTTTAACAAGATATCTTATTTGCCTCTGCTTAAACCAGAAACCTAGGGTAACAGAGAAGTCCAGAGTGGGGGACAGGGCTGGAGAAATGACTTCAGCCTCAGAGAGTGACACAAGATACTGATCCTGGCATTTTCTTATCCTATACTCTATACATATATTTGCATGTATTTGCCTAATTTTGTATAGGGTATGGGGAAGGTGGAAGAGATTGGATATAGGATCCAGATGTTCTCTGTTAGACTATTTGTTCAAATTTGACTTGGATTAGTAATTATAAAATGACCGTAATAACTGGTCCTGTGCCTCATGTCAGCTGATGGGTACGTCAGTCCATTTGCACGTGGGAAGGAAGCCACGTCCCTACAATCACCACTAACAACCCTTCAGTTGGTTCCAGGGGAGTAGTGCTGGCTAAATTGGTCACATCTACATTTAGTTTTTAAATCAGTCAATCCACTTGCTGTTGGGAATGCTTGGATGACGATTGCTTACATACTATCAATTTTTAAGGTATAAAGAGGATTTGAATTTTTAGTAATTGTCCATTTAACACTCTTTCATGCTAAATTTTTATTAAAAGGGATGATTTTGACAAAGATATTCATTTTAATCAATCATAATTTTGTGGCTGTCATTACTGGGTACAATATATATCATATTTCCATTATCACAGTTTGTAACTAGGAACAAATTTACCCTGCCACAGATAGAAGGTGATTATCATTTCAACATTTCCAGCAAAATAGAGTTGTTGCTAAAAACATGGTTATGAGGACAAATAACTCTGGGAAATGCTGAGATATAAAAATTTCTTTTATAAAACTAAAAGAAATTGTATTTCTTTTATAAATCTAAAAGAAATTTATTTCTTTTATAAAAATAAGAGAAATTTTATTTCTTTTATAAAAATAAGAGAAATTTTATTTCTTTTATAACAATTTCTTTTATAAAAATTTCTCAACCCTAAAACTTTTAAAAGCCTTGAATATGCTAATACAAGTTTGGGGTCCCTAAGAGGGCATTATAGGATGCTGAGTTCTCCAAACCTGTTTGACTACAGAAATCCTTTTTAATAGAACATCTTATCAGACCACCAAAGTGAAAACACTTTGGAGAGTGCTGAATTAAGCATCCAGCCAGCCAGCTTCCAGTCAACTCAAGAGTGCTGGCAGACCCCTGCATGCCTTAGTTGCTTGGAAAACTTTAAAAAAATATTTCAGTCTCTAAAATGTTTCTTTTCTCTGAATATACCTGAGATCCAGGTTCTTGGCAAAATTATAAAATTGGCCATATTTGCCTTTGGTATGTTCTTGCCCTTGTTCATAGTGCTTTTCTCTGTCTTAATTAGTTTCCTTGCTGCCATAACTTGTCTCTTGGCATCACATGTTCTTATTCTTGCTTCAGAATGTCCAGAGTCACCCACTGACACCCTTTCCTGGTATTTCTTCCCATTGGGGTACATCATGCAGGACATAAATGCCCACTTCCCCCCTCATCACAGTTTGCTTCTGCTGAATTCCATGGCAGCCCAGCCCTCTGTTAGCTGCCAGGTGTCACAGAACCTATTCTGTGGTAATGTGCTCATGACTGATAAATAGCTTAAAAGTGGGCATGGCGGAGAGGAGCCAGGGACATTTGTGTTTATACTTTAATAAAAACGAATGGGATTTCAGAGACTTCAGCAGGGTGAGGGGTACTTTTGGTTACTGAGATCTGAAGACACCCCTCAATAAACACAACAGAAATGCATGGTCTGAAGAATGGCAGAACTGTATTTTTTTGAAAATATCTAATTTTATAAGTCTAAGACAAATTGGGATTATAATCAAATACCTTACAAAAATCTGTCTCATTAAGTATTGAAATATCTATGAGAATCTAATTTTAAAGGAATGTCCCAGAAAACAAAGAAGTACCTGAAGAAGACAAAATGCATGGGAAAATACTATATTTTGCTACAAATGTTTAATTTCAGAAAATGTTTTAAAAGTTAGGATCAAATAAAAATAGAAAAGTTTATATGTATTCAGATTGCATATATAATCATCAAACTAACTTGAATATGCAAATATTTTATGTTGAAACATCTGTCAAGCTATAAACCAATACCTCAGGATGACTTTCTAGTTGGCCTCAGATTCTAGTTTTACTGTCTAGCCAGCGAGATATCCCAAACTAAATTACATCCTGGATGTTTTTTGACTTAATAATGACATGAAAAGTAATAACAGGCTCAGCAGTGCCAGAATATTTAGTGTCTAACAATATTACCTTTTTATCACTTTGGCCTTAAACATCCATAGGAAAACATATCGGGAGATAGTTATAAATCCTCTAAAAATAATGCCCCTAAATTGCTCACACTGGAAATAACTTTATGTTCCAAAGTTCCGATGGATTGCTTTGCTTCATTTTGTTTTCAAAAACAATTTTATTTAAAGAAAAAATTCAAGATTACTAAAAGTCTCTTTTATCCCATATATATATTCACTTTCTTCAAAGAAATGAATTTTTAAAAAGAAATGAATTCATTAAAGATAGAAATATAAGAAACAATCCTGTATTTATATTGTATATAAGTCAAAAACATAATTAATTAATTAATTAATATGTATAGGTTTGCTTATCTTAAATATTCTCATATTAAATAAATTTATTAGTCCTTTTTAAATTATCAGTGACCCTCCAAGTAAAGTGGTTTATTTGAAGAATTTTTACATTTCTGTTGTTCGGATTTTGAGCTGAGATTTCAGGGACTTTAGCAGGTGGGAGATATACCTGTTATTCCCCAACATGTCAATGAATTTCTACTCAGAATTTTAACTTTAGAGAAGCATGCTACTAATATGTGGGCATTTTAAAGCATTGGTAGCATGATACCAAAATGCCACGCTTGCTACCAGAAATTTTTTACTTTGTAGTCTCCTCCCACAGTGCTTAAAAAAAAATCCGTATAATTTCAGTTATGACACTGCTTTGTAATTTTTATTTTGAAACATACATGTACATTTCTTTCTTCTGTGACCAACATCCATCTTCATCTCCAGTGCCAAGCACAGTTCCTGGCACACAGTGTTGCATTCATAAAAATGGATGTGGCAGCAGTTCTTGTGAAAGAATCATGACTTGGAATGTCATCTGAAATATTCTGTGCAAATAGGTGTCATTTCAAATTATGGCAATAATGTTCGTAGTCTAAATTCATCCTGAGTCTAACACATCACAGATAACTAGATTGAACTTCAAACTCCATCTAAAAAAGATTTTTCTTTATGTTCCTTCTGTGAAAAGAGTACCAACAAATAGTTCCTTATTTTCTCAATTTCATCTCCCCCCTTAATCTTTTCCCATTTGGTCAATGAATTACCAGCATAAAGTATAATTAATGTCTCACATGTATACATTGCTTTACAGTTTACACTATATGTCCATGCATATCATTTCATTTAATCCTGACCATGAAGGAGGTGAGGCAGGTTTAGTGTCTTGATTTGACAGTGGGAAAAACTAACCTGCAGCAATGCTGTGATATCCAAAAGTCACAGTGGAAGGTGTTCAATGTCCCCCAGTACCTAGTCCCCCCTTCTGTACAAAGAGAATTGTTGTTATCTTGCACGACTTAAATGTCCACTTCCCCATTATCACAGTTTGCTTCTACTGTGTTCCATGGCAGTCCAGCCCTCTGTTAGCTGCCAGATGTCACAGAACCTGTTCTATGCTAACGTGTTCACAACTGATAAATAGCTTAAAGGTGGGCATGGCTAAAAGGAGCCAAGAACATCTGTGTTTATACTTTAATAAAAATGAATGGGTCTTTTAGCTAGAATTTCAGAGACTTCAGCAGGGTAGGAAGTATTTTTGGTCACTGAGATTGGAAGACTCCCTCAATAAATATCACAAAAATGCATGGTCTGAAGAATGGCAGAATTCAGAATCTTGGTATGTGGCTGCCCAGTTAATGGCTACGTTTTCCAGCTTTCCTTACAGCTGAGCTTAGTCATGTGACTAAAGTTCTGTTGAATGGAAAGAAAGTAGACATGATGGGTTCAATTTCTTAGTCATATTTTTATAATGAAAGGATGCCTTCTTCTCTTCCTTTCTCTTTTTTGATGACTGGAATGTGAAATTGCCATTGTGGACCATATGGGCAATGGTAAAACCCTACAGATGCCAGAGCAATAAGATGGAAAGACGCTTAACCCCACCTGACCTCATCAGCTCAGATTTTATATGTGAGAGAAATAAACTTTTATCTTTTAAAAGACATTATCATTTTGTGTCTCATTTATAGCAGCTAAGCTCATATATAACTGAAATGGTAACTGAACAGAAGAGGCATTTTTAATGAGTCAATTATTTGTTATGATGCTTTGTATATACAGGCTCATTTTTGTACAGTTGTTCATATCCTATCAATCTGAGAGCTCCCCATATATGGGAAATATGTTTTGGAATGAACTGCCTTATGTCTTTTTATTTTCATATTAATTGAAAAATGTAAATTTTTGTGTCTTATGAAGTAAAATAGTGAGGGGGTCTTCCTAATATGTTCCTAATCTATAGCTTTTCAAAATTTTATATTTTTAGACATTTTCTTCACATTCATTTATTACACTTCTTTCAGAATCTAACATTTAGGACAAAAGGTGTACTCGTGCTGGTACTCCTTTTGTCTTATTCTTTTATGTTTACTGTGACTACTGTCTGGTTTGAAAAGTAGTAGAGAGAATTTATTGGACTTTTCCCTCTCAGCACAGAACAAGGAGTAATCAAACATGACTATTTGGGCAGGATTATTGTGATATGAGTATCCACCATCACACTGCCAGCAAATTTGCTGGAAGATTTAAGTCAGCAAATAAAAATTGAATTTTTGTGGGCTCAGAGCAGTCACATATTGGACAATCTTTTTAATAATCTTAAATCCTAGAAGTTTCTTAGTTCAATAGTTTTTCTGGAAACAAAAGCAATCTTTTTGCTAATTTAAATATTTTAAACCAGGTAGAAATGTGTTTGACAGCTTGATATTTCTTTTGCTTTGCATGGTTAAACTCTAAGTTTTATGTAGATTTGTGCTACACCTTGGAAACAGACTCAGTCATTGAGAACATGTTTTATTTTGGTTCATTAAAATAGTATTCTTTCTTTAGTTGTAAATGTGGGATTTTTATAAATAAATAAAAATTGGGGGCCTCCCTGGTGGCGCAAGTGGTTGAGAGTCCGCCTGCCGATGCAGGGGATACGGGTTCGTGCCCCGGTCTGGGAGGATCCCATATGCCGCGGAGCGGCTGGGCCCGTGAGCCATGGCCGCTGAGCCTGCGCGTCCGGAGCCTGTGCTCCGCAACGGGGGAGGCGACAACAGTGAGAGGCCCGCATACCGCAAAAAAAAAAAAAAAAAAAAAAAAAAAAAAAAAAAAAAATTGGATAAATATGTTTTGGATGTCTATTTTTTTCTTAAATTTACAGATAATTAGCATGGTGTTAAAAACTCATACAACTTTTCAGGAACAAAAGGATAAGTTCTGAAAAAAAGGTTTATAATTGGCATTATAGCTCAAATTAAAGGATTTAGTTTGCTTAGTAGTGGACATGATTTTAAATTTATCTGACCCTTCAGCTCTATTCTTATTTAATGGAAGGATGTTCTAATTCTTCATTATTCCACGGTAATATGTAATTTCCTTTGAGGTTGTATTCTTTCGGAAGTAAATCCAGGCTTTTATTACAAGACCACATCCTCCCTCTCTTTTTTTGTCTGTGTTATAATATTTAGTCTTACAGATTTCCCTCTGCTATGACTGATTGGTAATCCATGACATTTACAACTGACAAAGAATTCTAAATCAGTCATTATTTGTTTACTTTATTGGAACTTAGCACAACCTGTGGAAATGTGCAGGCAGAAATAGATATGCTTCAAGAATAAAGATCCCTCTTTTGATTTTAAGACAACTTGAATAATTTTATTGTGATTATTTAGACTTGATATAATTCATACATTTTAAGCAGTTTAAGGAGACAGTCTGATACTGCAACAGAAAAATGTACATATGTAAATACAAAACAGGTTTCTTTGTTTCTTCTGGTTTCAAAGTTGTATTTTTTTTTAGTCATTTTATCCCCTTTCTTTTTTTTCCCCCAAGGTATTAGTCTCAAATCTTTCATTGCTAATCTAATCCCCAAACTACCTCTTTTTAATTCAAGAGCTTTATTGAGGTGTAATTGATATACAAAACCTGCATGTATTTAAAACCTGCATGTGTATAATTTGATGAGTTTAGACATATGCAAACATCTGTGAGACCATCACCACAGTCAAAGTAGTAGACTTAGCCAGTACTTCCCAAAGTGTTCCTGTGTCACTCCCTTTTTAAAATTTTATTATTTTTTAGTTAAAATATTTTTAATTGAAATATAGTTGATTTACAATGTTGTGTTAGTTTCAGGTATACAGCAAAGTGATTCAGTTATATATATATATATATATATATATATATATATATATATATATATATGTATATATATATATATATGTTCTTTTTCACATTCTTTTCCCTTATAGGTTAGTACAAAATATCGACTATATTTCCCATACAGTGGGTCCTTGTAGATTATCTATTTTATATATAGTAGTGTGTATATGTTAATCCCAACCTCCTAATTTATCCCTCCCTCCTTTCCCCCTTGGTAGCCGTAAGTTTATTTTCTATGTGTGTGAGTCTCTTTCTGTTTTGTAAATGTAAGACATGGAAGCAACTTAATTGTCCATTGACAGATGAATGGCTAAAGAAGATATGGCATACACATAAAATGGGATATTACTCAGACATAAAAAAGAATGAAATAATGCCATTTGCAGCAACATGGATGAACTTTATCATACTAAGTGAAGTAAGTCAGACAGAGAAAGCCAAATTATCATACAATATCGCCTATATGTGGAATCTGAAAGAAAAGATACAAATAAACTCTTTTATTGATAGGAACATTTAACATGAGATCTACCCTCTTAAATTTTGAAAGGCATGATACTGTATGGTTGACTGTAGGCACTGGGTTGTACAGCAGATCTCTAGAACTTATTTCTCTTACATAACTGAAACTTTATACCCATTGAACAGCAGTTCCCCATTTCCCCCTCCCCTATAGCCACCAGCAACCAACATTTGATTCTGGGCTTCTATGAACTTGACCATTTTGGATACCTCATGATAAGTGAAATCATGCAGTATTTGTTCTTCTAGGAACTGGCTTATTTCAATGAGCATAATATCATGCATGTTCATCCATATTGTAGAAAATGACAGGATTTCTGTCTTTTTTAAGACTGAGTAATATTCCATGGTGCAGGTGCATACTGCATTTTCTTTATCCATTCATCTGTTGGATACTTGGATTGTTTCCATATCTTGGCTCTTGTGAATAATGCTGATTTTTACTCCTTAGATTGTTTTCAGTTCATTTATCATTGAATAAAACACAGATTTGGATACTCTCCTTATTATACAAAATGTGTTTGGAGGACCAGCAGCTTAGGAACTGGGAACTCTCTAGAGAAGCAGAATCTCAACCCTATCGCAGACCCCCAGGTGACTGGTATTTAATTTTGAGAAGTACTGCTCAGAAAGACAAGCCATCAGACTTGAGCATGAGTGTGTGCTTGTGTATACCTTTAAGTGGGGATGTTATATTTGTTTATAGAAGTGTCAATTATCTTTGTTTTCCTACTATAATAACTAACTTCAATTTATAATCAATAAGATCACATATGAATTGACCTATATAATTGATCCACTGCTTTTCATACTCTTGAATTGAAAATAATCAGAACTCTCCTAATACTCATTCCTCAGCTATTAGCCACACTTCACGGGGTTTCTGATTCCCCATAACTGTGTCCTTTGTGGAAAAAAAATTCCCTATTAGCCTCCATTTGGAAAGACTGCAGGTTGCTAACACACTCTGCGGCAACGCATACTTCACATTTGGAAAAACAAAACAAGCTTAAATTAGGTTACTTTCCTTGCCTCCATACACTTTCAGCTTTAAATAAGCAAGGTTTTTCAGTCCAAGCTATCTGCTTTTAGGGCAGCACAGTAGAGCTGCTCTGGAGGCAAGATGTCCTGGGTTATCTGTGCTTCTGGAAGTTATGTCATATAGTTCCAGCATAGCCTAGTGTTTCTCATTTGGACAGACTGTGGCAAATGCCATTTAATTTGTCAATATGACCATATAAAGACTCAACGTGACAACTATGAAGTTTATTTGTTAATTTTTTGGCAACATTTAAAAATGATAAATAAAGAAACTTGATGAGTTGAATTGGTGACTTGCTTGTTTGAATCCATCAAAATTACAGAATTTCAGAACAAATACAAATAACATCTTTCAAGTGCTGTTCTTCCCTTACCAGAGACAATATTGTTTCAAATAAATTTTAAACATTGTATTTTAAACGAATTTTTACATATCCATAACACAATCAAATACTTCAGAAGAAATTTGCCCACGATGAATTGCAACTGCTTTCTACCTTTTCCATCTAAACCTTAAGTGTAATTCTCCAAAGACAAACTCTTTTCTGTAAATTGTTTTGTTTTTATTTGTTCCCTCTATAACTCTAGATAATATACTTGCCTATTGCTTGAATAAAATTTAGACAATATTTATTGACTCAGGGATATGAAAAATGAGTATTTTTTTCACACTAACTCTTTCCTTCTCTCTAAATCTTAATATTTACTTTATTATTTTTACTCCTCTTGGATAAGTTTATATATATACCTGCATTTCTTTTTTTAAAATTAATTAATTTAGTTATTTTTGGCTGCATTGGGACTTCGTTGCTGTGTGTGGGCTTTCTCTAGTTGAGGTGAGCAGGGGTTACTCTTTGTTGCGGTGCGCGGGCTTTTCATTGTCCTGGCTTCTCTTGTTGCGGAGCACGGACTCTAGGCGCACAGGCTTCAGTAGTTGTGGCACGTGGGCTCAGTAGTTGTGGCTTGTGGGCTCTAGAGCTCAGGCTCAGTAGTTGTGGCGCACGGGCTTAGGTGCTCTGCAGCATGTGGGATCTTCCCGGGCCAGGGCTCGAACCTGTGTCCCCTGTATTGGCAGGTGGATTCTTAACCACTGCACCACCAGGGAAGCTCTATACATGCATTTCTAGTTCCTGACTTAACAATTTTTGACAGCATCTCTTAGGTTTCCACTTGTTAAATAAAAATCTTGTCTTAATCTTTTCTTCTTCCTTTCTTACTGCTTCTCTCCCCCCACCCTCTAATTCCACATTCTGTCAGTTACACTTTTACTTTGTCAAGGTTGTTGATATTTACTTTATATACTGAACCACAAGCAGGTCTTGAGAGCTTTGGCCATAGTTGACAAAATATTTAAATACCTATAATCAGCATGTAGGTATTGGTCATCAGCATATGATCACCAAAATATTGTTAGTGTGGAGTCAGGTAGTTGCTAAGATTACATTTTCTTCTGCCCTAAGTATAGTAACATTTGAAGGAAAGTGTTCTCATTAACACTGTCCAATGGATTCTCTTTACTTTTATCCTACCAGCTGCTTGAAATCACACCATAGTTTAATTGGCTCTGTAAAGTACCATTAATTGATTGGGTCTCTGTGTGTGTGTTATTGTTTTTCCTTTCATTTGTTATTCTTTTTTTTTTTTTTTTTTTTTTTTTTTTTTATTGCGGCACGCGGGCCTCTCACTGCTGTGGCCTCTCCCATTGCGGAGCACAGGCTCCGGACGCACAGGCTCAGCGGCCATGGCGCACAGGCCCAGCCGCTCCGCGGCATGTGGGATCCTCCTGGACCGGAGCACGAACCCGTGTCCCCTGCATCGGCAGGCGGACTCTCAACCACTGCGCCACCAGGGAAGCCCTCATTTGTTATTCTTGCACAATATGCCTTTATCCCAAGCTCAACATTTTTAGAGTCTTTATTATATACTATATACTCTATCAAGTGGGCTTCTTTTCCCCAACCACAGATGACTCTTGTAGAATTTGTCCATCCCTCAGTCCTGCTTGAATCCTGCAGCACAACAATTAGCTTGGAACTTTCCTTATTTATCTTGGGTGGACACCTTGCTATCTCACTCTGCCTCTGTTTCTGTCTGTCTTCTGCTTTATTCCCTTATTTGTTGTAGTGAACTCTCAGTAGTATTCTAAAACATTGTACATAAAATGTATACTTTTTGAGTATGTCAGAAATTTTCTTCATTCTGTCTTTACAGATGATCAGTATCTGGGCTTAGTATGGAATTCTACACTGAAAACTATTTTGAAAGCATTATTTTTAAAATTTTTCAACAATTGGTGTTTCCACTACAAAGTCACATGATAATTGGCTTGTTTGATTCTTCTTTGGGAGCTTGTAGGGTCATCTTTTTCTTCTTGATGACATGACACGTCTGGATATTTGTGTGTGTGTGTGTGTGTGTGTGTGTGTGTGTGTGTGTTTATGTTATTTATTTATTTATTTTTGGCTGCGTTGGTTCTTCATTGCTATGCACGGGCTTTCTCTAGCTATGGTGAGCAGGGGCTACTCTTCATTGTGGTACGTGGGCTTCTCATTGTGGTGGTTTCTCTTGCCGTGGGGCATGGACTCTAGGGGCGCAAGCTTCAGTAGTTGTGGCACGCGGCCTTCCGTAGTGTGGCTTGCAGGCTCTAGAGCGCAGGCTCAGTAGTTGTGGCGCACAGGCTTAGTTGCTCCATGGCACGTGGGATCTTCCTGGACCAGGGCTCGAACCCATGTCCCCTGCATTGGCAGGCGGATTCTTAACCACTGTGCCACCAGGGAAGCCCCGATGTGTGTTATGTTATTAATTTAGACTTATTGTATTGTGTCATAGATCTTATTTTATTTCTTATTCTCTCAATACTGTTTTTTAGATTGCAACATGTTGCTATATATATATCAACTTCTACATACACAAATCTCCTCATAGAGAATTTAGACTTTAGGTGTAGGTGGAGAAAGGTGCCAGAGAGAAGAGAGAGAAAATTGAGGCCACATAGCCTAAATAGTGCCAAGAGGTAGAGCCAAAGTAAATCCTGAAAACTCAGCTTGAACCCTGGATCAAGCCAGGTTTAGAGAGACCTACAACTAGACTATTCATTTATTTGACCTAATACATTCTCCATTTGTTAAATACAGTTTGCGTTGGATTTCTGTGATGAACACCTGAGGAGTCCTGACAAACATGTACCAAACCCTGTATAACACAAACATAAAGGAACTGAATGTATCACTGGGTTTAAAATGATATACACAATATTGTTGTTTTACCTTGGTTGCTAAGTAAAGATGATAATCTCTTATTGCCTACCTCTTACATTATGGCTTATGTATTTCTTGGAAAACATAACTCTATTTTAACATAATTTAAAACTGTTTTAAAATACATTCTCAAATATATATGCATGTGTTTATGTTTCACAATCCTATTAAGGGAATAAAAGTGTTTCTCACTTGTGGTCATCTTCTTAAACCATGGCAAAGATTGAGGTGTTTATATTATATGCATTTAATATATTACTTTTTTTTTTCAAAATCTGATGACTAAGCAAAATAACCATGTAACCATCTTCAAAGTCAAAGTTAATCTTTGATTTTATTTGTATATTTATCACCAAGAATATCTAAGATATTTAGGAAGGAGAAGGTAGGGTTGCTTTAGTAAATGCCATGCTTTCCATCAAGTCTGTACTGAATTCATTTTCTATACAGAATATCCTATGTAATTAGAGGTTTTTGTCTTTCAGAAAGAAGAAAGGTATTAGTCACCTGCCACCCCTGAAATCTTTCACTATATTTTGAATGTTGGTTTTATTTCTTTTTACATTTATCATTTTTGAATTAAAATTGCTTTTTTCTGTGCTTATCAATGCTTCAATAGCCTCATATTCTAGCATATCTACATATTCATAACTGGGGGTATGTCCCTTTACAGACATTGCTGCTTAGTCATTTAGGGATGCAATTGCCCATATATCTTGCTAGTTATTGCTAACATATACTTTTTAAGTGTGCCTACTTTGATTATGCAAAAGCACTTCAGAATTTGTACACAGGATGGCAGATGATGATGACCATTATTTAATGTAATTGTAGTTTATCCTTTGCCCAACAACTGTTGTATTACTTTCCAATATTTTGGATTTTGGATATGGTGTCATTTCATATTTTAATGTTAATATCTTTCAATTTATATGCTCTGTTACATAAGTATATGGTATTCTGGAATAAATGTTGTCTGAGACATCTAAAGCAAAGATAGGCAGGCCAGTGTGGTGGCTCTAACCGCAAACCCTACTACGTATTCATTCTGGCACATCTCCTGTAGAGAGCTGGAGCACGGTGGCCTACAATACTCACTGATCCTGTCATCCCTTAATTTTTTATTTTTTCCCCCTTATGCTTAAGATTCACTATAAAAGGATTGACCTTTTATTGAAATTAACTATCCATGGTGTCAGAAACTGACCAAAGGATATAGTGTACAACACAGGGAATATAGCCAATATTTTATAATAACCATAAATGGAGTCTAACCTTTAAAAACTGTGAATCACTATATTGCATACCTGTAACTTATATAATATTGTATATCAGCTATACTTCAATTTTTAAAAAGCATACTGATTTTTCTTTATTTTTTAGTGCTGAATGCTAAATACTATATCAAAATGATACAGTATGCTTTGTGTTTTTGCCCCCCAAAGGGGTATATACTATCTTTTAAATTAAGGTCACTGTTTTTCCAATTAGGTACAGATTTTTTCACTCACTATGATTGGGGTTTCTTTTTCATCCCTTAGGAAAGTTACAATTCAGAAAGAATCAGAGTGAGACAGGCCACGTAATGAATGGGAACAGGCAGAGTGAATCTTGCACCCAGTCAGGGTCTTCTACTTGATTCTTTGAATCCTTGCTCTTTCAGCATGAAAACTTTATCAGTTTAATAGGGTGTTCTCCAAAAGCGGAAGGAAAGTGGTGTTGCCACTTGGCTGTCTGCAAAGCATGGGGGCCCTTCCACCACCATTTTATGAGTTCACGACTTTTTGTTATTTTTACCTGTTACCTCTTTTGCCTGAAAATTACTCATTCCTCCTTTTCACCTAGTTGAAATCCTAGTCATATTTGAGGCCTTGTTAATATACAACTTTCCTTTAGAGACATCTCTTACCTTTGATGCTTATATGGGTCTAACGTTCACTGAATCTTCACAGTTAAGAGTTAACAAGGTTAGTATTGAATTTTCCTGAATTGTTCATATGTTGTTGATTCAGACAGCATATAAGTTCCAGAAGAATGCAGAGGTTACTCTTTATTTCTGCTAGTGCCTAGCAAAACACTGAACACAGAGTAGGTTCTTAACATATTGATTTCTTATAATTTTAAATAACTTTTATGAATATGTAACACTATGAGGGAGATAAATGTCTGCAGTTTTCTCTGCTTCAGTGAAGAGAAAACTTTGGGTTCAGAGGATAGTCTAACATTTAATGATCTTTAGAAACATTAGGGCCAACAGAAGTTACTCTTAAATTTTAGCTCATTTTGTTAGCTGAGTTATGTAATTGATTTATAACACTAGTAGGCTTATTTTACAGAAATAAAAATTGCACTGCTTTGTTATACAACATAAAAATATCTAGTCAACTAACTTTAGTCAAATCACTAACTGTAGTTCTTGAGCTTCTTATTTCTTTGCAGATAACAAAGACATGCAACTTGTTTCGTTCTATTTTCACTTTTAAAATATTCTAGGAGAAAATCAATTGTTGTGTCACTTGCCTTACTTCATGAATTAAAAAATGACAGGGGTAGGGGCTTCCCTGGTGGCGCAGTGGTTGAGAGTCTGCCTGCCAATGCAGCAGACATGGGTTCGTGTCCCGGTCTGGGAAGATCCCACATGCCGCAGAGCGGCTAGGCCCGTGAGCCATGGCCGCTGAGCCTGCGCGTCCGGAGCCTGTGCTCCCCAACGGGAGAGGCCACAACAGTGAGAGGCCCGCATACCGCAAAAAAAAAAAAAAAAAAAGACTGGGGTAACTATTACCCACTGCGAAATTTAGTTTCTACTGCTTAGAAGTTTGAAAAGGCTCTATCTATTTATCAAACTTCAACGACTTCTATTGGTCATTTAAATTAACTTACAATGTATTTCTTACTGTTGAAATATGCTTTAAGCATTTCCTTTCCATAGTTTAGAGTTAGTGTTGTATTGCAGTATCATTTGGAATAATAAGATTTTTAAAAAATGAAGATTGCCCTTGCCATCTGCTAACTCTATCAGGCAGTGCAGTGGAATGCAAGTGGCATTTGTTGGAATTGGACAGATCTGGATGTGAAACCTAGCTCACAGCCAACAGAGGTTACTGCCTGGCCTCTGGTTCAGCCTGTTTGATTCATGAATTGTTTGTTTTGGCCTCTGGTACTGTTGACCTATAGGCTCATCCTACTGGTCATCTCTGCAGGTATTTACCCTTCTGCCCATCTATTCCTCACTACATCCCATGCCTTGATGCAGCCACCATGTTTTTGCTCATAGTGCTTTTCTAGGCACTTGAGTTAAATGTGCTGTCTTTGTCTCTGACTCTTCAGTTTATAATCAGGCTGAAAAATGTTGTTGTGGAAAGGTTAGCAATGTGCTAAGGAAATTAAATTAAAGTATTTATATTAAAGTATTAAAGTATTTATATTATATAAACATTAGTTCAGACAGAAAGGAACATGACCCAGACTAAAATTTTCATGCTCTCGAAGTGTTTTATTTCCTTGTACCGTCTTTAAAAGTTAATTTCAGATCACAGTGGTGCTCCCAAGCATAATTTGAAATATTTGAAGTTATAACCATAATAGCTGGCAGCCTGATGTATAAGAAAAAATGATCTGACCTCACAAATACGCTATTCTTAGCCAATATAACAGATATTACATTTACGAGGCTTAATCAAAGAAGTGGCTAGGTAGATTGGTTAGAAAAATGAAGTAATGACATCTAAGGAAGTCTCTCAAATCAGCTCATCCATGCATCTCATTAAAATCTCTGTTCTGGTTAGAATGTTGAGAGCGAGGACAGGCTTTGGATTCACCACACACAATTCATTCACTGAAGACAAGCAAACGGAAAAGTTGATGTACCCCTTAGGGTGGCCACTGGGCCTGCTAGAAAAAACATGCCTACAGAAAATGACCTGGCATGTCTTTTCTCATCCTCCCTACACCTACAAAGGATTTACATTAAGAATAAGGCAAAGAAGGGCCTCCCTGGTGGCGCAGTGGTTGAGAGTCTGCCTGCCGATGCAGGGGATACGGGTTCGTGCCCCGGTACAGGAGCGGCTGGGCCCGTGAGCCATGGCCGCTGGGCCTGCGCGTCTAGAGCCTGTGCTCCGCGGCGGGAGAGGCCACAGCAGTGAGAGGCCCGCGTACCGCAAAAAAAAAAAAAAAGGCAAAGAAAAGCTTATAACAGAGGAGATTATATAGAAAGATAAAGATTCAGGAAATTGCAATGAAGATCATGTGATATTTTAGTGGCATAATACTTTCGAAGGAGGAGAGAAAGTGATTGAAGATAGTCCTTCTAACAGTTATTTGTATTTAGTTTATCCTGGTCTTATGCACAAGCTTTGGACAAAATTCATTTTGACAAGTTTAAGAGCACTAGGATATAAAATACTGACTGCAGCATTTACTTCTTGGACAAGTCAACAAACTATGGCACTTTTCACTCTTCCTCACTGCCTAAGTAAATGGTAGTATAGGTGATAAAATAATAACTCAGTATAGGGCTGTTTCTCTGAAGAATAGGTCATCTCAAGTTGAACACCTTTGCCACCATGCATTTTTATTGCAGTTTTGAGAAGTAATAACAGAATACATGATATATTTCATATATATATATGTATATATACACACATACACACACCATACAAATACATGCACACATAAGTCTTTTCAGGCAAACTGTTTTGCAATATGTTATTTGAGGATGACTATTTTAAAAATTCTATTTAAAAATATTTTATTAAAAGGTGTAATTTACATACAGAAAGCTGTACGTATTTAGTGTACACAATTTGATGAGTTTGGAGAGAAGTATACATCCATAAATCCATCACCAGTCTATGCCATAAACATATCTATAAGCTCCAAAAGTTTCCTTCTGCCCTCTTTAATTATTAGTATGAAAAGTTGTGTTCAACATAAGATCTACCCTCTTAGAAAAACTTTAAGTATACAACAGTATTAACTATAAGAACTATGCTGTTCAGTAGACCTCCAGGACTTGTTTAACCAAAACTTGTACCCTTTGGTAATACCTCCCCATTTCCCCCTTTGCCAATGTGTTTTATAATTCATGCCCTTATATAATCTTCTTACCTTGGATGTGAGTAAGGCCTATGACTTGGTTCTAAACAATGCAATATGACAAAGGTGACTAGATGAATGTTACTACATGTACACAATTATTTTAAATAAGATTGTAATGTCCATCTTTTTAGGAGACTCTACTTTGCTGGCTTTGAAGAAGCCTGCTGCCATGTTCTTTACTTATTCAGTTTTTAATTTTTTTGAAGTATAGTTGATTTACAATGTTGTGTTAATTTCTGCTGTACAGCAAAGTGATTCAGTTATACATATATATATTCTTTTGCATATTATTTTCCATTATGGTTTCTCACAGGATATTGAGTATAGTTCCCTGTGCTATATAGTAGGACCTTGTTGTTTATCCATCCTACATACTATACTAGTTTGCATCTTCATCCTATATGCTATACTACTTTGCATCTACTAATCCTAAACTCTCAATCCTGCTGCCATGTTCTGAGCAGCCGTAGGGAAAGAGCAATATAGTACAGAACTTATGGCAGCTCTGGCCAACAGCTATCAAGAAACTGATACCCTAATGTTGAATTCTACCCACAATCACATGACCTAGGAATCAGACCCCTCGCCAGGGGAGCTTCTGATGAGAACTCAGCCCTTGCTGATGCCTTGATGACAGACTTGCCAAGGATCCAGGTAAGCTATGCCTGGATACCTACTTCACAGAAAGTTTGAGGTGATAAATGTGAGTCATTTTAAGCAGCTGAATTTATGATAGTAATGCTACACAGTAATAGGTAACTAATCCAGTTTTAATATCTGGCACATGGTGTTTTAGCTGGGTCTATAGAAACAAGGTACAACAAATTGAATGGCTTAAACAATAGAAATTTATCCTCTCACAGTTCTGAAAGTTAGAAGTTCAAGATCTTAACTTGCTTATTCGCAAAGACTTTATTCCCAAATAAAGTCACTTTCACAAGTACTGGGGAGAGGGTAAAACTATAGTGTCTTTTGAGGAGACATGATTCAACCCGTAACAGTGAATACTGCTGTAACAATGTCTAAAAATGTGGTAATGGCTTTGGATTCAGTCAGTGGGAAGACTGAAAGGATTTTGAGGACTGTGATAAAAAAAAAGCCTAAATTGCCTTGAGCATTTAGTAGAAATCTGGAATTTGAGGGCACTTCCAGTGAGGGCTTCAAAGAAAGTAAGGAACATGTTATTAGAAACTTGTGATGGGGGAATCCACATTATGTAAAAGCTTAATGAAATTCACTGGTAATTATGTGGGAAAATATATATAAGTAATGAACTTGGTTATCTAAATAAGGAGATATCCAAGTAAAGTGTTGAAAGTACTGACTCTTCTTGCTGCTTATAGTAAAATGTGAGAAGAGAGATACTTTGAAGGAAGACTTGCTAAGCAAAAAGGAACCAGGTCTAGATGATTTAAAATTGTTTTAGCCTCTCAAGATGGCAAGAGATTTTACAGTTAATTAATAACTTCTGAGCAGTCAGCAACCATCAGGAAAGAGATACTCTTGCCTTAACTGCAAGGAATGTATAAGCTTGAAATGACTGGGACCTGCCACATGGAGCGAGCCTATCCAAAAAGCATGACAACACAGTCAAAGCAGAATTGTGGGATAAAGAGGTAATCAATGATAAAACAGTTAAATCCCTGAATTTGGCCACAATTGTTTTACCTTTGCATTTGTGAATCAACAAATAGTGTGAGCTGGGCTTCTGTCATGTAAATATTGAGTAGAATGACTAAAATCAAACAAAAGTAAATAAAAGGACAGTGAAAATCATAAGAATAAAGCTGTGTGTGTGTGCGTGTGTGTGTGTGTGTAGGTTGATAAAAATAAAAATATAAAGTACAGAATACGAATCGCACTTCATAATTTGAAATTTCTGCCCAGCAAAATACAGTTGGGAATAGAGTAATTATAACTGGAGCCAACATACAACTCCTTTTTCTGAGAGTAAAGAGAAGACTTAAGTAATTGGAGAAAGTTATGGCAATATTCTCAATATACTCAAATTTTGTACAACGAAAACCCAAGACATGGGTGGACCAGGTACACAATTGGGACTGCAACACCTAGTAGGTAGGTAAGTCTTTCCCTACCAATATTCTAATAGTATTGTAGCACTGCTGAAAGACACAAGTCATTTCTCATCTTCTCTTAACACAATTTTTGTCATTTTTAGTGTTGAATATTGGCATTAATCATGTTCTAATATAAATGAATGACTCCAGACTTGATAGTCAGGGGGAAGATTAAGAGTAGACCCGAGGAGAGACAATGACTTTTCCATA
The DNA here is from genome assembly GCF_025265405.1 of Mesoplodon densirostris. NCBI lineage: Eukaryota > Metazoa > Chordata > Mammalia > Artiodactyla > Ziphiidae > Mesoplodon > Mesoplodon densirostris. The sequence continues at coordinate 44,720,631 of NC_082675.1, forward strand.
ATATGACTAAAAAAGAGAGACAACATAGAACTGGATGTGCCATAGAAGAGACAGTAACTTGGGGCTTGCAAAGGACAATGAATGTTTTAGAATTCTCTAGTCAATCTGAATTAAGTTCCTTGGTAATTTCTCTTTCTTAAAGCCAAAATTAACTTTCAAGAATAACTTTTTCCCCCCAGAAATTATTCACATGACAGCTGGTAATACCTCCAGTGATAGAATAATGGGACATGGTCATCAGAAACTGACCCAACCATGAGGTGGGTTGGCCGTTCCCAAGCGCAGCAAATAATGCAAACACCTGGCCCAGCCTTTTCATGCGAAGTTTTAGTTCTGAGTTCTGTATTTGGGTTATTAGTTCTATGTGTGCATACAGGTAGGTATCACCAGTTACTTGATTTCATATGGGAAAGTTTTAATGAAAAGCATTCCTTTCTAAAACCATAACAGAAAGTCTTAAGGTATTCAGTATACGGTACTTCCTTCTCCCCTCCATTCCCAGTCCCTAGGAATACTCTATTAGATTGTCCCTCTTTAGAGAAATAGGAATTGGCTATGAAAATAGATGTGCTGCACAAACTACCAAATTATCATATAAGATTCAACAAATGTTTATAATTTTAATGCTAGTTTTATTTAACATGTTAGACTCTCTGTTCAGTAAGAAATTAAAAAATAATCTATTCTAACCTATTATAGTCTAGTGTCTTTAACAAAACTCTGATTTTCTGTCATGTTATTTCCAAGAAATACTGTTCAGCTTGTTATTCTGTGAAAGATTTGCAATATCTTTTGTATTTAATATCTTGCTGCTTTTTTATTCTAAAGCAGTGGCCTCTTTTTTAACTTAATAAAGAAAATTGAAGAAAAAAAACCACAAGGAAAGTCATTATCCTAGGCTGGAGTCAATACTATCATTGCTATTCAAAGGCAAGAATTAATCAGATATTAGCTTGCAGCCAAGGAAACCGTTTTATTTATAATGGAAGGAAACAAAAGCTAAAGGCAGGTAATGCATTAGGACCTGAAAGAAGCACAAGGGGAAAAGAATAGGATCACTCTTACTAGTTACTTTTTACTTTCACTTGACACATTTGAACTATTGTACTTCGAAATTATAGCAGATAGATATATTGCAGGCCATCAATCAATCAATATATTGTTAAAGCATGTGAATCTTGATAAAGTGTCATCTTATTTATTCCATACTAAATATTGGATTTTATTTTATACATATTGGAGTATGAATATTTCCAGCTTCTAAAAATAACTTGGTCTTGTTACCTTGTTCATTAATTTGTGTTCATTCAATAAATATTCGTTGAGTGCATAGTATATGCAATCATTTGGATCTTCCTCTATATGCTGTATATACAGTAGTGAATAAAATAGAAAACCCTGCAGTGCTAATGGAGCCTGGATTCTAATGTTCCCAAATATAACCAATTTTCTAGATAGCTTAGATTCAATGAAAAATATTTAGATCACTTTGTCTCTCTGTCTCTGACTCAAAATCAGTTATTCTTGCAGGTGCTCCAAATTGTTAAACAGATTGGGATCCAGATTTTGACCACTTATTATCCCTGAACCTTTAAGCTGTGGATTTCTTTTACCTAAATCTTTTGCTATGTTTTTATATTACTGTTTCTTCTACTCCCTACTCTTTTCGTCCTAGACTCAACCACTTCACCATTTGAATATATATATATAGCACATCTTTTAAAAAAACATTCCATTTGTTTGCTTATTTATTTATTTATGGCTGCACTGCACAGCTTGAGGGATTATAGTTCCTCAAACAGGGATCAAACCTGGGCCCTCAGCAGCGAAAGCCTGGAGTTCTAACCACTGGACCACCAGGGAATTCCCATATAGCACATCTTTATCTGTTCATCTGTGGACAGACACTTGGGTTGTTTTCATATCTTGGCTGTTGTGACTAATGATACAATAAACATGGGAATATAGATACTTAGTCTGTATCCGGTTTTCATTTCCTTTAGATATATACCCAGAAGTGGGATTACGGGATCGTATTGTAGTTCTATTTTTAACTTTTTGAAGAAACTTCATACTGTTTTCCATAGTGGCTGTACAATTTACATTCCCACCAACAGAAGTGAAACATTTCTTGTCAAGTGAGATAAAATTTTTGTGAAAGTTGGAGGCAGTTAACTAGTGACATAAATTGTGACCCTCAATGGAAATGTGCCTCAGAGAGCCAACAATTTCTGAGAATGAATCGATAGTGAAGACACAAGTATAGTTACATTTTACTACATTTTGTGGTCTGAATGATTTATTAGTATATATACTAGTGTATATACAGTGCAGTTGAGAAGACAAGGTCCCTCCAGAGAGCTTTGCTGAATGTCAAAGATCCAATGAACTTGACCTCATTACTCCTCAAAATCACCATATATCACAAGGATTGTTCTTTTCCCTTCAGAGATAAGAAAACCCTGACATAGAGAGTTTGAATAAATTGCTCAAGGTCACACAATAGGCACGCAGTGGAATCAGAGATACTATACTAGAGATACTATTCCAGTTATCCCAAGTTTACAAAGTTATAAAAGATCCACAGATTGAAGAATATTAGCATCTAAGGGGCAGTCACAATACAAATATAATGCGATGCTTTTCACAAGTTACACAAGAAATATCTAAGGGAGTGATTATCACACTTCTCTATAGATCCTATGGTTTCAGTGATAAATCTTCCAAAAAACAAATAATTCAATTTCTTGAGAAAACAGTTCACCTTTTCCTATATGATGTGTTGTGTGCTTTTGAACAATTGTGTTTGAAAAAAGAATGAATTCCACTCCGCATGATCTGAAAACCACTGGTCTAGCCTAGGGGAGAAAAATTGACATTCCAAAGTAGGAAACACTGGATTAAACAAGGGAAGAAGTTTTCCTGAAAGAAGTTACGTAATTTTCAAAGTTCACTTTGAACACAATATCAAATGAAATCCTTGAGATAGAGCAGAACTGAGAACAAGGAAGGAACACTATTAAGTTACATGGAGGCTCTAACTCTGGGCATTATTGCTTGTGCTGCAGACCATGTTTTCCATTTTTGTAAGATAATAGCTGCTAGAGATAGAGGTAGTGATGTATTTGGAAAACATTACAAAAGTGAGTACGTCAAAGTGATTTAAGAGGGAATATTATGTCCAGGTGAAGTGCCGTGTACCAAGAGAAGTGGAATCAAAGAGAAGCATATGATTAAACCTGGCTGAAGTACTTTGACAAAGCTAATCAAAAAAGACAGTCTAACAGAGCCAGCTAAGTACTTCTTGCTCATCCTTTCTCTGGGATTTTGGGATGTTTTGAATTTTCATCTATGTGACATGTGAGCTCATGTTGGTCATAAGCATTCCAGATAAAATATCACTTACAAATTTTAGTTTATAGATGAATTAACTGCCGATCGAATAGTTTCTGGGAAAGTATTGATGAAGGTAACATGGCCACACTCTGCAGTATGTGTATTTGTTAGAGCCATCGTCTTTTACAGGTGACAGAATAATTGTATTTGTGTTGTATACCTATCAAAGAATGAGAACAATTATCAGTCTGATGATTTTTCATATCACATTTCATTGTGTATTTTTTGACAAATTATTATAATCATTATTTACATTTCCAAATAGACTTTTTGAAAAATAACAACAGGGTGTTCCAGCAAATGACAACATATGATTCAACTTATTCCTGCTAAATTATGAGCCTCTAGGGTCTTTCATCATGTTTTATTTATCTTTGTCTTGACCCCAGCACACAGAACTCATTCAATAATTTTTGCTGAAATGTATCAGCAATAGGTAGACATATATATCAACCTTTCATAAATTTAATGATAGTGGAAATAAAGCCCATCAAAATGGTGTCAGTTAATTAGGATGATGACCTTGTAAAAGTGGAGGATGTGGGAGGAGAAAATTAAAGGCAGAAGAGGCCTTGGAGTTAGACAGTTCTTTGGTTAAAATTCTTGCTCTGCTATTTATTGGCTATGAAATATTGGGCTAATTACTTCATCTTGAAGCTTTAGTTTTCTCATCCATAAAGCAGGATAAAATAAGACCAGCTTCATAGGGTTGTGGAAACTATATTACAATAATGTACATAAATCAGGATAGTACCTTTCCTTTGGTTAATTATAGTTTAAGAATAGTTAAGAATAGTTCACGAAAAAATGCGTTAAAACCCTCAAAAGGCTGGTATAGGAGATTCTTTGACTTAAACGTTTGCATATTTATCTTATATAACTGGTGTGACTTAATTCCTTTGCTCCACGCCCACCTTTGCTGCACCTGGAATGCTGCACTCAGCGCAACACAAACCCTGCCTCACTCTAATAGTATGCAAATGAGAAAACATATATGCAAATGAAAGTCCCAGTAATTAGAAGTTGGGCCTCAATGGCTTTAGTATTTCTGCCTTTGAGGAAAGTCTGGGGAAAAGTTTGAGAGGATTTTGTGCCACAAACGAAGCCCTGAGGTCAAGGAAGGGAAGCATTTGACTTATGTATGTAAGATTCTAATCTCAAGCTTCCTTCTAGATCCTGCAGAGCTGGCCAAGTCAGGGAGGGTAAAAACCAATGTAGCTTTACTAGTTTGACTCTTCAGTATTGCTGTTTAGAAGAAAAACCTAGGAACCAGAAAGCAAGGGCTAAGCAAATGCAGAGGTTTCTCACGTCCTGTGAAGCTTGGCCTGTGTTCAAGGCAAAGTAGGCTCACCCTCTGTGATCACACTCCCTGGGTTCCTACCGCCTCTAAAGGGTGGGTTGATGAGGGTAGAGGTGGGCAGGGGCCTCCCCCTCCCCCTCGACTCCATAGGGAGTCGACAAATGGAGCATCGCATGGGGTTACCCCATGTATGAGCAAGTCACAACACAACCACAGAAGTACATGTCCCAAAGGCTCCTGACTTCCCTCTGATGAGTCAGGGTAACACCACATGCTGAAACAGACATACTCCAGTATGTCAGTAGATTATCACAAGAGAAGTTGATTTTACATTTGTGTGAAGTCCAATTGGAGGTAGGGGGGATGAAGCAGGGTGGTTATGGGCTTGACAATCAGATTGCCTGGGTTCAACTCCTGCCTCACCATAGACTAAGTCTGTGACCTTGATTAATCTCTCTAGGCTTTGATTTTCTAACCTGTAAAAGTAATAATTTTATATTATGATGCCAGGATAATGTAGCTTAAATAGGAGTGAAATAATGATAGGACCTAGTTTATAGAAATGTGAGTACTAAACAAGATAATTCATGAAAAGGACTTAAACTGTAATTAACACATAATAAACATTCAACGCATGTTAGCTATTATAGTTTTTATTAGAATAGACAATTGCATTTTTAATCTTTTTCCATGATGCCAATATTTCTGTACTTTTGTTATTACTTAGCTCCTTTTGTAGGTAGGAATTGCTCTATCTTAAACTAAAATAATGTCCAGGAATAGATTTTTAGCCACTTGTACATTGTGCCTACTGCAATGACTGTCTTTTATTGTCCTTCCTACTTCCCTCATCAGTGACACACAGTGTAAAGACTCTCTTAGGGAAAATGGAGCAGGGAACACTAATTAACAGCACAATTATTTAACACCTCACCTCCTCTTTCTAAAGGGCAGGCATCCACCTCCTCATTCCTCACACTGAAAGCTGTAACTTCCTTTTCTTTTGATGTTGATCTTAATCATAGTTCACTAGTGGGTGTATGTTCAAGGGTAAGGATTAACTTTTATTCAATTTAACATGACAAATATTTATTGAGACCTACTATGTGTCAGCTAATATTCTAGGAACACATCAGTAAACAAAACAAAGATTCCTGTCACTGTGGAGTTTATATTCTAGGAGGAGGTGGTGCCCGATAATAAGCAAGATAATGTAAAAAATAAACAATGTAATATTCTAGGAGATGATATATGCAAAGGAATGAAGCAAATGTAGAGTAAGGGAAAGAGGATGTGGAGCAAAGGATGGGAGTTGGTTGCGATTTCACATACGTTGTTCCGGTTGAGAAGGTGATGGCTGAGCTAAGACTTGAAGAAGGTAGAAGAGTTACTCAGGTCACTGAGGGAAGAGGGTTCCTGATAGAGGTAATAGCTTGTGCAAAGGCCTTGAGAACACATGCATGACTACCCTATAAGTTTATTGTGAGGGTTAAAAAAAAACCCAAGGTCATCGAAATCCTTGTGGCAGAACTGGAGATGCGCTGCCCAGTTCCTTTTTTTTTTTGCGGTACGTGGGCCTCTCACTGTTGTGGCCTCTCCCATTGCGGAGCACAGGCTCCGGACGCGCAGGCCCAGCGGCCATGGCTCACGGGCCCAGCTGCTCCGCGGCATGTGGGATCCTCGCGGACCGGAGCACGAACCCGTGTCCCCTGCATCGGCAGGCGGACTCTCAGCCACTGCGCCACCAGGGAAGCCCCCAGTTCCTTTTTCAAGGAAGGACTTGCTGCCCATGGTGGAGAGTGGTTGGCAGGCAGACTCCAGCTGTGCACTCTTTTCAGCTACGGAGAGTCACCTACTAAACATCCCATCCTTCAAGACAGCCTGCATCCGGAGCTGAGTGGTATAAAGGCTCACCCACTTTGGCTCAGTGAGGGACCCAGTGATGGGCTCCCTGCCAGGCTGGCTGAGGTCTTATTGGGAGAAAGACCTCTCTTCCCTCAGTCCCATCCTGCTTCCTTCCTTTCCTTTCACAGGTTTTGATCTTCCAGGGAACCCAATCTGCAACAGCATCAAATTAAGCTTATTATGAATTATTACAACATGGATTAGCTCTAAAAATCCATAACTTTAAGGAGGAAGAAGTACATGGTAGGAAGATCATAGACTGAATTACAGCTCTCATCATTAACTAACTGTGCTCTTTGACAAGTTTCTTAAACTCTTTTATCCTTAATTGCCTCACTGGGAAAATTGGACTAATAATTCCAACTCCCTTGATTTTTGTGTGAATTCAATTATATGATAAATATATAAAGTTCTATGAGTGTCTTGCACACAATTATTTGCCACAGTATAATCATTCATGTACTCTTCCCATGATACTAGCCTATGTATATGCTGTGATTAATTTTTTGAACTTTTTATTATGTATAACATACATGACAAAAAAACACAAATCCACAAAGGAATTTTACAAGGTGAACAGATCCATTTCATCAGAATCCAGACCAGTATCCAGACCAAGAGAACATGACCCAGGCTTCGGAAGCCAACCTCAGGTCTCCTCCTAGGCACTGGCTCAGCAAAGGTAATACCAGGGATTAATTCCCCCATTTTTGACTTGTATAAAAATGGAATCAAACAATATTTGTTCTTTTGTGTCTGCCTTCTTTTGCTTAGGCTATATTTGTTAGATTCACCCACATTATTATATATAGTTGTAGCACATTTATTTTGTGGTTCAAAACCTGAGAAACTCCCTGGGTGAAATCTGAAATTGACCCCCATACACAGAGGGTAAGGAGAACTAAAAAAAGAAGCAGGTCACCCCAGATTGGTAGGTGTCAGCTTTAATAAGCAAGGGAAATTATATACGAGGCTTGTCTTGGTGGCCACAAAGTAAGTATGTATCTGCATCCACCTGCCAGAGTCTTAAAAATTTATATAGAGACCTTAACTGGGTTCAGATACATATTCAATTCAGATGGTCTCAACAACACCTTACTTTCTCAAGGCTATGTCCTAGAAATAGCTACTAGTGTGGGAATGGTGGGTAGAAAGTACACTCCAAGGATGGGGTGGGGGTGAGGAGTCTCTGATTGCCTGGATCCAGCTCACAGGTCAACCAGTCATGTCCTCTTGATGACACCCTCCAACCTTTTCATTACTGTGTAATACTCCACCTTGGGAATGTCCTACTGTTTATTTGTGCCTGTTTTGCTGATAGGCATTTGGGGCTATGGCAAGCATTGCTGTAATGAATATTCTTATGCTCATCCTTTTTGGAGAGTGAATGTATGTATTTCTCCAGGGTATTTTCTAGAAGTGAAATTGCTGAATTGTAAAGTAGGTATATGCCTAGTAGATATGACCAAACACTTTTCTAAACTCAGTATGTCATTTTGCCCTCCTGTGTGAGTGTATGCAATTTCTGGTTTCTCTGAATTCTTGCCAACACTGGACAGTGTTAAAAAATTTTTAGTTATTCTGGTGGGGGTGTACTGGTGTCATATTGTGATTTTAATTTGCATTTCCTGAAGACTAATGAAGTTAGCCAACTATCTATCTATCTATGTTTTTATATTTTAAAAATTTTATTTATTGTTTTTCTTTTTTTAAGATCTTTATTGGAGTATAATTGCTTTACAATGGTGTGTTAGTTTCTGCTTTATAACAAAGTGAATCAGTTATACGTATACATATGTTCCCATATCTCTTCCCTCTTGCATATCCCTCCCTCCCACCCTCCCTATCCCACCCCTCTAGGTGGTCACAAAGCACCGAGCTGATCTCGCTGTGCTATGCGGCTGCTTCCCACTAGCTATCTATTTTACGTTTGGTAGTGTATATATGTCCATGCCACTCTCTCACTTTGTCCCAGCTTACCCTTCCCCCTCTCCATATCCTCAAGTCCATTCTCTAGTAGGTCTGTGTCTTTATTCCCATCTTACCCCTAGGTTCTTCATGACTTTTTTTTTTTCTTAGATTCCATATATATGTGTTAGCGTAACGGTATTTGTTTTTCTCTTTCTGACTTACTTCACTCTGTATGACAGACTCTAGGTCCATCTACCTCACTACAAATAACTCAATCTCATTTCTTTTTATGGCTGAGTAATATTCCATTGTATATATGTGCCACATCTTCTTTATCCATTCATCCGAAGATGGACACTTAGGTTGCTGCCATCTCCTGGCTATTGTAAATAGAGCTTCAATGAATATTTTGGTACATGACTCTTTTTGAATTATGGTTTTCTCAGGGTATATGCCCAGTAGTGGGATTGCTGGGTCATATGGTATTTCTATTTTTAGTTTTTTAAGGAACCTCCATACTGTTCTCCGTAGTGGCTGTATCAATTTACATTCCCACCAGCAGTGCAAGAGTGTTCCCTTTTCTCTACACCCTCTCCAGCATTTATTGTTTCTAGATTTTTTGATGATGGCCATTCTGACTGGTGTGAGATGATATCTCATTGTAGTTTTGATTTGCATTTCTCTAATGATTAATGATGTTGAGCATTCTTTCATGTGTTTGTTGGCAATCTGTATATCTTCTGTGGAGAAATGTCTATTTAGGTCTTCTGCCCATTTTTGGATTGGGTTGTTTGTTTTTTTGTTATTGAGCTGCATGAGCTGCTTGTAAATTTTGGAGATAAATCTTTTGTCAGTTGCTTCATTTGCAAATATTTTCTCCCATTCTGAGGGTTGTCTTTTGGTCTTGTTTATGGTTTCATTTGCTGTGCAAAAGCTTTTTATTTATTGTTTTTATTATACTTGACATACATTATGTTATTTTTCAGATGTACTACATAGTGATTTGACATTTGCATATATTATGAAATGATCACCACGATAAGGCTAGTAAACACCTGTCCCTATACAAAGTTATTACAATATTATTGACCATATTCCTTGTGCTGTATATTACCTCCCTGTGGCTTATTTATTTTATTACTGGAGGTTTGCATTTCTTAATCTCCTTTGCCTATTTTGCCCACCCCTCCCCACCCCATGGCAAACCCTTCTTTATCCTCTGTATCTATGAGTCTGTTTTTGTTTTGTTTTGTTCATTTTGTTTTTTGGGGTTCTACATATAAATGAGATCATATGGTATTTGTCTTTCTCCTTCTGATTTATTTCACTTAGCGTAATACCTTCTACATCTATCCATGTTGTCACAAATGACAAGATTTCATTTTTTAATTGCTGAATAATACTCCATTTTATTTACATACCACATCTTCTTTATCCATTCATATATTGATGAACACATAGGTTGCTTCCATTATCTTGGCTACTGTAAATAATACTGCAATAAACATTGGAGTGAATATATATTTCTTAAAATATTAATTAATTAATTTTTGTCTGCGTTGGGTATTTGTTTCTGCGCTTGGGCTTCCTCTAGTTGCGGAGAGCAGGAGTTACTCTTCGTTGTGGTGCACAGGCTTCTCATTGTGGTGGCTTCTCTTGTTGTGGAGCACAGGCTCTAGGCATGCAGGCTTCAGTATTTGTGGCACACAGGCTCAGTAGTTGTGGCTCATGAGCTCTAGAGCTCAGGATCAGTAGCTCTGGCACATGGGCTTAGTTGCTCCAGGGCATGTGGGATCTTCCCAGACCAGGGCTCAAACCCATGTCCCCTGCATTGGCAGGTGGGTTCTTAACCCTTGTGCCACCAGGGAAGTCCCATGAATATATCTTTTTGAATTAGTATTTTTATTTTCTTCAGGTATACCTAAAAGTGAAATTTCTGGATCATATATGAATATGGATCTCCACATCCTTGCCAACACGTGCTATTTGTTTCCTTTTTTTAAAAATTTATTTTATTTGTTTATTTTTGGCTGCGTTGGGTCTTCATGGCTGCATGCGGGTTTTCTCTATTGTGGTGAGTGAGGGCTACTCTTCGTTGCGGTGCACAGGCTCTAGGCACGTGGGCTTCAGTAGTTGTGGCACATGGACTCTAGAGCACAGGCTCAGTAGTGTGGCACACAGGCTTAGTTGCTCTGCAGCATGTGGGATCTTCCTGGACCAGGGCTCGAACCCGTGTTGCCTACATTGGCAGGCAGATTCTTAACCACTGCACCACCAGGGAAGCCCTATTAGTTGTCTTTTGATTATATTACAAAGCTACAGTAATCAAAACAGTATGATACTGGCACAAAAACAGACATATAGAGAGCCCAGAAATAAACTCAGACTTACATGGTCAATTAAATTATGTCAAAGGAAGCAAGAATATTCAATGGGGAAAAGATTGTCTCTTTAATAAATGGTGTTGGAAAAACTGGACAGCTACATAAAAAAGGATCAAACTGGACTACTTTTTTTTTTTTTTTTAAAGAAGATGTTGGGGGTAGGAGTTTATTAATTAATTAATTTATTTTTGCTGTGTTGGGTCTTCATTTCTGTGCGAGGGCCTTCTCTAGTTGTGGCAAGTGGGGGCCACTCTTCATCGCGGTGTGCGGGCCTCTCACCATCACAGCCTCTCTCGTTGCAGAGCACAGGCTCCAGACGCGCAGGCTCAGCAGTTGTGGCTCATGGGCCTAGTTGCTCCACGGCATGTGGGATCCTCCCAGGGCTCGAACCCATCTCCCCTGCATTAGCAGGCAGACTCTCAACCACTGCGCCACCAGGGAAGCCCCAAACTGGACTACTTTCTCTCACCAAATACAAAAACAAATTCAAAACTTAAGACTTGAATTAAGACCTGAAACCATAATACTTTTAGAAGAATACATAGGCAGTACACTCTTTGACATCAGTCTTTTTATTTTGTTTCCCTTGCCTGAGGAGACAGGCAATATGTATTGCCTATTATTGGTGAGACAATGTATATTGCCTGTCTTCTCAGGCAAAGGAAACAAAATTAAAAAATAAACAAATTGGACTACATCGAACTTAAAAGATTTTAATCTGATAGGAAACTATCAATGAAATGAAAAGACAGGCTTCTGAATGGGAGAAGATATTTGCAAATGATATATCTGATAAAGGGTTAATATCCAAAATATACAAAGAACTCATAAAACACAATATCAAAAAAACAACCCAATTAAAAAATGGGCAGAGGTCCTGAATAGATATTTTTCCAAAGAAACCATACAGATGGGTAATAGGCACATGAAAAGATGCTCAACATCACAAATTTACAGGGAAATGCAAATCAAAATCACAATTAGATACCACCTCACACCTGTCAGAATGGCTATCATGAAGTTAAACAACTTTAATATACATATTGACCATTTATATCCTCTTTTATAAAGTTTTCATTTAATTCGTTTGTCCATTTTTTCCCCTGTCATATATGTTGTCTTTCTCTTAATGTTTTTAGGAGTTCATATTCTGGATATAAATCCTCTATTTAATATATGGGTTAGAAACATCTTCTTCTCCTTTATGGTTTGCCTCCTTTTTTCCTTAAGTGTGTCTTTTGTTAAATACAAGTTCTGAATCTTAATTTAATACATTTTAGCATCTTTGTTAAGTGACTTTTATGTCTTTATGTCTTATTTAAGAATTCTTTCCTTATGCTAATGTCATGAACTGTTTTTCTATATTTCCTTCTTAAAACATTTTACTTTTCACATTAAGATCTTTAATCCATCTGAAATTGCTGTAATGTTAATTAGGGGTCAAAGCACTTAAAATATGCATATCCAACTGACCCACTTAATGAAAAATCTTTCCTTCTCCCACTGCACTGCAAAACCACCTTTGTCATACATAAATCAATCATTCATATACATGTAGGTTATGTTTTTCGATTGATCTCTTCCAATTTTCCATTTGTCTATCTTTGTACCAATAACACGTTATATTGTGTAATATATTTGGTATTGTAAATCTTTCAGTTTTTATTTTATTTCTTCTTAAAAATTTGCCTTGGCTCCTCCTGGCCTGCTGCATTTCCATACAAATTAAATGACAACAATAAGAACCAAAACAAAAGCTGCTGGGATTTTGATTGAGATTGCATGAAATCTATAGAGTATTTGAATACTTACATTTCTGAAATATTGAGTATTTTGTTCCATAATATGCTCTATCTCTCTAGATATTTAGTCCTTTAGTTTCACTTAATAACGTTTTCTAGCTTTCTGTGTAGCAGTCTTGCACATTTAAAAAATTTGATTTATACTTGAGTATTTGATATTTTTGGTGCAATGATAAATAATATCAGTTTTTAAAATGCAATTTCCTATTTCTTCATTGTTGGTTCATAGAAACACAACTAACGTATATATTGATTTTATGTTCAGTGAATTGGAATAATCAGTTATTAATTCTAATAGACTGCCTGTGTATTTTTTAGATTTCTAGCTACATAATATCTTCCGCAAACAATAAAAGTTCTCTTTCTTCTTTTCCAGTTCAAATCCCTTTTAATGAGTTTTTTCTTATTTCATTTCACTGGCAAGTACTTTCAACACATTGTTGAATTTAAATAGTATCCTTAAATTAAGCGAACATCCTTCATTCACTCCCAGTGTCACGGAGGAAGAATTATTTCTGTGCTAAATGTGATGTTTCTATAGGAGTTTTGGTAGCTACTTATCAGATTAAGGAAGGTCTCCTCTATTTCTATTTTGCTCAGAGTTTTGATCATGAAGGGGGTGTTGAATTCAATTAAATGCATAATATATTTTATTCTTTATTCTGTTGATGTTCAAAAAATTATTCATTTCATCCAAATTACAATCTTTATTGGTATAAAATTACTTACAATATAACTTGCAGACTCTCCAGAATTTGTAATTATTTCTCTTTTTTAATTCCTGATATTGGTAATTTGTGTTTTCTCTACCCTTAATTTGACATGCCTTGCTATGACTCCATCAATTTTATTCATATTTTAAAAAAACCAACTTTTGGCTTTGTTGATTTTTTATATTGCATGCTTTTAAAATTTTTCATTAATTTGTGTTTGCATTTTTGATATTTCTAAAATTTACTTTCTTAATTTACTTGTTTTGTTTTATTTTCTTAAAATAAAAGCTTCAGTCATTTATTTTTAGACTTTTTTTCTTTTCTAATGCATAAATTTCTCTTTGGACATGACTTTAGCTGCATCTCACAAGTTTTGATATGATGTGTCTTCATTATCATTCTGTTCAAAATATTTTCTAATTTCTTTTCTGATTTCTGCTTTGACTTGTGGATTAATTAGAGGTGTGCACTTTAATTCTTAGAAATTAGAGATTTTATAAGTGTTTTTGTTATTGAATTCCTAGCTCACTTCTACTGTGGTCACAAAGTATACTCAGGATGATTTGACTCCTTTGATGTTTGTTGATGCTTTTTTTATGTCAGCATGTGGTTAGTTTTGGTAAATATTCCACATACCCGTGAAGAGATAGGAGTGCTACTGTTGAGTGCACTATTTTATATGTGCTAGTTAGATCAACTTTGTTAAATTTGTTGTTTAGATTGGTTATATTCTTCTAATCTTTTAATTTTTTTCCTACTAGTTATGGAGAAAATTATGTTAATGTCTTTTGCAGATTAACCCATTTCTCCTTTTAATTCTATGATGCCTGCTTTGCTTATTTTGAAGATACATTATTGGGAATGTATAATTTAATATTCTGATATCTTCTTGTTGGACTGACTTTTAATCATTTTGAAATATCCGTTTAACTTTAATCTCTAACAACGTTTCTTGCCTTCAGTTCTACTTTGTCTGATATTAGTTTATCTAAACCGGCTAAAACAATTTTTTTGTTCACTTTTGTGAGGTGCTGTATATTTTCTTCAATTCTCTTACTTTAGTCTTTCTATGTTGTTATATTTAAAGTGCACCTTGCAAACTACCATATAGTTAATTTCTATTCAGCCTAACACTTAATCTCTGATTATTAAGCTTAACATTATTTAGCTCATATGCATTTAATGTAATAAAGACTGTCTATCATGTTATTATTCCTTTACTCTTTAGCTCATCCCTTTTATGATCCTGTTCCTCTTCTTTCTTGACCTCATTTTGTGTAATCAAAAAAATTCAAAAGGTTTTTATTATTTTACTTCTTTTCCTTCTAATAACTTGTTAAATGGATATTTTAAAATTTTGTATTTTTTTCTGGCTACACTGGAGATTTCAATATGCATCCTTGTCATATTATAAACTAATTCCAATTTTTATTTCGAACATTCCCCACTAGTTCTAAAACATTGGTGCTCTTTAATTCTATTTAAACTCCTCACAACATTTGCATTACTTTGACACATAATGTCCCATAAAAATATATTTAATTCTGTAAGTCATTACAGATATTGTTTTTTATAGTCAATATTTCTTTTACTTTAGTCACATATTTACCCTTTCTGGTCTGCTTCATTCTTTCCTGGTTTTGTTTTGTTTGGTCTAGGGAAATCTTTCTTTTGAAGAACCCCCTGCCACCACGTTTAGTTGTCTGTTGGCAATAAATACTCTCATTAAACAGAAAGATGTAAACCATATTTCTTTAATGTTTAAAGAATATTTTGGTGTGTTCAGAGTTATAGGTTAGCATTTATTTTCATTCAACACTTAAATGTCATTCCATTGTCTTCTCTTTGGAGACATTTTTATTGTTGAGAAGTTGATTACTGTTGAAAGTAATCTGTCAGTCTTATTGCTGTTCTTTGAAGATTATTGTCTGCTTTAAAGATTTTACTCTTTTAATTAAGTGCTTAGCAGTTTTACCAAGATGAACCTACATGTGTTTTCTTTGTATTTATCCTACTAGGAGCTTGCTGAGCTATGTGATTTTTTTTTTTTTTTTTTAACGTGGGCCTCTCACTGTTGTGGCCCCTCCCGCCATGGAGCACAGGCTCCAGACGTGCAGGCTCAACGGCCATGGCTCACGGGCCCAGCCGCTCTTGGCATGTGGGATCTTCCCGGACCGGGGCATGAACCCGCGTCCCCTGCATCAACAGGCGGACTCTCAACCACCGCGCCACCAAGGGAGCCCTGAGCTATGTGATTTTGTATGTTTCTTTTATATGATTTTAAAAAATGCTTGGTTATTATTTCTACAGTAACTGTTTTACCCTTTTCCTTTTGAAATTCTTTTTTATACTCTAATTTTATAAATATTATATTTTCTACCCTGCCCACATGTCCTGTAGGCTCTCTTCCATTATCATTAATTTCTCTCTGTGCTTCAGTTTTGATTTTTTTAATTTGTTTTGAGTTTACTCAAAATGTACCCTGCTGTGTTCAAACTGCTATTGAACCTATATTTTGAGCCCCTAATTTTAGATATTTTTTAAGTTATGGAATTCCCATTGTTACTTTTTTTTATAACTCCTGATTTTTCCTCATAATCCTTCATCTTTCATCATTTTTTCCATTATTTCCTCTACTTTCTTGAACTCTGAAGTTATTCTTTTCAGCTTGTTCCAACACTGGCCAATGTGTGGGTCTGCTTCTACAGTATGACTTTTCTCAAAATTGTCCCTTAGCATATCAGTGCTCTGGGTCACTTATAAATAATACTAAATGATCTCTGTGAAGCTATAATGGCTCTTAAATGTTTTACTCTTCACAACTCAGTAAGTGCTGTCTGGTTCAAGTTATTGCACACCTATCCTTCAAGGCATTGCCAGGGACTGAGGCACCTACAGAAACACATCTTGGCCTTTGTAGAGATTATAATCAAATTAACAAGAGAAAACAACATACATAAAATATTTTCAAATGATTAAGTGTTAAATTGTGTGATAGTAACCATAAGAGTAATAGTTCAGCAAAAAGAGGCATTTATTTGGACTGCAGTAACAGCAGCGATTGCAGTAGTAGTCTGGAGATAGAACCCAATTCTTACATAATATCTGGCAATATAACTTACGCAGAACTGTACTGAGAGTAAATTGTCCCTTTTCAAAATCCAGAATAGATCTCTTATTATCACAATAGAACAGTTGGGCTTCCCTGGTGGCGCAGTGGTTGAGAGTCTGCCTGCCGATACAGGGGACACGGGTTCGTGCCCTGGTCCGGGAGGATCCCACATGCCACGGAGTGGCTAGGCCTGTGAGCCATGGCCGCTGAGCCTGCGCATCCGGAGCCTGTGCTCTGCAAAGGGAGAGGCCACAGCAGTGAGAGGCCCGCGAACAGTTGATGATGACATTAGGTTCTTAAACATTCTAATAAATATTTCTGACTTTTAGACTTCTAATCAAAAATTTGATGTTAATATTAATGTTAAGTTTGAATCCATATTGGGGTTCCAGCCGCCTCTGGTTCTATCTCTTTTTCCATGCCTGTCACTAGCTCTTGTCTTCTTGTGTCTGCTTTTTTAGAGCTAGAATGTGATTAAATTAATTGGTTTAAAAATACACTGTGTGTCATGCTGTGAATATTGGGTTTAAATACAATTGCAGTAGGTTGCACTAATTAATTGGTTTTTACTTTACAAGATTAGAGTTAAGGATGCTTGAATATAATATGTAAAGTTATGCAGAATGTGTAAATCAGTATTTTGATTCAAGCATCCTGTCACAAAGGGAAAAAAAATGAATGTAAAAAGTATGATGTAAGCTGGATTTATTTATCCTATGGGTTGAGTGATTACCTAAACAACACTAAATGCGGGCTGGGATGGGTTGGGTGGGGCTGATGTGTCGGGAAGATGAACTTAGAAACCTAGAACTGAGAAAATTCAGAGTTAACTTATATCAATATTCATATAGTTCAAATGATTAAAGGTAGGGGAAAAGGTATTCATCAATGAAAGTTTTTCTGAGTTGGCTTTGAAGAACCTGTATTTATACCTAAACTGATAGTTCCTCTTTCTGTTGCTTTGTATCCCTTTGCTCAGCCAGCATTTAATAAGCTGCTATAGTATACCTTGTACTTGTGATAAGATTAGAGATAGGTAAGCTAACAGAACACAATCTTTCTTCTTGAGGTTCTCCCAACTTGGGAGGTATTCATGTGCACATTATTATTTTGTATTGTGATAATAAAGCTAATTAATCCCAGGGTTGCTGACAGTTCTGGTTTGAAATGATACTTTATCCGTTCCTAGAAATAATGCTAGTAATCAAGAGGGATCTCTACTTGATTAGCTAAGAATACATTCAGTGATAAGTAACAGAAAACCCACTACAGTGGTTTAAACAAATAGGAGTTTTCTCACACTACAGAAACATTCTAAAGCAGTGGTCAATGGCATTAAGTCAGTGGCTCAATAACTAGTATCAATAGTTAATAATAAGTCAGTGCTTGGGGAGGGGGAAGGGTAAGCTGTGACAAAGTGAGAGAGTGGCATGGACATATATACACTACCAAACGTAAAATAGATAGCTAATGGGAAGCAGCTGCATAGCACAGGGAGATCAGCTCGGTGCTTTGTGACCACCTAGAGGGGTGGGATAGGGAGGGTGGGAGGGAGGGAGTTGCAAGAGGGAAGAGATATGGGAACATATGTATATGTATAACTGATTCACTTTGTTATAGAGCAGAAACTACCACACCATTGTGAAGCAATTATACTCCAATAAAGATGTAAAAAAAAAGTCAGTGCTTAAGTCCCTAAGGTTTTTTTTTTTTTTTTTTTTTTTTTTGCGGTATGCAGGCCTCTCACTGTTGTGGCCTCTCCCGTTGCGGAGCACAGGCTCCAGATGCGCAGGCTCAGCGGCCATGGCTCACGGATCCAGCCGCTCCGCGGCATGTGGGATCCTCCCGGACCGGGGCACGAACCCATGTACCCTGCATTGGCAGGCGGACTCTCAACCACTGCGCCACCAGGGAAGCCCAGTAATGACTTTTATATAAGAAAATGTTATGGTTACCAGGCGATAAGGGCGGGGAGGGATAAATTGGGAGATTGGGATTGACATATACACACTACTATATATAAAATAGATAACTAATTGGAACCTGCTATATAACACAGGGAACTCTACTCAATACTCTGTAATGGTCTACATGGGAAAAGAATCTAAAAAAGAGTGGATATATGTATATGGATAACTGATTCACATTGCTGTACACCAGAAACGAACACAACATTGTAAATCAACTATACTCCAATAAAAATTTAAAAAATTAATAATAATAAAAAAGAAAATGACTGTGTTTTCCACAACTTTCACCCTTTAAAGAATATTAATAGAAGTAGCTTTATAACCCACAGCAACATTTCTTAAGACTCCCTTTCATCATTTTTCCTGTTCTTCAGCCTCCTCAGAATCACACGGTTGCTCCAAAGCCTTTCTCTTTGTCCCTCACTCTCAGATTCCCATCAAAACCCAACTCTCTCTTTGATGACACCCAGTGCTGCTCTCCTTGGCAAGTGTCCAAATTCCCTTCCTCCCTCTCATCTACTCAGCCATATTGATATCTTCTATTCACATCATCTTTTCTTCCACTAGATAATTCTACTACTGTTTCTTTCTCAGAAGCCTTATTTGATGTTCCCAACTGAGCAAGGACCACAGAGAAACATAATCAGCTCCTAAACTCTTGACCGCCTTCCTCAAGAAATTCAACCTGTCACTTAAATTCTGCACTATAAAAGGATGATCGAACAACTAATCAGAAGGTATCTTTTTTCTTTAGAAAGGGAGAAGAACAAGAGGGAAAGGGAGAGGAAAAGCAAGGAATACCTATATATAAATAATTTTGTTCTGGTTACATGATAAATTCTGTAACAGATGTTTGAATGAATATTAATTAGTTAGCACAGAGAAGAAAATGATACATTGAGAGATTGGATGACAGACTCTTCTGGAGTTAAGAAATGAAATGGGTTCCAGGGAATATGGCAAAGGAAGAGGTAAGGTTCACTCAAGTCTGGAACAAAATTATGGGATAAAATATGGAAAGATAATTTGCATACTACTTTCCTCTCCAAATTTATTTTCCCTTCCTTTTTTATTTTATCTTTTATTTCAACCACTCAGTATTTCCAACTTTGTTTTCTGATTAATCTTACTCAGTCTATACACTTTTTTTTACACACACAAAAATAGACTTAATAAAGCTTCCTCTGTTCATTTCACCTCTCCCTATACCAGTTCTTAATGAGATCTTTTTACATCAAAGGGCTTTGTAGCAAAAGGCAGAATATTTGCATAACTTGCCTGTGTTTCCTGTACTCCACACTTTGAAATACACCCCCTCTTAATCAGTGAAGTATATGCATTTAATTTTGGCTCTGTGAAGGCATGATGTCTTCATGGCTACCTGGTTTATAACCCTTTCAGTGAAGGTGTCGATTTTGTAGGAATTTCTGACCGAGTTTTGTGAGAATCTGACTTCAGTGACCGTACAAGAAGTCTTCAACGAGGACTTAATTAATTTATTCATGCATGCAGTCATCTAACGAGTACTGAAGAGTGCTAACAAATATATTGAATTTGTTGGACTCAATATAGAGACAGCAGAAGACATTTTCCCCATGGCCCATTCCAACCCCAACTGTAGACTAGAGATTTCCTGCTCCATGAATGAAATGTCAGGGAGGTCACACAGATCTTCTCGTCGTGCTGAGATTTTTAAAAAAGCCTCTGATTATCTTTTTTTTCTTTTCTTTTTTTGCGGTATGTGGGCCTCTCACTGCTGTGGCCTCTCCCGTTGCGGAGCACAGGCTCCGGACGCGCAGGCCCAGCGGCCATGGCTCACGGGCCCAGCCGCTCCGCGGCATATGGGATCCTCCCAGACCGGGGCACGAACCCGTATCCCCTGCATCGGCAGGCGGACTCTCAACCACTTGCGCCACCAGGGAGGCCCTATCTTTTTTTTTATTCTTTCTTTTTGCGGTACGCGGGCCTTTCACTGTTGTAGCCTCTCCCGTTGCGGAGCACAGGCTCGCAGGCTCAGCGGCCATGGCTCACGGGCCCAGCTGCTCCACGGCATGTGGGATCTTCCCGGACCAGGGCACGAACCCATGTCCCCTACATCGGCAGGCAGACAACCACTGCGCCACCAGGGAAGCCCAGGTTTCAATGTTTTAAATTCAGTCTCTATCTTGTCATTTTCCAGTCCGTTTGGTAACAGCATGTAGGAAACAAGAAAGCTTTTTTTTTTTTTTTTTTTTTTAAACCAAGACTAGTGACCCAAGGTGTTATTTTGATGAGTAAACTCTTGTTCTGTATGGGGAAAATGCACTTCACAGCCCACAAATCCATGTACTTAGGATACTTTCTCCTGGTAGAATTCTACAGTTTCAAATCACTGATATGTAGGTGCTTCTACTGTCCAGTGGGGGATCAGCAGCTAAATGATAACTTATCTTGTTGAAATTGTTTTTGTACTCATTCACTAAAACTTGTAGTGAATAATTACTTAACTAGTTCACTTGCTACAGTTCTTTTGGAAGATTTAATTGGTTATTTGATGCCTGAAGGACTTTTGGAAAGACGTAAAAGACCCAAAAAGATTCAGAAGAAAAGGCTATTTTATGTTTGTTGGTTGAGTTTGGGTGGAATCAAACCCTTTTTTGCTTCCATTTTTGTGCATCTAGTTTGTTAGTGTGAGAGACACATAACACTTCTAAAAGCACTGTCCAATTACCACCTGATTGGAAATGTAAAATTAATAAATATGAAAGAGTTGCAAACAATAAAAGATCATCTGTTTAAGTAATACAACTGATTTTTGTTAATCTTCCTCTCCTCAAAAGAAGTAGTCCCCACATTGATAGCCAAGTTTTGTATATAAGTTCACCAGAATTCATTGATCAGTTGAGTCTGCAGTGGGAAGGGGTAATTTCCTGAAGGAAGGTATCTGAGAAGATGACCACATGTAGATAGAAAGGATGCTAGAGGATGAGGACTGGGAAGAACTTCCAAGCTAAGGAAGTCACAGGAACAAAGACTTGATCTGAAGGTGAGCAACTATGCGCTTACAGTGGGGAGGAATGGCATGTGACTAGAGCAGAGACTGCTTATTTTAGATTCCCAGGAAGGAGGTCAAGGTGAAGGACAGATTAAGAAAGGCCAAGGGTCACAGTTAGATTGATTCATGGGTCTATGTGTTTATATCTTATGCATTGGAGGAGCACTGGGAATTATTGAGTGCTAGAGTGGCCTGGTGATATCTTATTTTAGAAGAACTGTTTGGGCCACCTGATTTGATGGGAAAGATGTAGGTTGGGTAACAGTCTTCAAAATAGGATATTAGGGGCCTCCCTGGTGGCGCAAGTGGTTAAGAGTCCGCCTGCCGATGCAGGGGATACGGGTTCGTGCCCCGGTCTGGGAGGATCCCATATGCCGCGGAGCGGCTGGGCCCGTGAGCCATGGCCGCTGGGCCTGCGCATCCGGAGCCTGTGCTCCGCAACGGGAGAGGCCACAACAGTGAGAGGCCCACATACCGCAAAAAGAAAAAAAAAAAAATAGGATATTAGTATCCTTGAGGTTCCATGGACACCTTTCAAGGGCATGGTTCTAAGGAAATTAATTTCTAAATTCTCAACTTTCATTTTTATTTTTCTGAAAATTGATCTGTGGTTGAGATACCATGCAGGTTTTCACCATGACCCTTCTCCTACTTTTAAAACAAAACAGGTTTCCTCTTACCAGTCCAGAATCTCATTCTGGTGTACTGCTCTGGGGCGAAAAAACATCCTGCATTTCAAACAAGGAGACAATCTGAAATATAGTTGTTGATGTTAAGAAAGTGAGAGCCACTAATGAAGGACCTGGTAAGAAATCCTCTACAGGACAAGTGATTTCCAATACATTTCTTCAACAAAATGTAAAGAACCTACCCAGGTTGACACTTGATTAATTATTAATTTTGATTTTGATTAGGTGTGTTTTTTACATAAAACTTGGAGGAAGTTTAAATAATTGAGTGGTGCTACTACAGGAAAAAAGAAGGATTTTTATTCTCAACTACTAATTTATTTAAACAAGGCTGCCTAATACTTACTTCAACAAATGAGTAAAAAGAATAGAATTGATATAGAACTGTGTCTTATTCTAGCAATAATTAATAAGTATTCACAGATAGTGAAATAATTTTTAAAAAGTTTCATCTCTTTCATTTCTGGTAATATTTTACATTGTATGCTTACTAATTATTGATCAAAATATCAGATGTATTTATGTTGGTTTGATAAATTATATACTAATTATCAAAATATTAAGAATCTTAATTGTCCTGGAAAATAGAAATATATGGATGAGTTACCAACACTAAACTTCATGCATAAAAATATGTCACATAAAGTTAAATTTTTACAATGAAATGGAATAGAAATCTGAATTCAAGGAGAAAAAGTGGTGTAAAAAAAGTTGGGTCATGTACTTTTAAAATGGATATTGAAGGGTATCAAATTGATATGGTAATTTTCCACTGGATATATTTAAATGAGCTAGATAACAGTTTTTTTAAAACAAGTCAACACTTACAATTTGCTAGAAATTACATCCTTTGCTTGAAGATATGTAGAAAAGTTTTAGATGGCAACTTAAAAACATGAGAGGGCTTCCCTGGTGGCGCAGTGGTTGAGAGTCCGCCTGCCGATGCAGGGGACGTGGGTTCGTGCTCCGGTCCGGGAAGACCCCCCATGCCGCGGAGCGGCTGGGCCCGTGAGCCATGGCCGCTGAGCCTGCGTGCCCGGAGCCTGTGCTCCGCAACGGGAGAGGCCACAACAGTGAGAGGCCTGCATACAGCAAAACAAAAAACATAAAACAAAAAAACGTGAGAGAGCTGTATGCCTGTTAAAAATTATTTTTTGAAGTATGTGAGCAAGATATTTGGAAGGGCTTGTCCTAAAAATCATTTGCATATTACACACATTGTTTTCACTCAGCTTGTATGTTTTCCATTATTAAAAATGTTTTCTGAAAATGCGCATATTCACTTTTTGCACAAGATTTAGAAAACATCAATTATTGTACTGGGTGGCAACAGGTGAAGGAGGCCGATGGAGCTGCAGGTTACTACGTAGGAGGGCAGGACAAGGAGAGGAGCTAGAGTGAGGGACACAAGGGGATTGTAATGACTATTTCTGTGCTTATTATTCAACACTTTCCATTTATTGTCCTTTTCAGTTATTTGTCACTCCATGTTTTTATATTTTATCTCCCAAATTAAATGCTTTGCTTTTTGAGAACCTGCTCTTTGTCACATATATATATATATATATATATATATATATATATATATATTTTTTTTTTTTTTTTTTTTTTTCTAAACAATAGTCCCTGGCACACAACTGTATACAAAATTTCTTTCTTTATTTAAATCCCACCTCACTTCAGGAAGAGTGCCAAAATTGGTGATTGATGGAGGGCTTAAAGAAGATGGTAGAGTCAAAACTAATACCCTGATCTTGAACAAACAAGCTGAGGATGATGATTGTATTATTAAAAAGAGCGAGACACAGGATGGACAGCTTATTTGAATGTATTGAATTTGAAGTGAGCTTGAGGTCAGGGCTGCAGTTGACCTAACGAGACCTCTCAGTAAATTGAAAAGGTGCTTCCTTTGGGTCAGCTCCTTCTGGGTCAATTAATTACACTTTTATTTGAATTTAAAAAGCACCTTTTCTTCAGGTACATGTAAGCCCGCGTCAAGGCTCAAGTTTAGCAAGAAAAGTCACCTCTGCACCCCTGTGGATCAAGGGTCTTTGTATGGTGCACTGACTGCACATCTGTGCTTGCCCCTCTGCCTGAGAAAGGTAATTAATAGTTAACTCCAATTTATCAATATACATGTGCTTTGTTCAAAACAAGAAAACTTTATTCTGGCCCCAAAGTATGTTAGGTTGTACAGTAATTTTCGATGGGATCGTGTGTAGGGATTTCCTGCTGAATTCATGTTAACATCTGTGTTCAACTCAAGTAAATTCTAGTTGACAAGTTAGGGAACTTCATAGATAAGGCTGCCTCCAAATAGATACAGTATATATTTTATCACCATGCCACAAACTCCTTTTTTCCTTTCATCTTGCTCTGCCTAAAATTCACACTATCAAATCAAAACTTTTGATTTGACAAATGCTAGGGTATTACTTATGAAATATCATGATTAAACAACACGTATTTTCTCAGGAAAAGAAGGGTGATATCATAAATTAGTTTATTTATCTGTGAAAGGATTGTTCTTTAAGGAGTTTGATCCTGAGCAATGGAGAAAAGACATTTATTCATTTATCTGTTCATTCAGCCATCATTCTATATTTTATATTTTAGGCCTTGTCATTGGTGTCAGAAAAAAATATTTTTCTGGGGCCTCCCTGGTGACGCAGTGGTTGAGAGTCCGCCTGCCGATGCAGGGGACACGGGTTCGTGCCCCGGTCTGGGAGGATCCCATATGCCGCGGAGTGGCTGGGCCCGTGAGCCATGGCCGCTGAGCCTGCGCGTCCGGAGCCTGCGCGTCCGGAGCCTGTGCTCCGCAACGGGAGAGGCCACAACAGTGAGAGGCCCGCATACCGGAAAAAAAAAAAAAAAAAAAAATTTTCTTTCTTCTTAAGACACTCAAGCCAGTGAAAGAGAAAGACATTTGCAGTAAAAATAGAATAAAATATTTGTATGTCTTTCACAGAGGAATATGTACAAAGCATTGTAGCATGGAGTAAAATCTAGGAAAAGCCAATTCTGCTGGATGAGGAAGATTTCATTAAAGAAAACACTATCTGTGTTTGTTATGGACTGAATGTTTGTGTCCCTCTCCCTGCTCCAAAAATTCATACACTGAAATCCTAATTCCCAATGCGATGATATTTTGAGGTGGCTCTTTGGGGAGGTGATTAGGGTTAGATTATGCCATGAGAGTGAGGCCCTCATGATGGGGTCAGTGGCCTTACAAGAAGAGGAAGAGAGACCTCTCTCTCCATGTGCACTTACTGAGGAAAGGCCATGAGAAGACACAGTGAGGAGGTGGCCGTCTGCAAGCCAGGCAGAGAGCCCTCACCAGAACCTGACCATGCTGGCACCCTGATCTCAGACTTCCAGCCTCTAGAGCTGAGAGAAAATAAATGTCTTTTGTCAGGAATAAAGACATAGACGCAAAGAATGGACTTGAGGACATGGGGAGGGGGAAGGTAATCTGGGTTGAAGTGAGAGCGTGGCATGGACATATATACACTACCCAGTGTAAAATAGATAGCTAGTGGGAAGCAGCTGCATAGCACAGAGAGATCAGCTTGGTGCTTTGCAACCACCTAGAGAGGTGGGATAGGGAGGGTGGGAGGGAGACGCAAGAGGGAGGGGATATGGGGATATATGTATACGTATAGCTGATTCACTTTGTTATACAGCAGAAACGAACACAACATTGTAAAGCAATTATACTCTAATAAAGATGTTAAAAAAATAAATGTCTTTTGTTTAAGCCACCCAATCTCTTGTATTTTCTTATAACAGCCAGATCTAAGACAGAGTTGAACTTAAAGAATACAGAGGAGTTTTCTCATGGACTGTGTGCTGGTTTCTTCCATCTGACCCTGTGGAGCTGCTTTCCACTCTTCCCCATCTTGCTCTCTGCTCCACAAACCCTTGATGGCCTACTTCTACAGGTGTCCCTTGTTCGTGCTCTAACTTTCCATTCATGACCCCTGGAAGGAGATGCGAGGGAGGGCAGGGAATGAGGTTGTGGTATTTATTCCAAGGGCTTCCTCCAGACAGAATTGCCGCTGGCTGCCTGTCTCTTAATTAAGGGTAGCTACTTCCCTTAGGGTGATAGATCTCCAGGATTCTCTCCTTCTGGATTCAGGATACTGCTCCCTATCTTTGTTTCTTTGGGTGTAGGGATGGTAACCTTCCCCACACCATTGCTAGCCCCAGAGAACAGCATTACCTCTTCTGGTTTGTCTACACTCTGCCCCAATATTTGCAAATAGTCCTTTTATTAAGCCCAACTCCAAGCATCCTAATTTGAGTGCACTGTCTGTGGCCTGCTGGGACCCTAACTGATACAGACTGTAAATTGTGTGAGGATGTATCTAACTCACCCAGTAACTGTTAGCTACTTTTAATATTGCATTGCTATAATACCTTGAAATGTAAGAAATAGTTTTTTCTTCCAATATTGCCCATTATCGCTTTGCCGTTCGCAAGTAGAGCAGTTAAGCTGGTGATTTCATTGCTTCATGGAAAGGTTTGTTACAGCCATAGGCAGAGAAAAAAAACCTTTGGGGTAGAAAATGAATAGACTTCAAAGGACTCAAGGCCTAGAAAAAACTCTGATTAGTCAGAGTAGATAAAGCTGAGAAGGATTCATGGGGTCTCAACTGGTGGGTCCCTCAGAAGGGACATTGCACCTTCCCCCAGTTCCCACTACCAGAAGGGTTGTCTTGGTAGGAGAGGGTGGGAAGAGCCTCTGCAGAGTACCTTGTGCATCCACATGCAGACACAGTTATACTTAGGGACATGACAAGACCCCAGAGAAGAAATCACTATCTGGGGGATGTAGGCAGAAATACCAGACTGTGTCATAGTTTCAAGAGTGAGGCAGAAGTAGCAGAATAAATACTTGAGTGACCAAGAAGAGCATGGAACTAGCATGGAGTTCCCAGGGCTGACCGATTGATGACCAAGGGCTAGATGAAGACAGTATAATTATCAGGAATGCGAGGACAGCCGATGAAGATCACTGAAAAACAGCCCCTACCCAGCACTTTGGTGCAATGTGAGTGTTTCAGAACAGACACAGCCCCAAGAGGATGGTAAAAGGGAGATGGATTCATGCATTGATTGATAGTAAGTTTTCACTCCCCAGAAAAATGGAGGTCAAAAAAGAAAAAAATAATTTTACTTATACTAAAATGTTTTATTTCTTGCTTGCCCAAGATTGTGGGCACTGAGTCATAGGTACTTTGTATTACTAATATTATTATTACTGTTATTAATGAGGTGAGCAGGGGCGGAGAATCCTCTAGGCAGAGGTAGTGTGTTCTAAGGTGAAGAGGTCTGAGAACGTGTAACCCTGTCAGGGAACTGCCGGTGTGTGGAGTTGGACGGGGGAGAAGTAGACAATGAGGGTAGACTGAAAGTAGGGCATCATGTTAAGAATAGCAATAACCGGGCCTCCCTGGTGGCGCAGTGGTTGAGAGTCCACCTGCCGATGCAGGGGATACGGGTTCGTGCCCCGGTATGGGAGGATCCCATATGCCGCGGAGCGGCTGGGCCCGTGAGCCATGGCCGCTGAGCCTGCGCATCCGGAGCCTGTGCTCCGCAACGGGAGAGGCCACAGCAGTGAGAGGCCCGCATACCGCAAAAAGAAAAAAAAAAAAAAAAAAAAAGAATAGCAATAACCACTTGCCAAGTGATTTCTATGTGGGAGGGAGGCCCTCTGCTAGTCACTGTAAATTAATTATTGCATTTAATGCTCCAGGTAATCTTCATTTTTTTCATTTTTATTTTTTTTACATCTTTATTGGAGTATAATTCTTTACAATGGCGTGTTAGTTTCTGCTTTATAACAAAGTGAATCAGTTATACATATACATATGTTCCCATATCTCTTCCCTCTTGCATCTCCCTCCCTCCCACCCTCCCTATCCCACCCCTCTAGGTGGTCACAAAGCCAGGTAATCCTCATTTTACAGAGAGAAACTAAAGCTGGAGAAGTTGGATCAGTGTAAAAGACACACAGCTAGTTAAGTGCAGAAACCGGCCTGTAAGCCCAGGAGAGGGCAACTCTAAAACCCAAGCTCTGAGCCCCTGCCCAAACCTACCTTCTTAGGAGACAACAGGCGGTCGTGCCCCAGACTTGGAATTTTCATGAAGTAGACAAAAGAAAAAAGATTTACAAAGTTGGTGCTATGGTGAGATTTGTGCTTTTAAAAGAACATTCTGTTAACAGTGGGGAGAAAAATTGCAGAGGTGCAGGCCTAGAGGCAGGAGGACCAATTTGGAGTCTTTATGATGGGTCAAGTGAGGCGTGCCAGGACATGAAAGGTCACGAATTAAGGAAGTGACAGAGGTAACAGACAGTACACGGCAGCCCAAGGTGACCTTGGGATGAGTTGCTGCTACAGATAAAGAGGATGAAAGCAATTCCCAGGTTTCTGGCGTGTGTTATTACAGAAGCAACAGCTTTGTACTTGCTTGTGAATAATAATCACAGTAAAAAATATGCCACCATATTACTGTGATAGTTATAAAGGAGACAGGAATTGCCTTTCAAGGAAGAGGTAACCTTTGCAAATGGAGAGAATTGGGACTTCCAGTGATAAGAGAGGGACAAAGAAGAAGACAGAAGAAATCATGGGAAAAGGGGAGACAGATTTATCAGAGATTTATTTCCTAGTATGTTTCAAGTAGTTTTCTTTAAACAACTTTGAACTACATGTACAATTTATTGGTGCTTCTTTAACTATAAATTATGATAAGATTTGTCAAAGGCACTCTGCGTGCAAGAAAATTTATTGGAGAAAGTGGAAAAGGGCATAAGCTGCTTTGCTGGTTCATGTGACAGTAGTTAGTTAGTTAGTTTCCAATTATTTTAGAATTGTGACTACCAAGTTCCAATTCATACCTAAACCCATAGCAAAACCAGGCTTTTTCTTAGAGGGAGAATAGAGATAGCTAACAATGACAGATCATGCCTGAGATGCTCTTGGATATACACAGATTCAAGGAGGTACTGCTGAATAAATCTGAGGGCAGGCATGTGAATTCTATTTGTTCCTAGAATATCAGCAGTGTAATAGTTCTCACACTGACCATCTATTATGGGTCAAAGACTGTGTTATCGACTTATATACATTATCTCTGACCCTCCCAACATCGTTGAAAACTAGGTATTATTCCCATTTTACAGAGGAGAAAATTGAAACTCAGGGAGATCTTTACTTCGTAGGCATGGAAATTAGAATTCAACCCCAATTCTCCCAAATCAAAATTCTGGTCTTTCTCTTTTATGTTACATTGTTGCTATATCAGTAAGCTGCAGCATACATTCACTGTGCTAAAAGAGGGATGGATTTGTCATAAAAAATGTAAATCTCAAATTATTTTATGATTCTGAATATTTTCTGGTTTCAAAAGAGAAGAACATTGTGTGAAGGAATGAAGCACACGTACTCTTTTTATATTTCCCTTTCCCAAGGCAGGAGACTCTGCATCTGGTAATACAGAAAAAAAAAAAAAAATCCAAAAAATGGAAAGGAATAGGATGACAGAGGCAATGCAGATGATGTGCCTAGGTCTGTTCTGTTGTTGTTCCATCTAATGGATTTAGCTCCCAACTTTCCTTTTGAACTTGATACTATGCTACAAGTTCAAAAAAGCTGTGTTTCTTATTTATTTAGGTCTCCAAAAGTAGAATATTTAGTTGTTTTAGGAATTGACAGAAATTCCATAGCATCCATGATAAACATTCTCCAAGGAGCCAAGAGACCAAAAATATATGCTTTTAGCAGATTTTGAGCCAAAATGATTTTAAGGCAAAATGATGCCTTAGCCTACAAATTTCATAAACCAGTGGAACAGTTCTGAATTCTAGGCTCTATTTTTGAGTTTTGACTCTCATCTGGAAACAATTTGTTCTAAACTATATAAAGGAACCTATTTCAAACATAATTTAGGTTCAGTGTATAAGTTCAAGTCTAGCTTGCAAATGTTTTTTGAACGATAGAGTACTGAATTTTGCTCTCTCTCTAAAAAAATAGCTGTGGTCGAATACTTCCTTTTAATCATAAAAAGGCTGGTGTGAAAGCCTTTGTATGGCAGTGACACAAGGGAGGTTATTCGTTATATTTTTGATGACTTTTTTTTCATGATCCTAGTGACATTACTTGTGTGACAGAGACTGCTTGAAGCATATTATTGGGCTGCAACATTCAATTTCTTGGATCAGAGGGGACAAGGGGCAGGGAGAAGTGGGCAAGAGCTGCTATCAGGAGTCAGAGTGTGTAGGAAGGCAAGCTGAGGACTTAACCAGGGAACTGAAGGAGTGAGAAGCTTTTCTTCTCAATTCCTTCTTCACTCACATTTAAGTAACTCATACATATCAAATGTTGTTCTATGTACATATATATGTACACATCTATCCTATCTATCTAGCCATCCTTCTCTCTATCTATCACGTGGTATTATTTCATTTGGGGTCATTTTGCCTAAAATGTTAAAGCTTTTTACAAAGATAAAATACAACACAATAATAAGCCTCCACACCACCCACCGAATTTATATCACACAATTCCCATAGCATTCTTGCTGCACATTTTAAAGTTTGATGGTCCCCACATTTTTGACTAATACTCTCCTGCACCAGTTTTCATAAATGGGATTCTTATCTTTATGTGAGCAGCAAGCATAAAAAGATGAGCAGACATGCACACACACTTGCTGTGAAATGTGCTTGATGATGAAACTCAATCTGAGCAGAGACTGTGACACAAAGAGGCATGATGCAAAATGTAAGGGACCCTCAGAATACGTGGCTTTAATGGAAGGGGCTAGCAAAGCCAGAAGAGAATTATGAATGTGTCTTCAAAACACTACTGCGATAGTTTAATTAAGTTGGCAAATTCCTGATATTCAGGGGCAAGTCCTCCTTTAGAATTAAAAAATCCACATGTTAAAACACTCGAGCATGTAGTACGTTTAAGCTCGACGGAGAAAGTTTTGCAATGCTGGTAATCTGTGTTGTTTTGGAAAATAATGAAGCTGAAAAAACTTCTCTCTGTGCTACTTCAAACATCTTGTTAAATCATCTTTTCAGAATAATCATGCAAATTTATGTAATCTGCCTGATATTAAGAGTGCGTGATTTTTTCGTATGGTTCCCAAGAAATGAAGCACGTATCTCTGAGTAACCATCAATAGAAATTGTCTGTTTCATTTCTTATGCAATGATGAGAAAGGATCTTAAACTGTCTAAAATATGTCTTTCCAATACAATCTGATATGAGAGAGATCAATAGAAAGGGATTTTAAAGATCAAAGAAGAGCTTTGGTGTTAAAAAAACTGGCAATAGCAACTATTTCCTGGTAATGGACCCAATTTATCTTTCTTGAAAAATGACAACCAGACACTATTACAGGGCAAAGGGACTTCAACGAATCTTTAAAATTTGCTGTTTGTGACAGAGTAGTTTTTCCATGCAGAAAAAAAACAAGAATATTGCTCAAGTGGAATTAATGTCATGGACTGTGGGATATACATATTAATTAGGGTTACAATTAGCGTGTGGTCATAATAATGGATTGATTTGAATTAGAAGCTTTAATTTGACAAGTAAATATCTGGGGCTGATTGGCAACAAGTATGTATTTAACTTTAACCTTGAATTGAGCTTGATGGCAGATAAACAGAAAAAAAAAAAAAACAGAACAAGAGAAAGAAAAGTGGAGGCAAAAGAAGGCTTGGATGAAGGTTTGGAGAATGGAGAATGACAGATAACAGCACAGAATCCACAGAGTAAACTTGTGGAATGAAAGGTGGATAGAAAAAGATGGCTAGAAGGAAAAAAGAAAAAAAAAAAAAGGCCAGAAAGAAGGGTCTATGTTTTTACTGCTATATTTTTACTCCCTTTGTCTCCCTTTCTTCTTTCTACTTTTCCATTTTTTGAATCAGTTACTCTTCTTTTCATTAGCTCTGCTGCGGTGGCCTGAGAGGCTGGTAGGATTTGCCCAGCTAAAACTATTGATGCATAATACATTATATGGAATAATATTCTTACTGTCCTTTGAGCCTTGAGTTTATTATCACTGGAGTACTTCGATAGCATTAAGCTACATGATAGACACTGAGAAACTCTACAAGCATTGCATATGGTTGTATATAGGTCTGTTTGCGTTTTTACAGAGGTAGCTGAGCTCCTAATAAGGGCAAAATCCTATAAAATCAAGCTGTATTTCTTTCTGTTTAAATGCTGTGTCTAGCTACATGTACTCTCCATCTATTAGTAAAAGTAAATATATGCAATTATATAGCACAAAGGAAGATTTTGAATTATATAAGCTAAATCACAAACATCTGTCTCCCTTTATTCTATTCATATAAGTGAGGGTATGTACCATCAAAGATTAATACTAGCTGTGACTTTTTTTTCTGCCAAATGTATGTGGCATTTCCATATTAATGGTACTCCCATTAATATGGAAGTGCCACATACATTTGATGCAGCCCAAGTGATGCCCAAGCCCTGTCCTTGAGAAGCTGATTGCCTACAGTATTGTAATTGATTAGGAAATATCAAAATGTTTGAAAAGAGATTGTTGAAATGGATGAAACTGTGTAAAAATGCTAAGAGAAAAAAATCAGAGATTGTCATGAATTAAAGTGATACAAAGTTAGCAATAAGAAATCAGTAAATCAAAGTAAATTAAAAATAAAATAATTTAAATGAGCAAAAATTAGGTCATCAAAATTGTACAGTGTTTTATTATGGTGAGTCAGAAGAAGTTTTTTCATTGCATACATCAGGAATTCATTAAAGGAATGTTGAATTGTTTGATTATGCTGATGGCTTTGTGTTCATCTACCTACTCTTTTGACACTTGCTTTTAAAAAGTATGCATATATTTTCATGCTGATTGGCTTGGGTATGGGATGCAGTTACAGTTAAGGAAAAAAGTGAGGGAAATAGTCCTCAAAGGACAGAAACTCTGTCCTTGATCCAGGGTAAAATAATTACTCTACTTAACACAGCAGGTGATAGGATTAAGTCACCGGAGAAACAAATCCTAGTTTCAGGATCTGGAACCTACTTTCTAAGAGCTAATCAATGACCAAGCAAAATAAATAGCTTAAACTAAAAAGACAAATTTTAAAATGTCACTTATGAATGAACCCTTTTATCCATTTCTTCTTTTTGTTCCCTCCATTTTATTGTGTGCTTTTTCACAATTTTGTTGATGTCTTTTATTGAGGATTAAAAATGTTTGAGGTGGAGAGTCATGAAGGAAGGCATTAAATTTTGTTTCTGAATTTCATAACCCAAGAAATGTAGAGGGCTTTATAGATGCTCAAGGTAACAGTTTTCTCTTCTGCATTTTGATTGAAAGTGGCCAACCATAGTCTAACTAGGGTAAATAAATGGATAAGGGTGGAAAAGGCATTTATTTTACAGTATTATGTGTTATTGAACATGTATTTAAAAAATC
Source organism: Mesoplodon densirostris (assembly GCF_025265405.1). Classification (NCBI taxonomy): domain Eukaryota; kingdom Metazoa; phylum Chordata; class Mammalia; order Artiodactyla; family Ziphiidae; genus Mesoplodon; species Mesoplodon densirostris. Next base: position 44,754,328 of record NC_082675.1, read on the forward strand.
CTAAATAGTAGGATTCTTGGTCCTACTCTCTATTGAAAGAGACTCTGCCATTATCTCTATCCATTGGTCAGTTACCAAATTGAGGACCTAAGCCTTGTTTTATAGAATCCTTAATAGGAATTAAAATGTCAACAATATAATTTTTTGATAGAAACATGCATTCACAAAAATGAATTTATTTCTGAAAATCAATTCTAAAGTCATAATCTCTGAATATTTCAGAACCAGACACAAGATAATATCACCAACACTGGAGAGTATCCACAGCATACAGGCTCTGAGTTCCCTCAGAGGTAAGTCCTGCTATGAAATAAAACAGTGCTTCTCAAATGTTGACGTGCATACAAGTCACTAGAAATCTTGTTGAAATGTAGATTTGAATTCAGTTGATCTGAGGTAAGGCCTGTAATTCTTCATTCCTAACAGGTTCCCAGGTGATGCTGCAAGTCTGAGTTCCACACTTCATATATAACAAAGGAATAAAAACATTACAGTTTGACTGTCCTAATGGAGAGAAGCAGATGAATAGTCCAAAATTCATTCATAAATGTCTTTAGAATATTCTTTTGTACTTATCTGGTTGTTAGTTTATATTACATTTTAAAAATTTAGTGCACTTTAATTGAAACATTCTAAGGAACAACTATAAAGACTTTGGAAACCCTAGAATGTGGCAATAATCCATTCATTCACTCCTAATAAGTGCAATTTTTGTTTTTTGAGAGGCAATATAATCAATTTACATGCTGGTTCTTGACAAGGTAGAGTTGCTTTATTTTTCTCTTGGCATTTTTTCCGCCTGATTTCCTTTTTAGTATGCATTTAAGTTCCTACCTTTGGGAAGGGGTGTGTTGGACTGTTTGTACTTTATAAATTTTCTTATTGAAGTAATGTTAAAATTATTGACAGATTCCCAAGGCAATACAGAAAAAAATATTTTGTCTATATGATATAAGACTATGTAAAATAGATTATAGGCTGTGAGAGTAGGGAGTTTTGTAGAACTGGAGCAGAAGAAGGAAGAGGAGGAAGAAAATGGGAGGTTGCTGCTCTCCAAGGTACAAAGCCATACTTTAATGAAATTTTGAAATGGCACTGAGTCATTTTCAAATATTCATCTATCTTTCCATTTTAGCCCTTTCCTCATGATCCCCTATGCTTCATGCACTCAAATTACCTAAACCCTTATCAAAATGGGAGATGCACAGGGCCCCATGTAGGGTGCACAGAATGTGCTGTGCACACCTCCAGGGCATAACATTTCCTGCAACTGAGCAACATGCATCAGCATCACCAAGAGATACTTGTTTGAATGCAAATTCCTATACCTACCTCAAACCTACTGATTTAGAATCTCTGGGGTGGGACTAAAAACTTCTCATTTCTCCAACTTCTAGAATTTGATGTTACATGTTCGAAAGTATGAGGACCACTAGTCTACATTTTGCATGGTCATCCAGGCCTGTTCTACTGCATACTCTGCAGTTATTCTGCAGCTCCCACAAATTAAAAATTGAATTTCTCTAACAAAGCTTGCTGAGGTGTTGGTGAAAGGACAGACCTACAATATTCTCAAAGATATTTGGATTTTAAAAAAGAATTATTGTTAACTAAAATGCAATTCTATTTGGCGAAATTTTAGGCATCAGGATAGGTGAAATCAAGTGGACAGGATGTTTATAACAGAGATTTTCCTCTGGAGTAAAACCTTCAAAGAGGTTTCTCAAAAGAGAAACAACTTCCTCTCTTTCTTATGAACCTAAAGATTCCCTAAATAGTTACAAGCCCCCTACGCCCACCCATCCACATACCATTATGTATAGTTATACAGAGATTTGGGAGCAGAAGCAGCCATTTTTGTGGATGATTTATAAATCCTGTGATGGTACATAAGGACTGAGTGGTTTCGTGATATTTTCCAGGTGACTAAACCAGAGTGGAGGAAGGCAGTAACAATATCCCTGTTCCACACATATTTACTGCTGAGTCCTTCCCATGGAACAAGTCAACAAAACATTTGACGGAATTAACAGCACAATGTGGCTAGTCTTATTAGCTTCTTTCTTTCTTTTTTCTTTCAGAAGGCTGTTTGTTGGAATGAGTTTAGGTTAACTATGTAAAATATACTCAGTTAATTGAGAGTGAATGATAGTTATAACTTTATATAAAGCGAGGACAGGTCTGAGGTTGAGATGAAAAATCACAGACCTTAAAAGTCTAACTTTGATTCCAGCTAGAGCTCCACACACAGATATTCTCCTTTTAGTCTTTATTCATTTCCTCTTCTCCCTCTTCATCTGCAAAATGGTAAAGTAATAACTACTGTGCAGCAGTGTTCTCGGGGAGTAATCAACGTTTTTCCCAAGATGAAAAATATTTTGTATGTAGAATGAACAGTATTACTTTAATTTTAACCACATGCTCTACATAAAATAGGTCATGAGGCAAAAAGTTTTTTCCTTAAAAGTAGAATATGATAGGTAGCCGTGGAAATGCAGAATTTTACGGACACAGTGATATTAGAAGTTGAATATCTGCTATAATAAATCTCCTCACACACTTAACAAACAGCATGAGGTTTAGGTGTTTATTTTTACAAGAACAGATTTTGCTAGTTTTAGGGAAGTGTGGATGAGGACTACTGAGCTCACTGATGGCTGACTCTTCCATGAATGGAAGGGACTTTGCGGGGGGAAGAAAAGACAATGTGAAGATAAAAGAGTCCAGTTCCTTCCTAAAATCCTTGTCAAACTTATAGGGCCCCCGAGTCTTCCAGCTAACTCATATTTGACCATAATTTGTATTGTAGCTGTGAGACAAGACTCAGAATTCCTGGAGGAAAGAGGTTGATACTTCCTTCCTTCAACCTTCCAGATATAATACACATGGTCCTTTAGAATCTAGAGTGATCTATCTAAAAACAAACAAACAAAAAGCTAAGAAAGTTAATAATTTGCTTCAAAATCTCCTTGAAATAAGCTGGGGATAACTGGAGGATTGGATTGTATGGGAGGGAAGTTGATTAAAGACAAGTCAAGGATCTGACCAGGAGTTTTGTTTGGTCTTCAGTGCATGTGGCTATTTAAACTAAAATTGATCACAGTTGAATAAAATTAAAAGTACACTTTCTCAGTCATTCTGGCATATTCCAAGGGCTCAATAGCCACATGTGGCTAATGGCTACTGTATCAAATGTACAGATATGAAACATGTCCGTCATTGCCAAAAGTTCTATTGGCCAGCACTGGACTAGATTTTCACAGACCAAATAGCCCACCAGGAAAGGTCTTTCTGCCCTGAACAGACCTCACCTCTGACCTGGTGCCCATACTTACTTCTCTTTTTAACGTCACGTTACCACTGCATCTACAGAGTCCTTATTGGTCACTTATCTTTTTATCACCTTAAAGGAGATAGAGTGAAATACAGCAGATATTCCTGATCAGATAGAATAAAGCATTGGGATTTGTACTGAGATATGATTGCCATGTTTTTTCTTTTACTGGTGTATTGAAATATAATCACACAGGTTCCAAACTTTAGGAATCCCCCAAACCAGCAGTATGAATCTACATTTGAAATGGGGGTCCCAAACACCAGACTGCTCGTCTGGTGCACGAGCTTCTCTAATCAACCTATCAGCCATGCAGGCAAGTAAGCAAGCAAGCACTGAACAAACAATTATTTGTCTAGCAATGTTGGGGCACAATGAAGACAGAAGACAAGATTTGGTCTTTATTCAAGGTATTCATATGAGTCTGAGGAACAAGTTAACTGAGTAGAAAAAAACGTGGAATTAAGTTACATACAAACTTAAATGGGTGCTCTAGAGTTTTTACTTTAGATAGGAAAAGGCACCTGCCCAAAGCTTCAGGGCTCTTCTTTGGTGAGGTTGATGGCAACCAGGTGGAATTGAGTGTAGATATGCCAGAAGGCTTGAGCTTAGGTGGAGGGTAGAGGTAGAGGGTGAGCGACAGCAGATTTTGACAGTTTTTTTTTTCTTTTTTTTTTAAAAACACAGAAATTCTTTCTTGAGGCAGTTGGTAACAACACTCAGATGCTGGATCTGATGTGTAGCATAAGATATTTTTAACTTTTCTATTTACAGAAACACTGAAAGATAGCTTTCCCACTGGACAAAATTCTTTGTATTCCTCAGGCTTTTCGATAATTGAAAGAACAACCAATCAACTAACTTTCCAACTTTAGATCAAATGCGAGGAAATCAATGGCGTTCACTTAAAGAATGAGAGGTCCCTAAATCATATAGTTCTCTGTTTTTGCAGAAAAATAGATGCCTGTATAGAATTATCACCACTCTGGCATATATGAAGGAAAAAGAAAACAAAGTAAAGCCTATGAAGAGATTTCATAACAAAAAGAAAGAATAAATAATACATACATAATAAGTAGATACATATTTCATTGTAGTTTAATCAGTATAAAATTTTGAAACCAATCAAGTTTTTTTTTTTTTTTTCGGTATGCGGGCCTCCCACTGCTGTGGCCCCTCCCGCAGTGGAGCACAGGCTCCAGACGCGCAGGCCCAGCGGCCATGGCCCACGGGCCCAGCTGCTCCACGGCATGCCGGATCCTCCCGGACCCGGGCACGAACCTGCGTCCCCTGCATCGGCAGTAGGACTCCCAACCACCGCGCCACCAGGGAAGCCCCCAGTCAAGTTTTATAAAACATTATACATATGACAATACAGAAAAGAGATGACATAAGGTGATAGAGATGAAAAAAATGTGTGGGCCAAGAGATATAAAGTAATATAAAGGTTAAGTACAATAAATAAAAATGTTATAAAATTTATTAAAAAGTGGAAATAAATTTTTTACCTGTTGTAGACAAAGTAAAGAATAGGACTGACATGGCAGAAGATCAAAAATTACATAAAAGATTAACTTAAGATGTTGCCTAAAATGCATAGGACAGCAAAAAGAGGTGCAAACAATTAATGGAAAGATGATAAACACAAAAGATAAACAACAAAATGTGGAAACTTGTTGTTTTCCTAAAGAAGAATCATAACAAATGACCTAAAAGAAAATGCAAAAATATTATGAGAGAAAACACCCAGGATAAACTTACTCTGTAAACTCATATGTCCCGTGAGTTGTCAAATTTAAATGAAAAGGAACTGAATGTAAACACTTTCTGATAAAAGTCTGTACATTTAAAAATAAAAAAGAAACTACAAGCATCTAGGATGAAGGGAAAAAAATTAAATACAATGAAAGAAAAAATACGTGGGTTTCAAACTTTTCCAAAACTTATAAAGAAGAGAAAACAACAGAGCAAGATCTATCACAGAATTTTCCAACACTTTTGCAACATGGCCCCAGAGGAGTGAAATGTGGCATGTTTAGTGCTCTGGGCTGTTTGCAGTCAGGTGACTAGTGTGGTAAGCCTACTGCCAAGGCGTTTGCTCAGCCACCCTCAGGCTGAGTGGGTTCCCATCCTGCTACCATTCCTAAACCCATTGTTGACATAAGGGATTTTAAGGGAAAAGGTTGTGATGTAAGAGATCTGGACCCAGTCAAGTTTCCATATTCACTGGGAAAAGTAAAGAGAAAGCCTAAAAAGCTAGCATTCATTCTGTTCTGAAAACAAGCAACTATCAAGGAATTTAAAGTCACATTCAAGTTCAGTGAGGCACAATTAAATAAGCATTTTAACAAAGAATTTGTAAACCGTGTTCAGAAAAAAAAGATGGAAAATTGCAAGATTACTATAACAAACTTGTAATGATAAAATAGTTTAAAAATGATAATCAAGGGGCTTCCCTGGTGGCGCAGTGGTTGAGAGTCCGCCTGCCGATGAAGGGGACGCGGGTTTGTGCCCGGGTCCGGGAGGATCCCATATGCCGCGGAGAGGCTGGGCCCATGAGCCATGGCGGCTGAGCCTGCGCGTCCAGAGTCTGTGCTCTGCAACGGGAGAGGCCACAACAGTGAGAGACCCGCGTACCGCAAAAAAAAAAAAAAAAAAAAAAAAAAGATAATCAAGGTTTAAGTACTGATTCTTAAAAAAAATGAAAGCACGGAAGGGTAGAAGTGGAATTAAAAAGTTTGGTAATTTTCTCATTCTACATAGAAGAGGTCAGGATAGGCCCTTAAAATACTAATATTCATAAATAAAGATATTTGAAGTTTAATATTTTAAAAATGCAAGCTTAACAGTTATAAAACAAAAACAGGATGTTTACCTTTAAAATGAAAAGGAAAAAATTAAATAAAGTATAATGTAAAGGAAGCCCAATAAATCAAAAGCATGAAACTAGATTAAAGAAGACCAGACATATTAATCATGAAAATACATTTAAATACTTTGAAATTTTCTATTAATAGGCAAATCTCAGACTGTGTGCAAACATCAAAACACAGATGTCATTGGCAGCATAATTTTGCTATTAAAAAAGCTCAAAATCTATTCAGAAGAGAGATAAAATTTTAAACACACCATATAAATCAAATACATATGTATATTTAAAAATAAGAAAAACTGGAAAAGAAAAAGAATTAACATATGAATTCAGATGCTAGGAAAATAATAAAATAAAACTAAAGAAAATAGAATGAAAGATTTAATAAAATTAAAGACAGGAATTAACGAAGCATTGCTGAATTTTTTTTTTATTCCGTCTTCATTGTGTATCAGGGCTTAGAGGACAAACATGGGTCAACCTTCGTGAGCCACTCATCTGCTCTCCTCCTCTGTGTGAACCACCTCTGTAGGAGATTCTAAATTTAGCTCAAGAGATCAGGATTAAAAAGGGAAAAGAAAAATGCCACGGCCTCATCGGCACTCCCGCTATCTCCCTATCTTTTGACAGCAACAAGTGACGTCACCCAGCACTCGCCTGCGCATGACAGTTTCCAGCCGGGACTACTCACCTGCGCATGACAGTTGCGAGCAGGAGTCTGAAGGCTCTGCTGTGGGAAAAAGCATGTTCTGCCAAAGGTTTTTTTCTTTCCCGCGTGAAAGGCCAGCTGGCTCCTAGATACAGCACATCTGTATCGTGTCGAGGACTAAGCACAAGCCTTTCTAACAATGCTTTCTAACAATGTTACAGAGCCGTTCCTTGCTTCACTGCACTTTTTTTTTTTTTCTTCCGGTACGCGGGCCTCTCACCGCTGCGGCCTCTCCTGTTGCAGAGCACAGGCTCCAGACGCGCAGGCTCAGCGGCCATGGCTCACGGGCCCAGCCGCTCTGCGGCATGTGGGATCCTCCCGGACCGGGGCACGAGCCCGCGTCCCCTGCATCGGCAGGTGGATTCTCAACCACTGCGCCACCAGGGAAGCCCCACTGCACTTTTTTTTCAGACATTCAAAAGTGGTTCTATAACTCCAGAAATGTGAGTCTCTCTATCCAGTCCTGAGCGCTCACACACCACCCGGGAGCCTCCTGCCTCAGACAAGGGCCTGGACGAACCTGTCTCTCTCTCGAGACTGGGCACCTTCAGAAGGTTGCAGGTGTGTGCGGAGTTTGTCTCCGCACTGTAGTGCAGCTGGTGGGAGAAAAGCCCGGGGGTGTTGACCTCCATTAAGGCCAAGTTATCCAGCTGGGCGCGTGTCACCCGTTGTCTCACTAAGCTGTCGGCAGACGCCCGGAGCTTGGCTAGCGAGTGTCCAGATCTCATCTGCTTTCGGGATGTTGTCGGAAACCTTAGTTAGCAGGAGTTTGGTAAGTTCCCCTGGAGTAAGGGCTAGGTCTGGGGGGAAGGTTTCTTCCTTTCCTTCATGATCCTCATCTTCTCCAACTTTTCTGCGTCCGTCCACTTGGGAGGAAGCAGCCGACCCTTCTTGGGTTCGGGTTGATCGCCCGCCACAGAGGCACCTGCACTGGGGAGCCAGGGTGGAAAGGCCCCAGGTCGCCCCCAGTGAGGTAGATCTTGTCCAGGCTGAAGTTCGGGATAATGGGCACCAGCTCCTTCTTAGCCACAAACTCCAAGTCCTTGGCGGCGCCGGTGGTAGGCCTGGGACTCGCCCTCAGCTCCCAGGAAAATGCGCAGCAGTGGCTGCTTTCCTGCCACTTTCCCGCCACGGTGCAGGACCCGCCCCCTGAATTATTTTTAGAGTTATTTTATCCCTAAAGCTAGAAGCTGATGCTTTTAAAAAGATCAGTAAAATAGATTTAACCCTGGCAAGTCTGATTTAGTGAAATATGGAATACATCTATTTAAAATTAGAAATTGGAGTTGTTTTAGTTATCAATATTGAAGTGATTAAAACATTAAAAATAATGGCTAAATTGCATGGCAACAAATGGAAAAATCCAGAAAAGTGGATATTTTTCTAGAAACTATATGCAGGAAGTTGAAAAGATCACGTGCACATGAACAATAAAAAGAATAGGAGAAGATAATTCAATTATTATTATTTTTTAAATAACAGGGGGTAAAATTTCTTCATTAAAGAATCACAAACCCCAAAGCCTTAAAAAATAACTGGCAAATTTGATCTAATAAAAAATTTAAGACTTCTACTAAAATATCTCAAAAATAAAGAACAGGAGAAAATGTTGGCCACACATCAATAGATAATGAATAAATATGCATAAATATAAAGAGCAACTATGGATCTAAAGGAAAAAGATAAACAGTTAAATAGGAAAGTGAATAATGGATATGGACAGGGAATTCATTTTTTTAATTAATTAATTAATTAATTAATTTTTGGCTGTGTTGGGTCTTTGTTGCTGCTTGCGGGCTTTCTCTAGTTGCAGCAAGCGGGGGCTACTCTTCGTTGCGGGGTGCAGGCTTCTCCTTGCAGCGGCTTCTCTTGTTGCAGAGCACAGGCTCTAGGCACGCGGGCTTCAGTAGTTGTGGCACGTGGGCTCAGTAGTTGTGGCTCACGGGCTCTAGAGTGCAGGCTCAGTAGTTGTGGTGCACGGGCTTAGTTGCCCCGTGGCATGTGGGATCTTCCTGGACTAGGGCTCGAACCTGTGTCCCCTGCATTGGCAGGCGGATTCTTAACCACTGCGCCACCAAGGAAGTCCCAATTTATTGTTGAAGATACACAAATGGTTGATAAACCTATGAAAATTATTACACTTCTAAATGCAAATTAAAATAATAAAGACACTTTTCTTCCGTAAGGTTGACAAATTTGAAGTAATTGATAAGAACTATTTTTGGCCAGAATGTGAGCAAACACTGTTGATAGGAAATAAATTGCTGAAGTCTTTGATAATGGACAGAAATTTTACTTAAAGACATCATTGGATTGGTATTTGCCTGTGTGTATGTGAGTGTGTGTGTGTGTGTGTGTATACACATATACATATGTATATATAATTATATACATGTATATACATAGGTCTCATATATAGCATTCTCATATATAACATATGAAAACATATACCTATGTATATGTATTTTGCATTTATATGAATTTGTGGAAAGTAGAATAGAAGGATTCACCCTGTGATTTCCTCTGAGAAAAGGAACAGGGGCTGGTGTAGTGGTAAATGAGGCTTTCACGTTATGCTTCATATACTAGTGTTTGCCTCATTTATTTTGTTGTGTTTTTTAACAAAGAGAAATATAATTTATTACTTATTTAAGTAAAAATATAACTTCTTGCAAAAGAAGGAGTGGAGGTGACTTGTATTCTAAGGGCACAGAGAAATCATTTCAAGGATACCCCAGTGGATATTTTGGTTATGAAGCAGATAGCTGTGGAATATTCTATTGATTAAATTGGTTAGCAGAATAAAAATTTTAGGACTGTCTCACGATGATTTGAAAGAGCCTAAAGCTGTGGTGCATTTTCCCAAGTCATTAAAACTCTTTGTACATTTAATTTAAAATTACTACCTAACATTTGGTAATACTTCTCTGTCATTCAATTTTAAGTTTCCTACAATTTGCCTTTTAAAAACCTCCAGCCATGAAGGGTCATTTTTGTGTGTACGTTTGTTGCCATGTCTATTTATTTTTCGGATTGAAACGCTATAGCCTGTAAACTCCCACACCCCACGTTTCAAAGCTGTGTATTTTCTTAGACTATTAGGAAGATGTTCTTGTGAAGAGCTCCTTGGACTGAGAATTTCCTTTCTGTTTTCATGTGAAATACTCAAGAAAAGGCCTTTCTGTAGTTGCTTTTCTGTCTTTTATAGATATGTGTAGATCAGAAATATTTTCTGTCTTCAACTGCATTCTTCAACCCTGAGTCATGTAGGCCTGTCAGATTCAGCCTTGTAATTTTGCCTTTATACTACTTTTCACGACTAGCATTCTTTGGGCGCCTCTACGCTCTCTCTGAAGCTTCGCTGTCTTTTTTACACTCAGTGTTCCTGATCCACTCACCTTAGCATGTATTTCCAATAGTGTTCCTTGAGAGTAAAGTTTTTCACTTCTGAAAATGAGTATTTGCTCTGAATGTCTCTGGAGCCTACACTGACAAAGCTGTGTTTGATCTTCTCACATTCAGAAGCTCTGTTTGCTCTCTGTGAAACTTGTATCCTGTAAGGACATTTAGGTTGTTCCCAGATCCTTTAGTCCCTGCTTCCGTAGGGTTATCTCATTTTGGTTGTGATTATTTTGGGATAAGATTTGGTTCCCATGGCTTGTGGTATAAGTGAGTATCACTCTTTCACTCCTCAGTGCTCCAACCACATAGTTGTTGTACTATTCAGGGCACACAGCTCTTGGTGTTTGGGCCACACTCATGCCTGTCCTGAAGTTCATGGGGATTCCTTGTTCCTAGTTTTGTAGAGGATATTGTCCATAGTTTTGTTGGTTTTGTCTTCTTTAACACTCCTGATTTATTATTTAGGAGGGTTTTGGGGAATATTTAAAAAAACTATACTGCTGGCATCATCACACTGCACAGTTGCTGGTTTATTTGATATCAGGAGGCTTCAACTTTTGTTTATGTAGTGAAATCTGTCAGTATTTTCATCACCAGCTTATTTAGAAATGTGAAAATAAGGGTATTTTGATATTTTAATTTTAGCTCATGTCTTAGCTTTTTTGGAATGTAGCATTGATTGTTGATTTTCTTTCTCCCACTACTTAAAAGGCCATGTGAGGGCGGTGATACTGTCTTTTCATCTCTGTGTTCACATCACCTGGCACCGACAAACAAATGCTTGCTGGAAAAAAATGAATAAAATTTTTATAATTCATTATTATTACTGTAATTCAATAAAGTTTTCATTCTTGGTCCACTTATGTAAACTTCTAGTACTTACCTCTTCATACCTCTAAATTTCTACCCTCCCCTTTTCTGCTTTCTTTTGTCTCCTTAGCAGGTGTATTACTATCATGTTATATCTTTTTTTTTTCTTTTTTTTTCATTTGCGTCCTTAAACTCTTTTATTGTTTTCCTGCTGCTTATAGGATAAGGTCAAATCCCCCTTGCATGGCAGCTCAGTCCTCCCTGATCTGGCCTGGCCTGTGCCTGCGCCTGCCTCTGGCCCATCCCACCTTCCCTGGCCCTCCATCCGGCCATGGTGCTTGTATCATCTGGAAAGCAACGCATTCTTTCTGTATGTTCCTGCTTTAAATTTTTACTTGTTTATCTCCTGTTTACCTCCATTGTCTTCCTGGAGAAATAGCATAAATACCCCTCCCCTTCATACTCCTAAGTGAGTATTGCCCTTTCAGGTCAGAAAAGATTGTCATATTTTCTTTTTTTGAGATTAAGTTTTTATTTTATTTTATTTTTAATTAAAAAAATTTTAAGCATCTTTATTAGAGTATAATTGCTTTACAATGGTGTGTTAATTTCTGCTTTATAACAAAGTGAATTAGTTATACATATACATATACATATATCCCCATATCTCTTCCCTCTTGCATCTCCCTCCCTCCCACCCTCCCTATCCCACCCCTCTAGGTGGTCACAAAGCACCTAGCTGATCTTCCTGTGCTATGTGGCTGCTTCCCACTAGCCATCTATTTTATGTTTGGTAGCGTATATATGTCCATATCATGTTGTATCTTACTTATCTTGTTTATTTTGTCTCTCCATCCTCACCGCTGACAGGAATGTGAGCTTCCTGAAGGCAGGAATTTTACCTGTTTTCTTCACTGCTATATCCCTAACATCTAGAGAAGTATCTGGCAAAGAATAGATATTCAATAAATAATTCTTCTTCCTTAAGAATGAACTTTCATAATCCTCATTCTTACAGGTTGAAGTGTGAGGTGTTATCAGTTGAAATCATAGAATTTCTAGCTTTTCGGAAACATTGCTGAAATTAATGAAAAAAACGAAAAGTGAGATCATATATTTTTATAAGCATATCTAATTAAAAGAAAATAACTCATTAATTATAAAAAGAAATTTTGTATCATTTGCAAAATGTTAAATTATTTTAACAGAAATGCTCTAAGTTTAAAAATGAAGATGTTAATTTTTCCTTACAGTACCACTTGGTTTACTGTCTGCTTTTTGAAAATGGCTGACCATAACAGTTTTCTTTTTTTTTGTACTCAAGTGCTTTATTAAATGTTTCATTGGGTGAACATATCATAAGCATGTTAAAAGATTCCCATGTTATGAAAAAATATATCTTATTTGGTTTTAGCAAGCAATGCACATCTATTGCCTGTTTTTTCTTCTGTCATGTACAACTGTACGTGCAAGTTCCTTGAGGCTGGTATTGTGTTGTAATAGCTTTTCTGTCCATGGCAGCTGGCTTAGAAACAGTTTATAGTATGTGCTTATTAAAAGTTTATGAAAGAAATTAATCTCCATTATAAGTCCTTGATATTACCCATGTTTTAAATGGATTGAAGTCAGTGATTTAGCCAATCTCTTTATTTGAGCTAAAATGAAGTGTTGCAAAGTTACACTAATGATGGTGGCCATGAAAATACAACTATCAGATCTCCAACTGGTGGAGCATAATTGACTGACAGCACCAGCAGCTGCCCCTCTGGCCCCCCATCATGTTTGCCTTGAGACCATACTTCCTGGTGGGCTGCTCCCAGCCAATGACTGACATAGTGGGGGTACTAAGGCAGCCCCTGCCTATGAGATATAGAACTCCTTTTATGGGTTGACTTGAGGAGTACCCATCAACCTTGCTGAAACTTTTGAAACTGTGTTGCGGTTGGAAACTCCTTCTACCCAATCATCTTCCCTTGTCTTCCTTTTCACAGGTGTCAGACCTGCATCTTGCTCCCCACCAATAAATCTTTTGCACATATAACCCCATCTTGTCAGCACATCTGAATTCATACAGAATGCTCACTAACAGTTTCTTTTCTCTTCCTAGATAGGTCACACGAATGTACAACACAATGCACATTTGATACACAAACTGATCTGGTTTACAGCTCATACCAAATAATCATAGAGGCATAACAGTGCAGAAAGATAACATCTGTGTCTAAATCATCCCTGCCACCAGTATACTATCTTTGATGGAAAAATTGGTACAAAAACAGGAAATGTCAATCCACCCATCTAGTCAAATACTATTGCTGTGTTTCAATGATAAGAGATTTCTCAGGCTACTTGAAGGTGAAATTGAAAGGGCTTAAGCTTTAGAATAAGAAAGATGAATTCATAGGAAATTATGTACATGGCAGAAGTCCTGAGGCTTCATGGAGTGACCAGTAAATTGATTAATTAATTAATCAAAATGTATTTTTCCAAATATCATCTTATGAAACCATCTGACCTAGTCTGAAGTATAATGACCCCATTTCATAGACCTTCTTATAAATTCTTAATTAAATTAGTTGATGGTAAAGAGAGTAATGAGATTAACAACACCTAAGACCTACAGTAGGATTTCTTTAATATAGATTGTGACTATTCTGATATGTCAAATAGGAAAAAAAATCTCTGAATTCATACTAAATATTCGTTTCTTTCACATTTATTTCACTTGGCATTATTTATATAAAAAGGAAACAAACACATAATATTTTAAAAACCTTATAAAACAAATAAGCAAAATAACTCCTTTGGATCCTTTTATTTTATAAATTCAACCTTTGAAAGTGTAAATATAAGCCACAGTGAATATGAATTTCCTTATAATTTTCTCCTTTTTTGAACCTCAGTCTCAAATGGCTTCTCATTTTGGAGTGGAGGTGAACATTGGATGTGTTGAAGGTAATTATAAACGCTAGGTGAGATTTATCGACCTATGGAGCGACCATATACTTAGGGTGCAATTGTGTGGTAGGCCTGTGTGGTTTGAAATCTATCTTCAGTGATTTGGATACGGCCCCACCTCGGCACTGGGACACATCACCTGCCCACCCTAGGGAGTGACCAGAGTTGCATTGCCAGGTAGTGTCAGGCCCAGGCTGATGGGCATCCTCCTGCTCTAGGGGTAGTGAGAGAGGCAGTTCCATTTCAGCAAATAATTGAAGCAAATGGTTAATAAAAGGAGAAAATCTAGTTTACTTTACCACTCACAGTGGACTTCTCTACACCCAGGTTTCATCTGCTTAGCTTGCAGAAATGAGACAAGTCACTCTTTGTAGCGGAAGCACCTACAGAAAGTGGGAGTGGGTGGGATATTGACATGTAAGAGAGAAAAAGGAGGTGTGACAAAGTGTTTTGTTAAGCCTGGAGCATTTGACAGGCTCAGAGGCTATGGCAATCAACAAGCTCTCCTTCCACAATCAGTAGACAGCCATCTTCTTTCTCCTCCACCAGATACTTATAACCTTCTTAATCAAATTGGAATTTATTGGTCATACATTCTCTTGTCTAGTCTCATTCAATAACAGGTCTTTATGTGCTAGTTGTTCCAAGTTCCATCCAGTTTCCCATTGCTTTCCAATATATGTTGTCCCCACTATCCACTTCTGTTTGATTACAGCCATTTCTGCTCTGGTTGTAATTTTTCTGCTGATGAAATTAACCTTTTACTCCTAACAGTGTGTCCTAGTGACAACGCATCAGCTCTCTTTATTTCTTCACCGCTTGTTTTTATATTTTTTCCTCCTACCTTGTGAAGCTGACAAGAATTTCTATTTATACATGAAACCTACTTGGTTGCATGACTTGAACTACTGTCAAGTTCTGACTCTTATTTGGACATCATGCGTGAGGGAAATGTATGTTATATTTTGTACAAATCTGAGTTGTGCTGCAATGCAATGGTAGAGAATGAGAACTAATTGGGGAGAGGTTAGGAGAGCAAAGCGAAGCTATGAAATGATACTGTTGCTGATGAAAACAGGTATTTCATTCCTTTATTAAAATGATGCTCTTCTTACTTTTAAAACAGGTAATAGAAATGGAATCGCCTCTAGCAACCTCCTTTTCCTCTCACTTCTTTAACATTTAAACATCCTGTGCTTCTGTATTGGATGACAAAGCCTGTTACTTGGCACAAAACAGGAAAGGCAGGACTTCAAATTATGTACAGGTTTATTTTCTCCTAAAAACCCGCCTCTTCAACATTTTAGAAATATGCCTACTCATTCTTCATGGTGTTCATAACTGGCATTGATCTTTAAAACACAAATCCTCTTGCTAGAGTTTTCTTAAAGGAAAGTAGAAAGAATGACACATGAGATAATGCCCTAGATTGCTTTTCTATGTAGCAGGAGCCAGCATGCTGTTTCGAGTTTTGGCTGCAGTATGGTAAAGTCTGCTTGCTTTCAATTATTCAAACCCATTTGTGTTTTTTATGCCAAGTTGGATAGGTTTGTATTTTTATTTTTCCCATTCTGAATGAGGCTCTTCGGATGAACTGTATCATCCCTAGGTTACTGCGTGGGAAGGTAGCTTCTAACACCTTTTAAAGAGTTCATCTACTTCAAAGCAAGGAGTCTCTTCTTGTTGCTTACTAGATAACCCTACCCCTTTTGCCTCTTGACTTGCAGCAACCCATGCTAGGGGCTCTCACCCAATGATGCCATCCATAGTCAGTAGATTTTCTTTTAGAAAGAAGAGTATTACCTACAGCAAGCTCCTTTTCAAAGAAGTAATTTCATGGGTCACAAAGTGACATTAGCTGACAAAGTATTAGCTGACAAAGGATAAACAAAAAAAGAAAAAGAAAAAAAAATCAAGAATTGATTAGTTGATTTAGACCCCAGCAGGCTGTACTGCTGTTCTGTGTGTATTCCCAGCGCCAAGCAGAACCTCTGCTAGCCCACATTTGTTCTTTATTTATTTTCACCCCGAAGCACTAGCACTGATTGCAACAATTGAGTGACTTGGATGGCAAGGTGAACTGTGAAATAACAGTCTCTGTCTAGCTGGTCATGTGGATAATACCCAATAGCGCCAGCCAGCTCCTGCCTGTGGCTATGTCAGCTGAGCTATCCAGAAACATTTTTTTCTCTCATTGATTTTTTAAAAACAATTTCTATAAAACCAGGATTGGGACCCAGCAGGTTTGGAATGATGCCAGCATCCCGTGGAGTCAGAAGAAAAGCCTGAGAATAGGAAGTATATTGACACAATTTATTGGACAAAGTGCAATAGAGGTGACAGAACAAGCTACTAAGGTGTTTGCTCTGTGAAGGCTTTTTAGGACAAGAGATTTGGGACAATGAACTACAAATGGAACTGTTGATCAGGGTCAAAAGAAGTCTCTTTCAGCTCCTTTTGATAGAACAACTACTTTTGATTGCTGGGTAGAATAAAATCTTTGCATTCTCTGTTAATTTTTTAATACTGTTAATTGCTAAAACCTATTCAAAATAGCAGAATTTCCAGCTGTTGTCTTTGAATGAAATGACCTTAGGAAACAGAATTAATTGTCGTATTCTTCCTTTGCATCCATGATAGTTCCACATAAAAATTAAAGACCTCAGAATATGTTCTCTTCTTTGCAAAATACCTTAAAATACGCCTTATGAATAGTATAACATGTAATACCTAAGCTACTCAGGCTGCCTTATAAAGGGTTTTGTAAATAAACATATCTCATGTTATATTAAATAGATGTAGCTAAAAGTGCACTGTCTCCTGATCCAAGTCCATGCTGCCTACCCACACAGCAATGTGTAAATTTAAGAATTCATACTGACTTCCCTGGAAAAGCTCCCATAAGGACATTTGGCCAGATCTTTCCTGGTGAGCAAACCTTCTTCTGTGTGTACATTGGGAACTTTGAGAAAAGCACAGATATAAAACAAATATTTGGGGAGTGTTTAGTTAAGAAAACAGTGATCATGGAAACCCAGCACATGTTAACAAAGAACAAGTCACGGAAACAACATCTAGTTTACCTTTTTATTATAGATAATGGGGCAGATAAATTACATCCTAGTTGGGCAGAGTATATGATCCAAAGTATCAAGATATCTTTTGAGCAAAAAGAATGTATAAATATTAAGAAAAGTCTAGCTGGTTGAAAGATCATAGCCTAATAGTAGTGATTAATGGATTAATAAACCAGAGGGGACCTATAAAGCTATTTAATTCAGAACTGTTTTGTTCTAACCCAGTTAGATATTTTTAGTGATAAGTTCAATGCTTATCAAAATTTCATGTGATTTATAGTTAAATGCTAGATAAAATTAGTATGTTTAGAAAGATTTCTATAAGGAAAAGTTTGATTGAAATTAATAAAATTAAACTAACAGAGATGGTGTAAAGTTCTACATTTAGGAAAAACAAATAATTGCATGAAGTCAGGATTCAGGAGGCCTTCCATGGCAGGTATAGTATTTGTGAAAAAGTCCTTTAGGTTTTATCTACATAGAAGATTCATATAAACTATCAGTGTGATGTGTCTGCCAGAAAGGCCAGTGCAATCACAGAAGTGGTAGAAGGGCTGAAGGGACATAGGTATCCATATAAGCTCAACTGCACACATGTAGAATCCCTTTGTCACAGTCAAAGGGACACAGATGAGTTAGAAATTATTCCAAGGCATGCAGAGTGAGTTATAAGAAATTTAAAAGTCTTTCACTATTTACTCATTTAACACTAATAATGTTTCCTAGTACCTACTATTGCCAACCTCAATGTCAAGTATCCTTTTGTAATCATTGCTTTAATTGTCATCACAACCCCTTGACATGTAGTTCTTATATTCATTATCATTTCACAGATGAGGAAACTGAGACTTAGAGTGGTTAAATGATTTTCTCAAAGTCACTGAAATACTATGTGGTAAAGCTGGAAATTTATCTGACTCTGGTGTCCCTTTAACCACTGTGTTATGTAACAAAAAGAACGCTACTCCCTTCCATGGTTACTTCAGAGTGTAATGCAGGGTTGTACATTCAAGGTGCAATATACTCTGGTCCCAACCCACCTTTCCAGATGACTCCTTGCTATATTCTTCAATCCATCCACTGCTGCAGCCCAGCTAGATGAATGTTCTGCTTTGTCTCAGCCCCTGTCCTTTGATCTTGCTGTTTGCTCAACCTGGAATAGCATCTTGCCTTGGCACTCCTGGTTAACTCCAACTTAAATGTGACTTTTTTTATGACTCCTTAAAATAAATGAAACAATCCCTCCTCTAAACCTCCACAGTTTTTAAATACATACCTTTTGCAACTAATAATACTTTTCTTCTAATACTCTTTTTTGTACATCCTTTAACTTTAATAAATAGTAAGCAGATTGACAACAATGGCTATGCCTTTGTCTTGTTTCTCAAAGGCATCAGCTTAGGCTTGTAGCTTACACCTGTTAGTGGTTCAATAAATATTTATTGAATGAAAGAGTAACATGGATGATTGTGGTGGGTGGCCTGGGGAGAGAATACTCTCATGAATATCAAGAAGGATTCTGTTAGGTGAGATACCTATTGAAATACAGGTTGCTGTCTATTAAGTTGATCTGAAATCTAAGAAATGTTGGGGGTGGGACGTTATTTAGTGCTTGTATTCCAATGGAATTGTCTTTCAATAGAATAAAATTTCATCTCATTTTGTCTATCATAACTGGGCCTATTTGGAAGCAGTTTGAGTCAGACTGGGGAAATCTAGAATTGGGAGTTTAGGTTATCTTCAACTGGGAGTTTAGGTGTCAATTTTGGGGATCGTCCTTATCTTAGAAAGCATAAGTGGACTTCCCTGGTGGTGCAGTGGTTAAGAATCTGCCTGCCAATGCAGGGGACACGGGTTCAAGCCCTGGTCCGGTAAGATCCCACGTGACGCGGAGCAGCTAAGCCCGTGCGCCGCAGCTACTAAGTCTGCTCGCTATAGACCAGAGCCACAACTACTGAAGCCTGCGTGCCTAGAGCCCGTGCTCCACAACGAAGAGCAGCCCCCGCTCACTGCAACTAGAGAAAGCCCGCATGCAGCAACAAAGACCCAACACAGCCAAAAATAAGATAAATAAAATAAATAAATTTATTTTTTAAAAAAGAAAGCATAAGTTGGCAGACGTGGTGGGGCTGGAGGAAGTGACAGATTCCCAAGTACAAGCATGATGAGATATGAGCACAGAAACCAAATCTCAAAGTTGGCTACTAAACCAAGTGGAAAAGATGTCTTTTGCACATGACAAATCAAGCTGGAAGAAGAATCCAAGATTTATGGTATCCAACCAGGCAAGGATTTTCATATACTCACTGTATAACATAGGGTTAGACCATTGGTTTTGAGTGTCCGGGTTTAATTCCCAGTTCTGCTACTTCCTAACCATGTGACCTTGAACAACCTACATAATTTCTCTGAGTTTTATTTTCCTCACTTGTAAAATAAGAATAGGAATTTGTACTGACTTCATAAGGACTAAACACATTAATGTACGTAAATTGCTTAGCACAGTACCTTGCGCATAGTAAGGGTGGCATAACTTTTAGCTACTCTATTATTATTTATCTATATGTGTTTTGAGTGGCATATTTTTGGTAAAAAGGCATTAATGATATGTCCAGGTTAAAAATATCTGCAGTCACTTTTTTGAGTGTATTGTGGCTTGGTTGTTACTAGCATCATGACCTCAAACAAGTCAACAGAACACTATGGCACAGTATTTTTCACCTATAAAATGAACATATTAACTTTCATATGTACCCTTAGTATTGTCTTAAGAATCAAAAAATATGATGCTTGGGACTTGATTTTTAATCTAAACAATGCTACAGAAATGGAAAATGTTTAATCATTCAACAGATAGCTACTGAGCCCCTTGTATGGATTCAGACTGCCGAAGAGATAAAGGGAAAGCATCTGAGGACCCTAGGGGGGCTTGTCGGGTGCTGGGGGGACAGCTTCCCTGTGGTCTCCCAAGGCTGTCCATGGTAGCATGACCCTGATTTGGCCTTCCACCTTCTGTATATTGTCAGATCATACATAGGGAATCCATTTCTCTAGCCAAAGGTGCACATTATCAAAGCTCCTGAGACTAATTTATGAAATCAGAATGCCAACTTATTACTCCACAATAAGAAAACACAACTGCCATGCAGCCTGGAATCAGCACTCAGGCATGCCTGTCACATGTTATCCTCATCAGCTGAACTACAGAGGAAGCCAAGCTATAGCTAGAAGGGTTTGGGTGTAAATCTGGAACTTGAATCACAGGAAGTAGAAGCTTTGAAGGTTGAACTAATGCAGTGAATCTTCACAAATATGTCAGCACCGCAGAGGGGCTACAACACCTGAAAACGCTCAGCTAAGGTTGCCTCTTCCTGGATGTGTTTTTGAATTAGTGCTTACAATGCTCACCTCAGTGATTCCTTGTTTTTGCTGACATGGCTGACTAGTCTTTTCCTCTGAAGGCTGCTTAACAAGTGAGCTAATAGAAAATAAAAAGAAACTATCTGTTGTTAGCATCTCCTTTCCCACTTACACCTCAGGAAAGAGAGGCCAGCGTTGTAGAACCAAAGGTAAATTATTTTTATGCTACTTCTTCTCCCCCAGGGGAAAGTTCACATTGAGGAGAGATAAAGGAGAGCCAGGCTAAAGGGGAAAAAAGTGAGGTGAGGGACTTCCCTGGTGGTCCAGTAGTTAAGAATCCATGCTTCCTCTGTAGGGGGCACGGGTTCGATCCCTGGTCGGGGAACTAAGATCCCGAATGCTGCTTGGTGCAGCCAAAACCAAACCAAAACAAACAAACAAAAAGTAGTGAGGAAGGATGAGGGATTGGGTGGAGGAGTTCTGAGAGGCCTCTACCCTGGACCCTGGGTGGACAATCAGGGGTGCATGTTGGGTACCTGGGATGGGGTCCTATGCAGCCTCCTAGGAGGATAAAGAGGCGGTGTGACACAGGGATGCCTACGGCCTGAACATTAACCGCTGAGACCTCGAGACTGACAGTGAAAGATTTCTGTGGCCAGGCTTAGCATGGGAACAGAAGGCTGCTCTGCAAGCACAGATGGTATCAACAGTGTCCTAAGTAGACCGGAGAGCAGGGCGCACCTAAATGTTTTGGTCTATCTAGAAC
Organism: Mesoplodon densirostris; assembly: GCF_025265405.1. Taxonomy (NCBI): domain Eukaryota; kingdom Metazoa; phylum Chordata; class Mammalia; order Artiodactyla; family Ziphiidae; genus Mesoplodon; species Mesoplodon densirostris. Next base: position 44,775,616 of record NC_082675.1, read on the forward strand.
CCCTGGGGAAATTCCCTGGCATTCCAGTGGTTAGAACTCCATGCTTTCACTGTGGAGGGCCCAGGTTCAATCCCTGGTCTGGGAACTAAGATCCCACAAGCTGCACAGTGTGGCCAAAAAAGTAAAACCCCTGGGACTCTCTCATGATCTTAGAAAACTGGAGAGCTCCATTCCCCCACAACAAATTATTAATAGCTAATTTTCAGTCAATAAGATATGTGCATGTACAAGAAAGCTCAGAGTTGATCGGTCTGATTTTGAACTAAAAAGATGTATTCATTTCTACCTTTTGTTGATTTTAAATCTCAGTCTAAGAGAGCAGCCTTTATTTTATTTCCCAATTCTTTGGAGAAACCTTCTTGTAGAATACGTGTACTGAAAACACAGAGGGAAAATCCCCAGTCCTGCCATCCAGGAAAGCACTGTCTTCTGGGGATGACATACAAATAGATATGTCATTGGGTCATGAGGATACTACTGTTAAATGTCATTGCAAAAATTATGTGTAGGGTACATAGAAGTTCCTATTCCAGAGCTGGGTGGGAAGAAGGGGGCAAGTCATCGAAGGCCCCCCCAAGAAGAAGATGCCCTAACCCTTGTTTTAGGCAGAGAGCAGGTCATGAGTATGTTCCTGGAGGAGGCCACATTTGACCTTTTTCAAAGAAAGAAGTGCAAATGACTTACTCGGAGAAGGAATTTGCATGTAGAAATTCCACTGGGTTTGAGGCAGTACAAACATTTTGGAAGCGTCTAATTTGAATGAATAAAATCTCTGCAAATATGTATGAAAATGACATTTCCTCAGTGAGCTGTTTATTATAGTGATTTTATTTTTCTTTTGCGGGGTCCATCCATATTCTCTTATCCAGGCAACCAGCTGACCAAAGGTAGATAATCATGAGATGACTGGCCTGGATTATGCATGTTGTTTCTGATTAGGAAGCTGCCCATAGTCACTTGATCCCTTAGAAGTCTTGAACCTAAAATATTGTTTTCTTAGCAAAGCACTAAAGATCTGAGCCAATCAAAGCACTTTCAGGATATAATTTACTTACCTGTTAGAATGTAGTGAAATAATTCTTTGTAATCATTATTTATTGATCCACGGCTTATCTCTCTTTATTGTTCTATCTGTTGGAAGAACTTGTAAAAATATAAAACAGTGAAGTGATGCAGAACCTGAAAATTAACTTTGAATCTTCTGGGTTCTGTTTTGAAACATCTTCCCTTCTTTTATAACGTCTTTTGAGTTGATGATGATGATGATTTTATTTCTTCAGTACTACTTATTTGCTCACTTATTCAAATTTTATATTGCTGAAAAACCAAAGGTTTAAGAAAAAGTTTGATGGGTAAGCATTAAAAATTGCAGAAGTTAGTGAAGATGAAATGATCCACTTAGAAATAGTCAGGGGAGGGATGTAATTACAGAGGAGCTGATGAGATAGTGAAGATGCAGTATTTGATGAGGTCTTATGGCTGTTTAGTTTGCTCTCAGATGATCAGATATTTAAAAACTTTGTATTCGAAAGCTAGTAAGAAGAGCGCAGGATGAAGATAGAAGTGTGGCATATACCCGTGATATACTCAGACTATTAGAAGGTCCAGACAGAGCTAGAAAATACTTTAGAAAACTGCTAAGAAAAATATAAAAGATGCACTTAAGGTCTGTTTGGAACAAGAAAAAATGCTCAACTTATATTTTTGTCTTCTTGGTCAAGAAGACCATGGTTTTATGTCTCTGAGTGCATGAAAGCCAGTTCCTTTGTCAGGACAGCTCCTGCACTGAGCATCTTACCTAAAACACAGCCTATGTTCTCTCTGATTCCTGTTTGTTCTCCTCTTATTGGTATTAAGTTAAATTAATGAAAATGTACCTCAGAGACAGACTGAATTCAGGGCAATTAGAGATTTCAAGTCTGAGAGTTCTTTGCAATTAGCATATCAGGTATGATACACAGAAATAGCTATGGTAGGGCATGCGGAGCAGTGTGGACCAGAGACGTGAGGGGGAAAGTACAAGATGAGGGGGGTCACGTCCTCAAGCATCCTTGGCCAAGGGTTTCTCCAATTCTCCAGGGAGGAAGGAGTGTTTACACAACCATTTGTGAATAAATGAGTGTTTTTTTTTTTTTGGTACTTTTACATGCAATTCATTTCTATGAACAGTAGACTTGTCCACTTAAAGTTAAGTCAATAGAAATGGTGTCTCCCTCAAGGTAGTCTATGGCATTTCTCTTAGAGTGGTCTATGGTAAAATAAATTTGGGGAATCTTGGATTATATGAGGTTATATAAATTTGTGCGTGAGAGTGCATGTCTAACGGATTTCAATATATTAATAAGAGCATTTTCCAAGTGTATTTTTCATAAAAACCCTACCAATTATTTCTTATGATTAGAATTCAGTGGAGTTCACTTTGGGAAATATAGGTAAATGTACAACATTTGAATTAAAATTTCTCATAAATTGTTAACATCTTAATGTAGTACATGTAATAAAGGAAAACTCAAAGTATACAAAATATTATTTAATTCCTTAACAAATTACATATATTTTATAGAAAAAAATGTAAAATGCTATTTCTTGGAACTATTGACTGTGAAATAACTTGGCTTCATTTTCATCCAGAAGTAGGAGAGAGCTGTTTATTGCATTAAGAAAAGTGTTTGAAGAAAATATGATTCCTTTTATTATATAGAAAGGGGTAAATTGCACAAAGAAACAAGTTTTCTTGATTGATTTGAATATCACATTTTATTTCTGCTAAGTCATTCCAGTGGCTGGTGTCTATTACAGATGAAGTGCCACGGTGCCTTTCTGGCCTGGAGAATTCTGAGAAAAACAGTCTGTAACACTCTTCCCACTGTGATGTTTTACAGAAATAGTGAGACAGACTCAGGGAGACAAACATACATACAATATGCAAACAAACAACTATATGCACATACAAGCCTACACTTATTTTGAAACACACATATTTTAAATATAGTGTATTGCATAGAATGGGGACATTAAATTTCATTTAACTCCCCCCCCCAACCTTTTTTTCTGAATTTATAAAACCCCAGTTAAATAGCTCTCTCAGGCAACATTGTGCATTGTGGGAAGGACTTGAATGGGGCTGACTTCACTGATTTCTTGGTCTGTTTCAACTTCCGGAATGAATAGTCACCATATATACCCCCTTCACAGAGTTAAGCCTGAAATAGGTGTTTATCCGTGTCTGGACTTGCAATCCTTAGATAGACTCAGTCTGATTTCAAATATTACTTACAATTTCATGTGTTATTAACAATAATGGAATAGTAAAGTACCTGATGTGTTATGATTTGATGTAGATTTCATCCTTTTCCCTCTTATTAGTAGTACTCTTTTAGGATCCTAAACAAACCTTTCTGTTTAACTTTTAGAAAATGCTTTGTTATTTGTTGAGCATTGATCACTGGTCCTGACTCTCACGGAAAAAACACCAACATTACCCTGGTTTGTGGAGTGTTTTCTGGAAGCACGTTTGATAATGTCCGAAATGAGGTCATACTGTTCTGGGAAGAAAGTGTTTTTCATGGACTTACGTTTCTTCTTCCATAAGGCACTGATAATGGCAGAAAACAAGTCCTTGTCCAAGGTAAGACTTTGTAAAACTAAAAATTTTATAGTAGTTGAATATGTTTTTAAAAAGCAGAAATTTTGAGAGAGTCTCATTAAGGTAGTTTCAGCTTTGTTTCAAATCAATTGCTAAAGTAATTGGTGATGCCCTTTCAAAAAGAGAAACAAAGTATGCACTGTTTAACATGATTCATCACTTTCCAGAGAAGACAAAGGCAAAGTATAGTTGTTTTTTGTTTTTTTGAGTGTCTCATAATTGTAATTTACACATACGAATCCCACAGGCATATGTCACCAACAGATGGTATTTATTAAAAATCCACATGCATTCTTGGATTGTTTAAGTGTCCTTCTGCTTGAAGGCAAAGAAATGGATTAGATGACCTGTCAAGGTCATTCTACTTAACTTTCAAGAGTATGATCTGGAACTGTCCCACTGCTTAAAATGGGTTTATTTTAAATATATGACCAGGTTGAGTGTGTTTGCTGCAAGTGACACTATATACAACTTGAATCAGATTAATAGAAAAAGCACAATATATTGACTCGCTTATAAAAGGGTGAGGTTGGTGTTGGCATTAGCGACAACTGAATTCAGAGACTGGAATGTGTAAAGTCGGCTTTTCCTCTTTCTTCTCTGCTTCTCTCTGTGGAGCGCCCATTCTCTCATCAGCAGATAGACTTGGCAGGGAACATGGGTTCAGTAACGGATGCCTCAGTCACCAAAGAGAAAATACGTCTTTGCAGCCAGCTCTGATTAGGAATCTTGGGCAAGATTTTATTTGGCCCGAAGCAATCCATATAGCCAGATGTTGAAGGTCATGGGTCTTTCACTGCCCATGATCTTATTCATACCAGGATTAAGAAAGACAAAAGGAGATTTCTAGGATCTTGAGACTGCCCCACCCAGCCTCCAAGCCAATGACTTCACCATTACAAATGGTCCAGAGACAGTTTTAAGAAGATTGTAACTAAAACTGAATATTCACTTTTTCCTAAGAGTTTATCAGGATCAATATCTTCATGCTGTACTTATTCTTTTTTTTTTTTTTTTTCTTTTTGCGGTATGCGGGCCTCTCACTGTCGTGGCCTCTCCCGTTGCGGAGCACAGGCTCCGGACGCGCAGGCCCAGCGGCCATGGCTCACGGGCCCAGCCGCTCCGCGGCATATGGGATCCTCCCAGATCGGGGCACGAACCCGTATCCCCTGCATCGGCAGGCGGACTCTCAACCACTGCGCCACCAGGGAGGCCCTGTATTTATTCTTGATCTCAGTCTTCACCAGAAATCCAGACCCCTCCAGACATATGTGGTTACCTTTATACACCTCCATTTGGCTCTAGACATCCTGTAATCTGATATAATCTACACACCTCCCTAGTTACCATTCTTCTTCCTCTCTCCTCTCTCCATACCCCCACTGCCTATACAGGCACAGTGCTTTCTGGAACTCAGGTTATTTTATCAGTAAAATTGTGTGTCATCTTTAACCTCTCTAAATACTCCTTTTCCCTTCTGGTTTTATTGAAACCTAACTTTCACTTGAGGGTGTTGGATTCCTCTACAGCCTTACAGCCTGTTTAAAAAAATTTTTTTTTCTCTCTTTCTCACACCGCATATAACACAATGCCTAGAGATGGTGTAAATGTCCTTTTTTCTTTTATCACCATTCAAGTTCGTTTAGCCCTTCATTCCCCTAAAACCTGAGCTGTTTGAATTGCAGTGCCCCTCCTTGTTGCAGTATTTACCAAGTGCCTGGTAACTTTGCCTTATTTATTAGCAGTTTAAACATGATTCTTACCTTTTATTCACCACCACCCTCCTACCTTTCTTCTGGTGACTTCAGCATCACTTAGATAACCCAGTCCACAGTCTGGCTTTTCACATCCATGAGCTGCTCACTTCCAATGATCATTTCCTCAAAACCAACACAGGTAACCAACCCCTTGGAGGTACTCTACAGATTTTCATTTTGATAGGTGCACCCGATTCTCTCTTATAAGCAACCCACTGTAACCTCAGCATTTCCTGTTTTTCTAGCTTACTAAGTCTAGTATCACCTGCTTCTGTAATTATTTAGCCCGTAAAGATTTTCCAATCATTTGACTCTATTATCCTATCATATTTTTTTGTCATTGGTATCCTTCACATCCTCAGTATCTCTCCTTACTTTAAATTCTACAATTCATATGAAATTTACTTCCTTCCCTATAAGATCAATTCCAGTATTCCTCTCTCCCACCACTGTGCTCACAGGCAAAACCTCAACCGTGTTAAGCTCATCTCTCTGCCTACTCTATGCTTGTTCTTGAGAAGCTAAATGTTGCTGAAGAACAACATGCAAATATGCTAATTTGTTTCACCTAATTTATGTCAATATATCTCAAGTAAGTTTCAGGGGTTCCTGGCAATCTTATCACACTTTCCTGTCGATTTGCTGTACCACCATTAAAAAGAATGATGTCATTTTTTTTTTCTTCTCAAAGTCCCTTTACTCATCCTCAAATATTTATTTCATTTTGTTTTTCGTGGAGACAGAAAATTAAAAGGAGTTACCTTATCTTGCCTCCATCAAATCAAGTAACCAACTTGCATCTGCACTGCCATCTTCTGCATTGCAGCTGCATGTACCATCTTGTCTTCTGCTTGTAACGGATGCTATGTTGCACTGCTCAGATCTACCTCTCAGGATTAAGGTACTTCTTTCTCCAGTCTGGAGTAAAAACTCACCTCTCTCTTGCCCAAAGCAAGAGAGGTGGCACCTGGAGTGGTCTGAGGAGACAGAATCTAAAATGAAATTTTGGACCTGAATTGCCACCAGCCAGTTGCAACGAGAACCAGTGAAGACCCCATCACTGGTGGTAGGAAGAGCATGGGAAGCTCTTGGTACATTTCAGTGGCGCAACTGTTAACAGTTTTCATTCATCATGAGCTGGAATGGGATGGAAGAAAATGCATCAGTGGGGCAATATCTCAGGTGCTTTAGAAGGTTAGAAGAGATAGTAATTATAAGGATTATAGAATTTGATTGTTGTTGCTGGGAGTAATTGATGCATTCAATAAAAAAAAATTAATGGCTAAGTGTGGAAGCAAGGGGACCTTCTAAGAAGCATATGAAGAAGCTCTAATCTCCTGCAGCCAGTGGGTAAAAGAGCTGAGGACCAGGCCCAGGACCTAATTATAAGAGCAACAGAACTCACAAGACAGTTGATTTCTCAGTCCCGGCAAGTCTTATGCTAAAGTCACGGCCCTTGTTGGAACAACTGGAACCCTGATTCTTTGGACAGAGACATCTGGACTGATGTACTGGAAAACATTATAACTCAAGATTTTCATGAACCATCTGTACTTGTAGTAGTGGTTCATGTCTCCTATTCCCACTTGCTTGAAGATGATGAAAACCTCTGCTTTGCAAAATGGGACATGTCCCCATCCCCACCTTTAGGATATGACCCTTCCCCTCTCCTTCAGGCCACCAGAACAGTAACAAGAGTGAAGTCACAGAATGAACTGGTCAGAGAGATGAAATGCTGAGCCTGTAAGGGGAGGAAAAGTGCTATTCCAATAAACAGCTGAAGGACCTAGCCAAAATACACTGTCAGGAATCTGAAGATATCTCTAGGACTGGATTATGAGAGTACTAGAACAAGAGGACCATTAAAGAAAGTTGGATAAAGAAGAGTTTGTTGATATGAAGCACTGTCTAACACTGGAATATTTAATTACCTGGCAAGGACCCTGGAGCTAACATGATGCTGCTTTGGCTCTTGAAATCTTGAAGAAAGCAATGGCCCATTCTAAGTGTGATAAAAATGCCAGAACTCTTGCAGAAAATGGTAGAAGAAGGCTCAAAAAGCTCAAATAAGTGAGGCTGAGAATTTCTCCAGATGGCTGTGTTTAAAGGGAGAGGACGCTGTCAGCCAGCATCTCCAGGAATGCATTAGTCCAAGGGGCACTTGCATCACTGAGAAGGTAGGTAGTAGCCATCTTCTACAAGCCAGGACTGAGAGTTGGGGATGGTCTTACAGAATTGAGCTCACTGATAGCAAAAGGAGTCATCAGATTCTCAAAATAACAGAGGCCCAGTGACAGCACGTAATCATCAGAGGCAGGGTTTCCCTGGAGATAGATTTGGGGATAGAAAATTTAGGGTAGAAGGTTTATTTCTTGCTAATTGTCTATCCACCACTGTGTTATAAGATACATGGGGGCAGGGAATTGCCTGCCTCCTTCACTTGTATATCTTCAAGTACAGAAAATATTGCTGGACTCATAAAAAGCTTCCAACAAATATTTGGAAATGAGGTTATTCTAAAAGAGTGGGAGTGTGGGGGCGGGGGCAGATATAGGAGCCCTGATGCTCTCTCCTTGTGAGATTTTTTTAAAAATTAATTAATTAATTTATTTTTGGCTGCGTTGGGTCTTTGTTGCTGTGTGCCGGCTTTCTCTAGTTGCGGCGAGTGGGGGCTACTTTTTGTTGCCATGTGCGGGCTTCTCCTTGCGGTGGCTTCTCTTGTTGTAGAGCACAGGCTCTGGGTGCGTGGGCTTCAGTAGTTGTGGCACACGGGCTCAGTAGCTGTGGCTCACGGGCTCTAGAGCGCAGGCTCAGTAGTTGTGGCGCACAGGCTTAGTTACTCTGAGGCATGTGGGATCTTCCCAGACCAGGGCTCGAACCCATGTCCCCTGCATTGGCAGGCGGATTCTTAACCACTGCACCACCAGGGTAGTCCTCCTTGTGAGATTGTTGGCAACTCAGATTTGTAATTTCCATGATATGTTTTGAACGGTTTAAAAAGTGACTGTGGACCTTTAAAAATTAAAAGTAGATTTTAAAATTATAACCCTTAATAAAGTCATCTGTTTCAATGTTGAAGTGTAAAAACATTTACCTAAGTTTTATGTAAGCTCTTTATTGAGAGGTATAGTTCCTGAACAGACAGCCAGAAGTAAATCTTTCTCGGCGCTGCAAGCACAGCCATTGTGAGAAGGGAGGAGGGTGGTCATGATCATTTTTGTTCCAGTTAAGAAAATGAAGCCTTGAAAATTAGGGAAGAAAGTGTTGAGTTAGCTGGATGCATTTCCTGGTGAGAAAGTGTAGGGAAATTAAACCAGTATTTTCCAAACTATGTTCCTGAGAATATGAATTTTGTGAGTGGCTAATGCATGTTCTATGTTCAAAAGTGTTTATAGCTCTATCTAAGATCAAGAAACACTGCCGTAGTATTTTGTGTGTTATGTATAAGATGAAAGCACACATATTAACTATTTGACTTTCAAAAAAGATTACAACATTCAAAAAAGATTATATTTCCAATGAGTAGCATGATTTCCTGTGACTCATGATTTTATTAAAGAATTAGGGAAAAGAAAATCTAAGATTATGATAAGAAGAACTAAGACTAAATATAAAACAAAATAATTGAACCTAGACTTTTTAGATTTTTTAATATCTTGTTTTAAATAATTTTCAAGAGTTGAAATATTTAGTGTTTCTGATATTTCCCAGCTTCTGTTCTAGGCACTGTCAGAGATATAGAAATCGATTATTACGTGGTTTCCCCTTTGAAGGATATTACACTTTAATAATTTAGCAGTGATTTTATATTTCTGTGATCCAAATGATCAAAAAATCATCATTTATAATATTTACTAGAATATGTGCTAATGAAATCATAGTCATAATTATTGTGAGTCATCATACACAAAAATAGTCCTTCGGGCAACAGTGACCAGTAATTCAGACACTATTGTCACCTAGATATCAGTTTGCTGAAACTTTTGACATAGTATTTAAAACAAAAATAATCTTGTTCATAATCACCATTCATGTCTTTAAAATGTTCACAAATGTCATTTAAGCCCTTCCAGTAAGGTAAAAAATAAGGAAAAGTCATCAAGTGAAAGAATTTGCTTCTGGCAAACTCAGTCACCCAGTTTGGTACTGTTTTACCAGCCCCAGGTCTGGGAAATGTACATGGTCCCACCTCCCTTCACTCCTCCACAAACGTGTTCAGATTGTTCTTTTCCATCAAGATATGAATTATAGAAAGCAGTGTAATACACTGCCTGTTCTTGGGGATTTTCATTCATAATGGATTAACTTTTTGAGAGAATGGTCGAATTTCTATATGAATCAATGGATGAGGAAGGTATTGGAGAGGGCCCACCTAAAATCACATCATGTAAGCACTTTCTTTGATGTGTAAGTCAATCCTACCCCTCATGGCATACATTCTAAGTTCACATTGAATTGATTTTCATTAACCTGAGTCTTGGGATTGAGTGGATTTTGCTGTGGGCCCTGACTTATAAAACACTGATTCACCTTAAACCTCTCAGAGTAGAAAATTTTATAGGGTAGCACTGCAGAGAACCAAGTAACTAGTAGCAAGGCAACCAGAAGCAACTGTAAGAAAAGAAAATTTGGAAGTGGCCAAGGAAGTGTTATCTGTGTAATATTTGGTATTAAGAGATTAAAAAGTATTATCCTGTATTTATTAGTAAAACTTGCTTGTGATACTCAGTGTCTTTCACATATACCTTTACATGAAATTTATTATATCAGTTTATCTTCTATTAGGCTTATTTTTGATTGCCTGGGGGCTCTTTTCGAGAATTCACTTAGCTGCTTGGCTCAGTCTACCTTGATAAGAACTATAAATTAGTGTATTTTAAGCACTATCAACTGAAGAGTGAAGCACTGGACTTGATGGGACCATGAAGCATCCGCCTCTTGGTGGTCAGTGCAGTTAAGTTCCTGGGGATGACAGAGGCTAACAGCATATTCAGCACCCTGTTCACTGAAGTCAGCTGTATCTCCTGAGTCAAGGAGAAGGAAGTCCAGGTGGTTAGAATCCAATACACTAGTGGGCACCATTTTCCTGAAAGCAAGACATCCATCCTACCTCTTCAGGTCACATGAGCTATACTCTAGTGTTTTATTTTGGGCTGTTTTGTTTGCTAGCAACATTAAACAAATTCAAACTAGTGGAGATAAGAACATCTGGGTGTCTACAAACCTGGGGAGAGGAATAACACTAGATGTTTGAAACAATCAAACATTATTCTAATATCCTTGCCATACTATGCTGTTTGACTCATTTTGCCCTTTCATCACAAATCCCTTTTCTCTATTTCTTTACTCAATGGCACCAGCCTATGACAGCTCCCCTCCTCTTCATCATATAAACCAGATTTAAGTTCTTCAGTCCCAGTTGCACAATTTCCGACCAAGGACTCATACGGGCCTATCTAGGGTCAAAGTTTCACTTCTGAATCAATGAACTATGACCAGAGCATGAGGTCACAAAAGGTATGCAAGCTTCCACAGGAATCATAGTGTATGTGCATCTGTGTGAATGGAATCTGCACAGGCAGGTGTGAAAAAGAAAAAGCAATTGGCATCTACTGTACCTTGCTACCTCATAATATTCTTTAGATAAAGATGAGTCACCTCATTTTATTCTCTCTAAGAAAAGTAATAGCTGCCCCAGCCAGGGATATGTTATGCAGAGTATAACTGCCTTGCAAGATAATTTATTTTCATTTCCCCCATCAAGTTTAAAGTGACTCTTTCTATGGAAAGAAATATTTCCCTTTTCATTGAAGACAGTGACTAACAATGGAAAATAATTGCAGCCAACAGAGCAACCAAAGAAACACATACAAAAGCAACAGAGAGGTGCAAGCCATACTTATCCATTCCTGCACTTACAAACAACTATCAAGCCTAAGCAAAGTTTATATAAGCAAAGTTTTTATTGCAGAGAAGACTGGACCATAAGGCAGAAGACCAGTATTTATGAACACAGAAGAACATCCCAGGTGGTTTAGAACTTAGCCACATGATGGAATATTTTACTTTCTACTTTTAGCAAGGATCTGAAAGTTGTTATAAAAACCTTCAGTGTATTCCTTATAGTTCCCTTTGTATAAGTAGGCATAAAAATGTATATGGTTCTCAAAAGAGCATGGGGTAAACTCTTCCTGAAACTTTATTTTGCAATACTCAAAACATCACAATTTAAAGACCCACTCTAGGCACAATTCATTACTGATACCTAAATTAATTTAATCAGATCAACTATGAAGTCCAAAATTCTGGTGCCTGTGTAAATTTAGGAAGAATTCTTCCTCCATAGCTATGGTTTAAAGAACTTTATTTTTACTTGGGAATGCTACAATCTAGACTAAATTAGACAACTTTCCTTTTTGACTGTGGAGAGTGGCTAGAGAAAGTTTGCCCACAAATAAGTGATTTGGGATGTTTTAGATGGAATGCCTCTCCACCATGGCCATGTGATCTCAATTATATAATTACAAGTGTAATCTTGAACAAAGGTAATTATACATGTTAGAAGTTTCTTTGAACCGCTGTACTTTGGTTTTGCTAAAACTAGGTAGCATGTAAAGGCCACTCAAGTATATTGAGGTTATGGACAAATAATAACTTGCTCATGTTTTAAACTATATATTCCTTTAGAGTGTGGTCACTTGGTAAAACAGACATACAACTGCAGTAATGACATAAACACAGCATTCCAACATCAAAGGTTAATCATTTGCCTAGAGTAAAGGGTAAAAGTTATGTTTGAAAAAAGCCAATTTCCCACATAACTCTGGGGTACAAATGTTCAGCTTCCATTCAAGTCACCAATATTCAAATAACGTTACTCCACCCCCCCTCTTTGGAGGGTCTGCTGAAAATACTTTCTCCGTGTTCACTTAGCTCTTCATCAAGACAAAGACATGTGTAATCCAACAACACTAAAACATATGTTAACACTTATATAACAACAACAAAAATGACATATATATGTCAAGGAGGAATAAATACATTAAAGTTTTGTTTCTTTTGTATTCAACTAGGGTAGGCATAGATTAACAAAATTAATCACATTGATTTTTAATTTTAATTTTATTTCATCCTCCAAACTTTGTGTCAATTTATCCCACAATGCCTGTCTATGCTTTTATTATCAGATCAAAAGCTATTTTGGTTAAAGATTTTGTAATGTATTTTGGCCCCTATGACTCGGGGTCAAACATACTTTCAGAGAATGTGGCTAAAAGCATGCCAACTCTCAGTTACTTTGGTTCCTAAAGATGGAGCATCCTTTGTGTCTCAAACTATTTACTCCCTCAATGTTGGATGCAAACTTTTCCTCAAAGGCATTTGAAGTCCAATTATGGGTCTACTCTGATTTCTTATAGCCACATGTTTTCCCTTTCTTCAGCCATTCCTTAGGAGGAATGTCTTGGAGAGGTTATTCTATCTTGTCCTTTATCCATCTTCCTTGCCTCTCATGCCCTAAATATTCCAGAAATCCAGAAAGCATCCTCTGTTGCCTTCTCTCCTCTGTCTTCCCAGTAGCATTATTTGATATTCTGCATTGCCTATCAGGTCAACAAAACTCAGAACTTGTTTTTCAAATATATTTCACTGTCCTTTTAAAACAAAAGAATGTATATTTTCAATACCCAGTCTCAATCTACATTGTTATTATGATGAATTTTCCCCACAAAAGCACAGACTTTCAATGTGAGAGCTGCCTGTTTCGTTACCAAGAAGATTGTATTGAACATTTTAGATATTTAAGTGATAATGATCTTTGTGTAAAGGACTACTTAGGTTAAAATAATTTAGACCAGGGAGTATGATTGCCTTCAATATACAAAGATTCTGCTTATTGCCAAGGGAAACAATAACACTTCAAAAGCACACTCTCTAGTTACTTTATGAATCGAACTGTAAAATTCTTGGATTGTAGCTTGCCATTCTTTGAACTCTAGGCTTTTCCATTTAAAATATGTTTGGTTTGCTTTTTCTTAGGTTGGCACTCTGGCAGAATCCTGCATTAGAGACAGCCATCTCTTTGGAGATATAGATTATAGTTCATGTTAAAATATGTTTGCTGTTGACATCCTTTTGGCTTAAATTGGTGGCACATTTAGTGGAAGTTTAGTGTTTCAGAAGTTTCTTAAAATGATTTTGACAGGAGAAAAATGGTGTCATAAATATTATTAGAATGAAAAATTTTTTCAAGCATTAATGTATTTCACTTCTTGACTACAGAGGTAAAAGAATGTGGAATTTTAGAATGATGGTTGTTAAATTTTGCACAATGGTTGGACCGCTGCAGATTTAAATCAAGATGGGACTCACACAGAGTTTGCAGAATTTTCCATCAAATCTAAGAATGGTTTCATTATGTGGAAGATCTCTGAAAGGAAAATATTAGTTTTAGAAAACTCCAGAGCATGTTGGCTCCTCTAAATAAATATTTTTTAAAATTTAAGTTTAAGGTTAGCTTCCCGAATATTCCTCTCTCTACCAGAAATGGAGGAAAATTTCCCCTCTGGGGAGAAATTTCTACAGATGTCTCATCTTAAGGATATCTGTGAACACGAGCTAGCCCATGACCAGCTAAGTATAGAGAGATCTCTTTCAAGAATGTTCTAACATTAATGAGCCCACACTAAATAAATATGATGCCTCTTTTTTATGAGTGTCCTTCAACTATCATTAGAAGCTTCAAGATTTACTGGGGTATTTGGGAAGCTATACAATGATGACATGTCATTTCTCTAAAGTTTTAAAATTTATATCTTTCACCACCATAAATTAAGTTACTCTAATCTTTGGTTTGTCTAAATGAAATGGTCATTTGTAGAAATGGTTATTTCTACAGAGCTAGTCAAGCATGATTACTTGACTGGCACTGTAGAAAGAATTCAAGTATCAGATAGAATAGTCTCTAGGTTATCATCAAAACCTGATACCCTGTTATTATATAATTAAGGCCACAAGGTTGTCAATATCAAACACATCCACTGCTTCCTTCAATCTGCAACCTGAAACTAAAGCCAGAATTTTAAGTCACAAAGACATCCCTGATAGCATGTGGGACATTTTGAAAGCTGTGCCAGGGGATTTAAGGAGCATTACTTCCATTAATCTTGCTGGAAGTCTCATGACTAAATTCCTATGCTTTGCTTTTAAGATTTGCTCAAAAATGTCTCAGCATACAAAGTACGGACAAGTTATTCATTACAGCTTTTACTTTACAGCATTCTGAAACTATTTCTAAGTAATTTAGCACTGACTTTCCTCTTCTACAAAAGATCATAAAATAGTTTCTGCCTAAGTGAAAGATTTGCTTTTTGATAACATGAACTTTCACAAAGAGTGAAAACTAGTTTTTACGCTGAGCTTGACTGAAAGAAAAAAAAGCAGTAGTAAAGATGAAAGAAACTACAGCAGGTCTATTCAATTTTTTTAAACCAAAAAATGATAGAAGCTTAGAATTTTTTATTGCTTAGAATAGATAGATAGATTAGGTATTGCAAATACCAAGTTTAATAAGACGGAGTAGTTCATGGTCTAGTTGAGGAAATAGGGAGATGGAAACATAAAGCATAGTAGAGACATGTAACAAGGAAGAGGAACCCTGGGAATTGTAAAGATCTGAGGCATACAGAGTCATCTAAGGTTTTGCATTATAGCGTTCATTGGGTAGTGTAGGACATAAAGCAAAAATGTTATAAAGTCAGATTTAGAGGGCTTTGTAATCAATGATAATTTGCATTTCATTTTATAGGGAATATATGATCAAATCAAGAATTGAGAGAGAGAATTTAGGAGATCTCATAAATGAAAGGTAGACAACAAAGGCAGAGAGATCAGTAAGGAGCCTATTCCAAGAGCAAGTAGAGATGAAACAAATATGAATGAAAGAATCGCCAATGATAATGCAGAGAAACTGGTTGAAGGAACTGACTGGAGATGGGAGAAAGCAGAGTCCAGAATTACTGGGGTTTTTAGCATACTGGGTTGAGATATGGTAGAAAATAGAAGAAGCAACCTCAAATTGAGGCAGAAGATAATGATTTCTGCTTGGTTACGAGAAGCTAGAGCTCTGTGAAGCTTGTGAATAATTGTTGAGTGAGTTTTGGAGCTATAGATAACAGATTTTGAGACATCAGTTCATAAATGATGGGGTTGATGAGCCCATCTGGAGAAATGTTAAAAAATAAAGAGAGTAAATGAAAAGGAGAATGATTGGAGAATCTTGGTGGCGGCTGATGTTAGAAAAGCAATCAGGAAAGGAGATGGAGAAAAGTGGTTAAAGAGATAAGAGAGCCAGGAAAAGCTTTTCAAGAGGAGCTTTATCATTAAAGCTATGGAGAAATGTCATCAGGGGCCCAAGGGGCAAAGTAGTTGAGGAGGATGAAGGCTGTAGTTTTGGTAACTATGAAGTCATTGATATTTTTACAGAGAGTGTTTTCAGCAGAGTGGTGGGGACAAGACCTGCAGGTCATTTAGGAACGATCTGGATATAAATGATGAGAGCTTTGGGGAGGTGGAGGGAGCTAATATAGACTTACTTTCATAGATGTTTGGAAACAGAACCAAGAAGATACATGAGGTAGTGTCTTGAAAAGGCATATGTTGAAAGATGCTGTGTGAAGGAAGAGAGACCTGAGAGTGTTTGAATGATTATACTGGGGAGTCCAGTGGAGAGAGAAAACCCTTAGGAAAGAAATTTGATATTTCAGTCTGTTCAACCTTTAAGAAATTGTTGAATTCGATTCCCCCACCCCACCTTCCTCAATATACAGTCATGCACAGGATGATTTGGGTCATAATAACTGCTCAGAGAGTTACCTGTATCAGTCAGGATAGGTTAATTTTTGCTGCAAAAACAACCCCTCTCCCCTTAAATTAGAGTTTCAATAAAATAATGTTTAGTTCTTGTTTTGCATCATGTTTTGTTTTTTTTGTGCTGTGTGTGGGTTGACAAAGGCATTCATAACATTTATTCAGGGATCCAAAGTGACAGAGGCACAATATTGGTAAGTACTCTTATAATTACTACTGTGGGACAAAGGGGGTATTGTGAATGTCACACAGGTTCTTAAAGCTTTCACATGGAAGTGACATATGTTACTTCTGCTCATATTTCATTGGCCAAGCTAGTTACATAGCCACCTGAGTTCAAGTGGTCAGGGAAGGGCAACCCCACCAGATGTCTGTAAGGAGAACCAGCAATGCTGTGAACATTTGTAATGATTGCAACACTACATTAAAAGCTTGAAAGGGAACTGTAGCATTCAGAGAAGATGGATGAGGGAGCAAAATGTGTTGAATTAACTACATTCTCCAATGCTATTATGCTTCTTGAAATGCATATAATGTTGAAATCATCTCATAGGAACACCTGTGAAAGGGACTTTTTCATAATTGTTTCTGAATGCTTCTAATAAAATGAGACAATTAGGCTTCTCTAATGTATTAGTTATGATTAGTTTCATCTGCATGTGACAAGAAAAATATATAACAGTGGCAGATATAAGATACAATTATTTTTTTTTCTTATGTAAAAGTCTGGATAAGAGGTCCAGGGTGGGGCTTCCCTGGTGGCGCAGTGGTTGAGAATCCGCCTGCTGATTCAGGGGGCGCAGGTTCGTGCCCCAGTCCGGGAGAATCCCACATGCCGTGGAGCAGCTGGGCCCGTGCGCCATGGCCGCTGAACCTGCGCGTCCGGAGCCTGTGCTCCGCAACGGGAGAGGCCACAACAGTGAGAGGCCCGCGTACCGCAAAAAAAAAAAAAAAAAGAGGTCCAGGGCTTCCATGTTCATCAAGGGCCAGATTTCTACTTAGTTTCTTCATCATGTTCAACTTCCATTTTGACTTCCATTTTGTGGTCCAAGATGCCTGTTTCAACTTCAGCCATCTCATCTGTATACCAGCAGCAGGGCACTTCCTAAAAGTTTCACCACCACCTCTGAATATATTGAATTGGCTGGAACTTAGATGCTCACATGGAAGCTGGTCTATGCGGTCTTTATTCTGGGGGCCCATGTGCTCAATTAACATTTGGGGGTTCGATTTCTAAGAAGAGGAGAATGATATCACATGACTGCCCATTTTACATACTTCATCATGCCTGTGTGGAGGGTCCTCCTTTTTGATTTGAGGTTTCCTCTTGTTTTTAGCAATCCTTATCATAGCCAGGAATCAAGGACTCCACGTTCCACATCAGAAAGGTAACGACTCACTAGGAATACATCTATTTTTGGAGCTAGAGTACCTTCTCTAGCCTCTTATTTAGAGTGGAGCAGCACTTTGAGAAAGAATGAGTATCAATATAGGTTTTGGTGCATTTTATGGCCACCTACTAGCTTTATGTAATTCACAGTTCATGGTGGGAAGTGATAGTGGGCTTAAAAAAATTTGGCCAATATTTTCAACTGGCTATGAGTTTAACAATGTCCTGTACAGAACTGGGCTCCATGTGGAGTCCCTGCCATAGAACTCCAAAGAGTTAGTGAGATTTGGAGAGTGATAGAGATTCTTCATTTTTGCTTCATGCCCATTATGGGAGATGTAAGATGGAACAGATTTTGTAGCCAAAAGAAAGAAGAGATAAAGTGCATGGAACTTCAAAAGCAGGAGAGGTTGGCAACTGCATTTGACCCAGCATTAGACCTGGCACAGATTTCAGGAAACAGTAGAGATCTTTTGCTTTATACTTTTGTTTTTCATGTGTTCCTTTTTAGAGCCTTTCCACTTCATACACCAGATGTTGAACTTACATTATCGTTGTGTTGGTAGTAGTAACACAAATTTGAATTATAGGAGAATGTATTGTTCAAGTTGCAGATGAGATAAACCTTGCCAAATATGCATGAATTAAACATCCAGTAGCCCAGGGCTTGATGGAGTTCTGAGTCAGGAAAAGAGGGTGGTTAGGAAACTGTGATGGCTGGGATTCCTGAGATTATCGGATAGCCCTTCTGTTGTTTTGTACTTTACAATAGAATAATGATGGAAAGCAGAAAAAAATATCTAAAGCTGAAGATGTACATCTAATTAGGAATTGGATCATAGTCTTATTTAAGTCATAAGATAGTAAAAGATGTATTAAATTGATGCTAAGTATAGGAAAAAAAGAAAAAATAAACAATTCTTATTTTCCAATTAATATTTCATTCACCCCTCACCATCTTTAAATCTCATATAACATTATAAATCCCTTTTACAATTAAATACAATTTATTTTCCTCTAAAGTTTGTTCAAGTTTTCACTGTTATGGTTTATATGATAAAATTCAATATTGATTTTTTTCTTTTGATATTCCTGACCAACCCAAATCCTTTTTATAATTTCATAGCCTTTTCAGAAACTTTATCTGGATGTTAAATAGCCAGCCCTTGTTTCTGATAAATAAAAATAAATTAAGAAAATATCTTACAACTTGAGCCTGAATCTGATACACTACCATCTATTTTTGTCACTTTAAAAAATTTATGTGGCGCTGTCTATATCACCAAGAAACATCTGAAAATAAGATTTTATTATAGGGTATCAAACCATTTTTTAAAGTTCAAGGACATATAGCCTTAGCATATTGATTTATCCACAGCTTATGTTGGTTTTATTTTAAGTGGATATGCATTAATAAAACATAACTGTGGTTTATCCCAAATCTTATCTTTTTCCTTCATACAGAAGAGAAGCAAAGCAATCAATTATTTTATATAGTTGTTAGTAGAGTTGTTAGTATATTACTCTATCATATTTGTAAGAAGTCCCTTGACAAGAAATTTTGCACCAAAATTGATAGTGCACTGTGTATAGTAGGTTATAATCTCTAGTGAAGGAAGTATGGATAAAATCAAACAATACTCAAAGGATGCTACATTGCAGAATGATATCAAGTGCCATATTCTGCATCCACACTTTTAACACAACTGATTTAGGTATATGTACCTGTTAGCAACAGGATAGCACAGTAAATTGTCCAAGTGACTCTGAAAGGAAATATTAGCAAGTGACTAGAATGCGGATGAAAATTTATTCAGTGATGAGAATAAAATATGACATATCCCTGGTAAATTGTGCTTTCTATATGTGTTTGCATGTGTGTATACAAGTTTGAATGTTGTGGCTGGCATTTTTAATAAACCTCAAAGTAAGTTAAAAAAAATACTAAAATTTCAAAAGGGTCCTGAACTCTAAGACACAGTAACTTTGGTATCAACATTTCCACAGATTTTGTATGAGCAGGAGGAATTTCTGGCTCTTAATAAGAATGAACTGAATCTCTGCTCTCCTTTGCTCTCTCTTTTGAATTAATTGGCTTTGGCTTGCCAAAATCACAGTGCAGACCATAAAGAATGAAAGGGCTTGACATGTACTATGTTTTCTCCACTGCATTAATTGAGCTATCAATGAGATTTTGGTCAATAAAATAAAACATGTTGCCCAGAGCACACGGAGAGAAGCACCAGAGAGAGTCAAATGCTTAGCAATACGAGGAATGTGAACACAACTTACAGCTTCTCCCATAAATCAATTCAAGTACAGTATGGTGTGTACGCCCTGTTGATCTAGTCCCTTAAGTCATTTTACAAATTCTTGGGCACACATAAAAGAATAAATTTCAAGAACTTGGTGTGTTTTTCTTCCCCTAAACATGGTGCTCTCAAACACTACTCTTGACACAATTCGTTGTGATTTCAATATCCATGTAGAGTGTCTCTCCAATACACTGGACTCTCAATTCTTTGATCTCCTCTCCTCCTAAGATCTTGTCCAACAACAACTTCCTTCCACCCCTCACACTCATGCTTATACCCTTGGTCTTAGCATTTCCGATAAATGTGACTCCAATTCTAATTTTAAGTATCCTACATTCAAATTACCGCCTATTTTTCCAACTCACTTCCTCTGGTGCCCTTCACCAATCTTTCTTTTCTTCTCATTGGGACTTATAACACATTGATTTTCACTAGTCTTCCCTCCCTTCACGTCTTCATTCCTCTCTTCCCAGCTTCCATTGTGTGGTCAGTTGTCCTCACTCCCTTGCACAGATGTTTGACGTCCTTGACCTTCTCTCATTCCCTCCTTCTCTCGTTTCTTCACACTCATCTCAATTCTGGTTAAATCCCACTCTCTGCTTACTCCATGTGTCCCCTCCATGGCTCAATGTGTTTGGAGGAAAAGACACACCTTGGTGACTCATCCCACTTAAAATTCTTGATTGCTGGCACAGTTGGAATCACGGAATCAAGAATCACACTGTGCACCCCTTGCCCATTCCCTCTTCCTCTTTCCTGGGAAACTGCTGCATACCTTCCCATCTCCACAAACCCCAAACACCTCTTCCCTTTCCTCTCTCTCACCTGATAACCTTTCTCACTTCAGTGAAAGGACAGTGCTCCATCAACACTCTACCTCCTTCCCGTTGCTAAATCTGATGGCTATTTCTCAGTTGATCCATCTGATAACTCCCTTCTCCTTGAAGCACTCTCTTCACTTGGCTTCCAGGACACAACATTCTCCTTGTTTTCCTTCAGCCTTGCTGACCACTTCTCCTCAGTCACCTTAGTAAGTAACACTTCACCTCCAGTCTTTTAACATTAGAATGCTCAGGACTCAGTCCACAGACCTCTTTTCTTTTCTGCTTTAATTCATTCCTTTGTTAATGTCATCCAGTCTCATGGCTATAAACACCAACTGCTGCTGATGACTTCTATGTTTATTGTTCTAAACTGGATGTTTCCCAAAATTCCAGGCTTTGTATCTACTTGCTCACTTGGATTTTTCCCTTGAATACAGATAGGCATGCCAATCTTTTTTTTTTTTTTGGTCTCTTCCACTTTTATTGATACATAAATGACATATGACACTGTATAAGTTTAAGGTGTATGGCATAATGATTGGATTTACATGCACCATGAAATGATTACCACAATGTTAAGTAAACATCCATCGTCCCGTACAGATACAAAATTAAAGAGAAAAATTGTTTCCTTGGGATGAGAACTCTTAGCATTTATTCTCTTAACAACTTTCATTAATAACATAGAGCAGTTTTAATTATATTTGTCATGTTCTACATTATATCCCTAGTACTTATTTATCTTATAACTGGAAGTTTGTACCCTTTGACTACCTTCCTCCAATCCCCCACCCCCAACTACAGATGCAATCTTGTTTTCTATGAGTTTGTTTTTTAAATATAATTGACCTATAACACTATGTTAGTTCCCAGTACAAAACATAGTAATCTGGTATTTCTATACATTTCAAAATGGTCATCATGATAAATCTAATTACCATATGTCACCATGCAAAGATATTACATGATTATTAACTACATTCCTCATTTAAATATGAACTGTACGTTTCATACCCATGATTCATTTGCTTTCTAATTGGAGGATTGTACCTCTTAATCTCCCTCATCCATTTTTTCCTCCCCTCCACCAAATCCCCTTCCCTCTGGCAACCACCTGTTTGTTCTCTGTATCTGTAACTCTGTTTCTGTTGTGTTTATTCATTTGTTTTGTTTTTCAATTTCACATATAAGTGAAATCATGCAGTATTTGTCTTTCTCTGTCTGACATTTCACTTAGTATAATACCTTCTAGGGTATACCCATGTTGTCACAAATGGCAAGATTTCATTTTTTATGGCTGAGCAATATTCCATCATATATATATATACATATATATATATATATATGTATATATATATATATATGTATATGTATATACTATATCTTCTTTATCAATTCGTCTATCGCTGGGCATTTAGGTTGCTTCCATACCTTTTTATTGTAAATAATGCTGCAATGAACATAGGGGGTACATACATCTTTTCTAATTAGTATTTTTGTTTTTCAGATAAATACCCAGGAGTAGAATTGCTGGATCATAGGATGGTTCTATTTTTAAATTTTGAGGAAACTCCATACTGTTTTCCATAGTGGTTGCATCACTTTACATTCCCACCGATAGTGCATGAGCGTTTCCTTTTATCCACGTCTTCAAGCACTTTTTATTTGCTGTCTTTTTGATCATAGCCATTCTGACAGTTGTGAGGTGATATCTCATTGTGGTTTTGATTTGCATTTCCCTGATAATTAGTGATGTTGAGCAGCTTTTCATGTTGTTCTTGGCCATCTGCATGTCCTCTTTCAGGTTCTCTGCCCATTTTTTAATCAGGTTTTTATTTTTTTGATGTTGAACTGTATAAGTTCTTTGTATATTTTGGATATTAACCCCTTATTGGGTGTAGTTTTTGCAAATATCTTTTCCCATTCAGTAGGCAGCCTTTTCATTTTGTTGACAGTTTCCTTTGCTGTGCAAAGCTTTTTAGTTTAATGTAGTCCCATTTGTTTATTTTTGCTTTTGTTTCTCTTCTCTGAGGAGACAGACCCAAAAAAAATATTGCTAAAACCAATGTCAAATAGCATACTGTCTGTGTTTTCTTCTAGAAGTTTTATAGTATTCAGGCTTACATTTAGGTATTTAATCCATTTTGAGTTTATTTTTGTATATGGTGTTAGAGAATGTTCTAATTTCATTCTTTTACATGTAGCTGTCCAGTTTTCCCAGCACAGCTTATTGAAGACTGTCTTTTCTCCCTTGTCTATTCTTGCCTCCTTTGCCATAGATTGATTGACCATAAGTGTGTGGGTTTATTTCTGGGCTCTCTATTCTGTTCCATTGATCTGTGTGTCTGTCTTGGTGCCAGTACCATACCATTTTGATTCCTGTAACTTGTAGGATAGTTTGAAATCAGGGATTGTGATACCTCTGGCTTTGTTCTTCTTTCTCAAAATTGTTTTGGCTATTCAGGGTCTTTTGTGTTTCCATACAGAGTTTAGAGATATTTGTTCTGGTTCTGTGAAAATTGCCATTGGTATTTTGATAGGAATTGCATTGAATCTGTAGATTGCCTTGAGGTAGTATGGTCATTTTAACAATATTAATTTTTTCAATCCATGAACACAGTATATCTTTCTATCTGTTTGTACTGTTTTCAGTTTTTTTCATCAGTGTCTTATAGTTTTCTGAGTATAGGTCTTTTACCTCCTTAGTTAGATTTATTCCTAGGTATTTTTTTAATGCTACTTTATATAGGGTTTTCTTAAATTCTCTTTCTGATTGTTCATTGTTAGTGTATAGAAATGCAACAAATTTCTGTATATTAATTTTGTATCCTGCACTTTACTGAATTCATTGATGAGTTCTAGTAGTTTTTTGGTGGAAACTTTAGGATTTTCTATGTATAGTGTCATGTCATCTGCAAACAGGAACAGTTTTACTTCTTCCTTTCTAATTTGGATTCCTTTTATTTCTTTTTATTGTCTGATTGCTGTCACTCGGACTTCCAATATTATATTAAATAGAAGTGGTGAGAGTGGGCATCCTTGTCTTGTTACTGATCTTAGAAGAAATGCTTTTAGCTTTTTGCTGTTGAGTATGATGTTAGCTGTGAGCTTGTCATATATGGCCATTATTATGTTGAGGTATGTTTCCTCTATACCCACTTTGTGGACAGTTTTATTATTATTTTTTAAATCATAAATGGCTGTTGAATTTTGTCAAAAGCTTTTTCTCCATCTATTGAGATCATCATATGATTTTTATTCTTCAATTTCTTAATGTGGTGGATTGCCTTGATGGATTTGCAGATATTGAGATCTATTGAGATCATCATATGATTTTTATTCTTCAATTTCTTAATGTGGTGGATTGCCTTGATGGATTTGCAGATATTGAACAATCCTTGTACCCATGGGATAAACCTCACTTGATTGTGGTGTGTGATACTTTTAATATATTATTGAATTTGATTTGCTAATCTTTTGTTAAGTATTTCTGCATCTATGTTCATCAGTGATATTGGCCTATAATTTTTTTGTGTGTGATATCTTTGGTTTGGGTACAAGTGATACTCGTAGAATGAGCCTTATGTAGGAGACATCCTATGGGGCCCAGCAGTGCATTGCCCCTCTGGTCACCAGAGTTATATACTCTAGGGCTGCCCTCTATGTAGTCTGCATGGGCCCTTGTGTTATGGCAGACTGTCTACAGTGGGTGTGTTGGTGGGTATGGCTGATCCCTGGTCCAGTTGGTTGCCAGGCTTGCCTAGTACAGTGGCTGCTGGCCACTGGTGGGTGGGGTTGGAACTGATATGGCTGGTTGCATGGCCCAAGGAACCCTGGTCCTAGAGCCTGTTCCCTGGTGGGTGGGGCCAGGTCACGAGGCAGCTGGCTGTGGACCCCAGGGGTCCTGGTGATAGTGCTGGCCCACTGGTGGGTGGAGCTGATGGGGCTCCCACTTCTTTCCTGACATAATATCCTACCACTCTCCCCTTCATCCATTTTGCTGCAGCCACACCAGCTCCCTTGCTGTTCTTGTATACACAGGCATGTGCCTACCTCAGGGTCATTACAGCCTTTTGCTGTTCCTTTTGCCTGGGAAGTTCATTCCTTCTACCTCTTGTAGATCTTTCTTTAAAGGTCAATGAAAGTCACCTTGAGCAATTTGGGTTCTTCCTCAAATACCTCATGACCTCTTGACCCTCTATTTTTCTCCAAAACACTTACATCTTCTAATATGTGTGTTTGTTTACTTATTTGTTTATTTATATCTGTTCAGTTTATTTACTTATTTATTTATATTTGTTCAGTTCCCCCCCTTAGAATGCAAGTGCTATGGGAATTGGGATTTTTCTTTTTTGTGTATTTGTTTGGTTTCAGTTATCTGTCCCTGACACCTAGAGAAATACATATATAGCAGGTCCTCCAAAACATTTATTGAACTAATTAATTAATTAATAAGATCAATTCTAATGTTAGTGTGTATATGATCTTTAAATATTACAGCCCTTTTGGAAAACAGTAAGTTTGACTGTGTTAACCTAGGTCTATGGCATCCAAATATGGAAATCCATGTTAAAATTTTAGGGCCACCTTGTTGTTGAAGGCAAAGAAAAACTTCTGGGTTTTCTGTATTTTTGTAGAAGGAATCTCCTGTGCACTCTTGATGACAATTTCTGTGCTGCTTTTTATAATTTCTGGGCTGCTGTTTTTAAAAATGCCTTGCAGTTTTTTTTATAGAGCAATGTTTCCAGTCAGAAACCTGCTAGCAAACAACATCTCTTTAATTGAGCCTCCTTTTCTTCACCATGGAGGAATTAAATGCCCAAGTTTCAGGCCACTGGCAGCTCTGGGACAAGGACTCAAGACCTCTTACTGTTTCTTTTTAGCTGTTTTAATTGTAACTGATTCCTCCATCAAATTTAAGGAAAAGTTAGACCCATTCAGCTCAGAACTCTAAGGGCAGACAAAGAAAATCAGTTCTTAGGGGAGTGATTAGGTGATGATGGCTTGTCCCTATCTGGGTGTGGAGTGGGAATAACATAATTCTGATCCACCAAGTCACTGGTCAGGGTAGCAGACTAAGGCTTTTAATTGCACAAACCAAACAGACCTTATGAAAAGAGTGACTATTTTTTTCTTAAATCATCTGTCTTGCTGTGACACTTTCCTTATAATTTGCTCTTCTCTTGTTTACAGACTTGTCCTCATTAGCCCTGTGTCCTCCTCCTCATCCTCACTTCTGGACCACTTGTGTTCATGCACATTAAATCAGAGGCAGCCTCTTGCTCTCTAGAGCTGTCTCTTTTCTACTTTTCATCTTGGAAGGTCTTGGTGCTTGGGGCACAGTTTGCCGGAGGGCTTTACCTAGTTCCAGCTCACTTTCAGAGGCATAAAACATGTTCTCTTGGGTATTTATTTCTCCCAAA
The DNA here is from genome assembly GCF_025265405.1 of Mesoplodon densirostris. NCBI lineage: Eukaryota > Metazoa > Chordata > Mammalia > Artiodactyla > Ziphiidae > Mesoplodon > Mesoplodon densirostris. The sequence goes on from NC_082675.1 coordinate 44,801,837, forward strand.
TGGCATTATTCCTCAAATTGCCACACACTAATAAAAAAAAATCCTAAAATATTGAGATTCATTATCTGCAGAATACAAAAATGGAGAAATCCTTTCTATGGGTCTTTTAGTTCTCAGTTAGACCCTGTCATTTGATTGCCAGCTGTATTTATTTTGTCTGCCTTGAGATCCTTGAGCTGTTGAAAATTGTTAACACTTCTCTGCCTTTAGGCTGAAAAGGATTCCTGTCCTATCTCTGCCTCTACTGAGCCCTGTAGACTGTTTTCATTCTTCCTTCTCTGTTACATTTGATTTGGGACACTCGTCTTTGGCACCTAAATCGCTACATCACAGACTCTAGGGGACCAAATTCTATTATTTGTAGCATCAATCCACTATCTCATGGGAGCCCTCCATATTGTACAGCTTGGTTTATTTTATGCAGGACAAAAGAAAGTCACAAAATTTCAGAAATACCGACATGAAAACTTTCATTAAAAGAATTCACCAGGATTATCTGATTTCACACCACTCTCTCTTCAACATCCTTTTCTGTCCTACGTCTCACCCACAGGGCTCTCACCATCCTCAGGGGTTTCCTAGAGGTATTTCATATGGGCCTGCTGGCTAACAAGAGATAGCTTACCTCTCTGCTTTCTCCAGTTAAACCACCAGATTTTAAAATTCATTCCGTGCTATGAAGAGTTTATCACCTTCCAAGGTGACAATTAGCTAATTTGTTATCAAACAACTCATTTGTGCTAATAAAAGGAAGCCACAGGAGACAGATTCTTGCACTCAGGGCCCTGAAGACCTCCTTGAGTAACAAGTGCATTTTAGTGAAAATCTTTCAGTCACCATGCCCTGCTTTTCTTTGACAGAACTAAAATTGGAGTTAATAGATAAAATAATAGTTTTTAGTATATATTCAACACTTTCTAACTGTTGAGCTCTGTGTTAAATGCTTTATATCATTTTTTTTGTGAAAAAAACCATCACAGTTACTCTAGAGGGATAACAACCATTCTAAAAGTCATTTTACTAATGAAAAACGAGATTAAGCGATTAAGTAACTTGCCCAGGGTCACACAACGAGTTTGGTACAACATAGCTTTTAATCCTCACAATTACCCAGTTGGCTGGTGCAGAGAATTTAAATACTTTTCCATGTGTCACAAAACCAGTAAGTAGCAGATCTGGCACTCAGAGTGAATCTTCTGACTTAAGATACTTTGGATTCTTCTATGATATCTATGTCTTTATTACATCATACTAACCTTGTGGAAAGTATTAAAGTACTTTGAAATCTGTTTAAAAGATGAGAAGGTTGTATCAGGTGTCTAATGCCACAGTAATGCTGTGTAACACTCAGCCACGTCAGTTATATACACACAACAACTGTTTATATTTGGCTCATGAGGCTGAGGGGGTTAGCTGGTCCCGGCTGGGTTGGCTTACTTGTCTGCAGTCAGCTGTGGGTCATCTAGGCGGCTCTGCTCATCCTGCCTGGGCTAGCTCATGTGTCTGGAGGTTGGCTGCCTGCTGGCAGACCTAGATAGTCTCCTCTGGAATGACTACAGTGACTCTCACTATCCTAGCTTGGGAATATTCTCACGGAAGTCTTAGAGCAGCAGGGAGCAGAAAAGCCCAGTCGTGCAAACACTTTTCAACCTTCTGCTTGTGTTACATTTGGTAAGATCCATTGGCCAAACCAAATCACACGGCCAGAGTCAGAGAAGGAGAGCCTTGCAGAGTTTATGGTGAAGGTTATGGATACGTGGAAAGGTGAAGAACTGCGTCATTTTTTGCAAACTACACCAAGGTCTAGGAAATTTTTAGCAAAAACAGAAAAGGAACCCAGTATCCTCTGAGGTTCTCTCTTCAAGCAAATTACACTCTAAAGAAAAAAAAAAAGTGACATTTTCTTTGCTTTATTGTCCAGCTTTTATATTACATATTGCCTAGTACATCAAGGTCTAGGAGTCCCATTTACTAAAAACTGAACATGTGATGTCTGGTGACATACATGGATTCATACTCTTAATTCTGAACCATAAAGTACACATCACATTTGAGTAGGGCCAAAGCAATGATGCCTGAATTTATAATTCTCTTTCAGATAGAGTGTTGGCCTAACTCACTTAGCATCTAGTGATTTTATGGTTTAGAAGTTTGTTTTTTAGAATATGATGCAGCTGTTCTTTCTGAGTGAAGCTCCATGGGGAAAGGTGGATAAACACATAAAGCTTCTGAAAGCCATCCCAGATCCCTCGAAGTCAGCCCTCAGCTTAATGTCTGGGTCAGAAGTATAACAAAGTTAGTTTTGGTAATTATTCATGACTTTTCAGAGACTCATGGTCCACATTCCCAACCTGGATTTGGTCCAATGCAACTTTATGAGGCTAAATTCTAAGCAGCATCAAAATACATGAGAATAAAAAGCTCAGCCTGGAGAACTGAGGCTTACAACGGGTTATACGTAAGGTTTTTTGTAGGAGCAATTAAGAGTGTTTTATTCCTTTGATTTACCAAAACACAAAGGCATTCAAAATCACTCAGTCTTTTTCCTTAATTCATGGGAACATAACAGTAAAGCAAATACACACAGGTGAAGTGCTCTGAAGCTAAATGAAATATGTAGGCTTGCTGTGCAAATCACTTACACAAATCATTAGTTCTAAAAACTTTTATTTCCCCACAACAATATCGTGGACTATATTCTCATCTGTCACATCTGTTCTTCATATCCTCGTTTCTACTTATTTCTTCTTTCCTCTGTAATTCTTCATGTCACTTGAGTGATACTCTTCCAATGGGCATTATGTCAATATCTGAAAGGGGTTCTAGGCTTCAGGTATAAGAAGGGGGTCTGGGGAGAGGGGAGGGTGAGGCCTCTTAGGAACGAATGTGTGCCTTTCCCCTCCCACCTACACTCACTGTTTTCCATGTGTGCCCTTCCAGGCCTGTCTGTCATCACTGTGGATCTCAAACAATATTAGGAAAAAATTGACTTTGGCTTCAATTTTTTCTTTTTACCTTGTGCTTTTCTCTTTTATCCATATTTTAGGTCACCATAACATTCTTTAGACTAGATTTATTAGAGTTAGAACTGGAGCCCAGGTCTATTTTGGAGGAAGAAGCCACAGAAGTTTTTGATGGATGTTAAATGAGGAGTCATGAGGGAAGGAGAGGAATCAAATACGCCTCTTCACTTTCTAAAATAGACAAAGGGAGGGACGGAAATATCATTTACTGAGATTAGAAAAAACATAGGAGGGGTGGATTTTGGTAAGAATATCAAATGTCCAGTTTAAGATATGTTAGACTTGAAATGATTTAGAATGGAAATGTCAAAAAGGGAGATTGAATACTAAGGTCTGGTGTCCAGATACGAGCTCTGACCACTTTTTTTTTTTTTTTTTTGCGGTACGCGGGCCTCTCACTGTTGTGGCTTCTCCCATATGCGGAGCACAGGCTCCGCACGCGCAGGCTCAGCAGCCATGGCTCATAGGCCTAGCCGCTCCGCGGCATGTGGGATCTTCCCAGACCAGGGCACGAACCCGCGTCCCCGGCATAGGCAGGCGGCCTCTCAACCACTGCGCCACCAGGGAAGCCCTGAACTCTGGCCACTTTATACCAAGATGGAGGGATCACTTTTTAAAATGTTCCTCTTTTATATATGACCAAATTATTTTCAGTAATAGTTCTGATATGAAGCAGTTAATAAAAATAACCAGAAAAAGTACAGGGAGACATTTCTTATCGAGTATTTGTATTTCTAGTAGACAAAAAGAAAAAGTAATGGAACAATACTTTTTAATTACATTAAAGTATCTTGAGAAAGGTAGAATAAATTATACCTACCTACTGTTTTGCAAACATAATGGATAATGACATTACAGTTTCTGTTTTTGAACCTTTTCTAAATTTCTCAAAGGTTTTATGAAAATGTGTCTTTATCACATGTTTCATTCAATAAATAGGACAGCAAAATTTGTCAATATATCTTCCCCCCTAGATAATTGGAGAATTCTTTTTATTCATTTTATTTTCACAAAACTTCTTTTACATGAAGCAAAAGATATACAAAGATAACTTTAAATATAATGATAAGTTCAGGGTAGATTCATAAAAATCCCATTTCATAATAAATTCTAGAAATTACAATAATGTTCATGTCTTTGTTTCTTCCGGATTGATTCTAGTGGTTTTGAAATATTTCTGCAGTTGAAAACCTGCAAGCCTGAATTAAAACATCAAGTGGTCACATAGAATGACAGAACTGAAATAACTCAAGTTCTGTTTCTTCATCTTTATAATTACTGTGCTATCACTGGTTATTTGGAATCTACTATTTAAAAGCAGGAATATGTTGTACCGTTGGATTTGGAGAGTGTATGAATCAAGCTCAAACTGTTTTTAACCTTTATGAAATTAATCTTGAAACTGACATGTCTAGGTGACTCCAGGTACATCAGGGGCTGACTGTATAAGAGTTTCCCCAGATAATTTCCATTAGAATATATTCTTTATTAAAGGGTATGAAATTAAAATGTACTAGTTTGAAGCTTACACATACATTATTGAAACTCAACAATCATCATAGCAATTGTTTAGAACTTAATCCATCAAGTTTTGTTGGTTTGTTTTTTTTCAGAGAGGAGTATTTTATCACTGATGTTTAAAATTTCCAGTGAATGGTGATAAATAGCTGACTATTAGTCTGTTTTGTAATTATCAGGCAAAGCATCTCTTTATTGTCTGCATCCGGGGGCAAATTCTCTGCTGCCACACTTTTGGTTTGTCACTGGATTGCTAATGTAAATTTAGGGGGTTAACAAATGGTAGATAGTATTTAAACTCGTGGGTGTGATAGGAATTTTACAAGGGGAAGTTTTTAGTAGAACAAAAGAAGCCTGGAACAGAATCATGAGGATCTCAAAGTTTAGTAGCAAGATGGAGAAAAAGACCAGAAAAGAGTGACTGGAGAAATAAAATAAATATCAGAAGAGAAGGTTATCACTGAAACCAAGAAAATAGAGTATTTCAAGAAGGAAGAAGTGGTAATATCTGTGAGATTCAGATGAAAAATCAAATAGGAGGACAGTTGAAGAAGTAACCATGAATTTGTAACATGGAGGCAACTGATAACTTTAGGAAGAGCAGTTTCATTAGAATATTAAAATTAAAATGGGTTTAAGTATAAGCAAACTGTAGTCTCTGGTAGGACACCTAGAAATCCCAATGAATTAACAAAATGGAAATTGTTGAAAACAGATAACTCTTGTTCATTTAACAAGATCATCACACAGAAAATCAACATACAAAACTCTACGGCTTTGTCATGCAACAACACCAATTAGAAAATGTGATGAAAAAAATCTATTAACAGCTACCTAATACATAGGTATAAACCTAGCAAGAAATATGCAATACATGTACAAAGAGATATATAAAATTTAACCAAAGGACATAAAAGAAGACTAGAACAAATGGGGCAAAATATTATATTCTTGGATGGGAAAGCATAATGTCATAACGTTCTCAAGTCTCCTCAAATTAATCTGTGGGTTCAAAGCAATACAACACCAACATCCTGACAGGATGTTTTTGTTTTGTTTTCTTAAAGTGATTCTGAAGTACATCTGGAATATAAAATATGGAAAATATCCATTACGCGTTTGAAACAGTACAATCATAAGAGACATGCTCCTAGCAGATCTCAACTTATACTATAAAGCTACTATAATAAAAAATGGTTTTCTTGGCACAGGAATAATAAAATTGACCAGTGCAACATAATAAAGACTCTGGGAAGAGACTTAATATATCTATAGAAATTTAATGTGTGGTTAAGTGAGCACTTCAAATCCGTTCTGAAAGGAAGGTGTGTCTGACACCACTGGAGCACTGCCCTACATCCTCTTGGCTTGACCTCTGATTCCAGCCCAGTGCTGGGGCACTGCTCTGCACAGGTTTTGACCTCCTTGCTATCAGCTCCCCATCATAAGTATGTGCTACGTATCTCTTGCTTCCTGTCCTGGAGCTTCTCTGATAGTCCCACGTGAGCACACTTGACCATGATCCACACCACATGAAGAGGGATGGGAGTTAGTGGATGAATTCTTCTCTCTTTTGAGATTCAATTGAGTCACATGCTGTAAAGCACCTCAGAATGTCCCTCACTGGGTACCTAGTCCCCTGAAGCTGTGGCACACTGGATAATACTTGAATTGACTTTCAGTCCTTCTCTGTTGACCCCCATCCCTTACTCCTGCTCCTTGAGGAGACACTCTCAAAAAGTAGATAACCTCTGTTCCAGACTCTGCTTTTGGGAGAAACACAGATTAAGATGGACCATGTAGTCAATGGTGTTGAGAAACTGCCCTATAGGAAAAAGAATAAAGATGTATCTCTATACATCAACAAATTCCACAAAAGTTAAAAAGTTAAATGTAACAATAAAACCAAAGAAAACATGAAAGTATTTGGAAACACTACCCAAGTGGAGGCCCACTCTTCCACTTCCATTTTCTCCTGTGCGTCTTTTAGCCTCTTTGTCAATGTGGTTTCATTTGTTCTATCATCCAGATATTTGTCAAAATATCATGTTTGCTAAAGGGTTCTTCTCATTTTTAGTATTGTTACAGATTTATTGTCTTCTATATATCCTCCTTGTATTGCAGTTGGATTTGGGATAGGCAGCTGAAATAAATGCAGGTATTTAGTCTGCCATTTGAACCCATAATATTTCCAATTTTGCATTAGTTATATATTTTGTTAATAACATAAAGCTGTATTAAAAAGTCTAATATGAGAGCCTCTGACAAGTAGAATTGTATCAAACTATGACTATTTCTATTCACTAATTAAGCTATTTTCAGTTGTTCTGCTGAGACAAAAATGTCTCCCGATATTGCACAGTCTTTATTATAGTATTTTAGAGCTGGTAGGTCCTAAGAGATCATTGAGTACCTGGATAGCCAGCTTATGGCTTTATGACCAAATTAGTCTATGCTTCCCTGAGAGTCTGTTTTAAAAGTTACATGAATTAGCATTCATGTGCTAGTAGGCTAGCAGTTCCTAACGATCTACCAATACCTAATTAAATTAAATAGTAAGTAATAATTATTATGTGGTTTAATACAGTGCAATAAATTTTATAAAGAACTTATGAAAAATTAAATAGACATGTAAAAACCACCACATACATTTGGCTGATGCTTTAATTTTATGAAAAAGTCTACGCTAAGCAAGTATACTCAAGGCTCATCATTACGTAAGTTCATATGGTTTACATTTACCTAGATATCTGTTTAAGTGGCTTGTCTTTAAACATTTTATATTCCTAATATGTAATCCAAACACTTCATTTAAAATTAGTCAACATTGTGGCTTTGAGAGCAAAAGATTTTTCTCGGATCTCACTTGTAGACCTGTTCTAAGGTTCTCATTTTCTCAACTAGAAAAAAAAATCAGGAAAATTTATTTCTTTCTTTATCTAGATATAGATGATTTTGAGTGTCAAGTGAGTAATATTCAATTAAATAGGGAAAGGCATAGGACAATTTAGGCTACACAGTTTAACTTTTTTATATATTGATATTTTAGAAATTATTATAGAGTCAAAAGAAGTTGCAATGATAATACAGGCGGAGGCCCAGGACCTTTTATCCAGTTTTCTCCAATGGCTACTTCTTGCATAACAATGGTACAATATCAAAACCAGTAAATTGACATTAGTATATTGTGTAGTCATAGTTCTATGTCATTTTATCACATGTGCAGATTTGTGCAACGACCATTGCAGTCAAGAAAGAGAACTATTCCCTCACCATGAGGATCTCCCTTGAGTTACTCCTTTACACTCATCCCCCCTTCTCACCCCACCAACTTTCCTTAACCATACCTAACCCCTGACACCCCCCTAATCTGCTCTCCATATCCATAATTTTATCACTTTGAGCATATTACTCAAATGGAATCACATAAGAGGTGACATTTTGAGACTGCCTTTTTAAACTCAGTGCCTAAGAACCATCCAAGTTGTCGCATGTATCAAAAGTTCTTTTTATTTATTTGATTTTTCCTTGGTATGGCTCTTTTAATCCCATGGTATGGATGTACCACTGTTTGACCATTCATTCATTGAAGGATATTTTCATTTTTCCCGTTTGGTGGCTATTGAAAATAAAGTTGATATGAATAGACATGTACAGGTTTTGTGTGGATATAAGTTTTCATTTCTCTGGGATAAATGCCCAGGAGTGAGACTGCTGTGTTATATGGAAGTGTATGATTAATTTTTTTTTAAAGGAAACTTCTTAACTATTTTCCATACTACATTCCTATTAGCGATAGGTGAGAAATTCATTTTCTCAGACTTTTTGCCAATATTTGGTATTGTCACTATTTTTTACTTTAGCTGTTCTGATAGGAGTGTAGTCATATCTCAGTATAGTCATATCTCATATTCACTTTGCATTTCCCTGATGGCTGGGGATGTTGAACAATTTTTCATGTACTCATCTTTCTATCCATAAATCCTGTTCTGGGAAATGTCTCTTTATATCTTTTGTCCATTTTCTAACTGCATTATTATTTTCTTTATTGTTGAGTCTTGAGAGTACTTAAAAAATTTTAGATATGAGTCCTTTGTTAGAAATGTGGCTCATAAATATTTTCTCTCAGTTTGTGGTTTGTTACAAGCTACACCTTTCACTCTTTTAACAGAGTCTTTTACAATGCAAAAATATTTTAATTTTGATAGTGTACAACTTACTAATTACTAATTGTTTTTTGGGTGAAGTCTAAGAATTCTTCACCAAGTCCTAGGTCCTGAACATTTTTTCCTATATTTTTCTTCTAAAAGTTTTATAGTTTTATGTTTAATGTTTAAATCTATGATTCATTCAGGTTAGTTTTTGTATAAGGTGTGAGTTTTAGATTAAGCCTTATATTTTTGGCTATGAACACTCAACTGCTTTACTCCCATTTGTTGAAAAGAATATCCTTACTCCATTGAATTGTTCTGTATTTTTCTTAAAAGTCAGTTGACAGTATTTTTGGATAATTTCAGGGTTCCCTATTCTGTTCCATTGATCTAAATGTCTGTTCTTCTGCTAATAATCTCACCATCTTGATTAGTGTAGCTAATAAGTCTTGAAGTTGGGTGGACCAATTCATACCATTTTCTTTTTCTTTTCTTTTCTTTTTTTTTTTTTGCGGTACGCGGGCTTCTCACTGCTGTGACCTCTCCCATTGTGGAGCACAGGCTCTGGACGCACAGGCTCAGCGGCCATGGCTCACAGACCCAGCCACTCCGCAGCATGTGGGATCTTCCTGGACTGGGGCACGAACCCGTGTCCCCTGCATTGGCAGACGGACCTTCAACCACTGCGCCACCAGGGAAGCCCTCTTTTTCTTTTTAAAAATTGTTTTAGCTATTCTATCTAGCTCCTCTGCCCTTCCATACATTTTACAATAATCTTGCATATATCTCAAAAAATCTTGCTGATATTTTGATAGGAATTGAAGCAAACCTGTTTATCTATTTAGGGAGAATTGGCATCTTTACTATGTTCAGTTTTCCAATCTATGAACATGCTATGTCTTTCCATTTATTTAAATCTTCTTTGATTTCATTCATTAAAATTTTATAGTTTTCAGTATATAAGCCCTGCACATGTACATTAGATGTACACTCTTTCTTTCTCTCTCTCTCTTTCTTAGCTACTGTAAATGATACTCTTTTGGTTTCCATTTCCATTGCTAGTAAATAGACACAATTGATATTTGTATGTTGATCTTATAAATTAACGTATGACACTGCTAATTTCACTCAGTTTTATGTATGCCTCATGGTAACTACAAAGCAAAAACTTACAGTAGATACACAAAAGATAAAGAGAAGGAATCAAAGGATACCACCACGGACCACCATCAAAATCACAAAAGACAGTAAAAGAGGAAGAAAGGAAAAAAGGAACTAAAAATCAACCAGGAAACAATTAGGAAGATGGCAATAGTAAATCCTTAACAATGAATAATTACTATTAATGTGGATTAAACCATCCAATCAAAAGACATAGAGTGGATGAATGGATAAAAAACCAAGACCCAGCTATATTCTGCTTATAAGAGACTAACTTGAGATTTAAGGACACATACAGACTGAAAGTAAAGGGATAGAAAAAGATATCCCAGGCAAATGGAAATAAAAAGTTAGCAGGGGTAGCCGTATTTATATCAGATAAAATAGACTTTAAGTAAAAAACTGTAACAAGAGACAAAGAAGGTCATTAGATAATGATAAAGGGATCAGTTTATCAAGAGAATATAACAATCATAAATATATTTGCACACAACATTGGAGCACCTAAATATACTAGGCAAATATTAAGAGATCTGCAGTGAGAAATAGATAGTAATGTAACAATTGAGAGGACTTCAGTACCTCACTTTCAATAATGAATAGGTCATTTAGACAAAAATCAGTAAGGGAATATTGAGCTTTAACTATATTTGGACCAAATAAACCTAATGGATGTATAAAGAATATTTCCAACCAAAAGCAATAGAATACACCTTCTTCTTCAGCCTACACGGAATACTCTCCAGGATAGATTACATGTTATGTCTCAAAATTAGTCAACAAATTTAAGAAGGTTGGAATAATATCAAGGTCTTTCCTGACCACAATGGTATGAAACTAGAAATCAATAATAGGAGGAAAAGTGGAAAATTCACAAATATGTGGAAATTAAACAACACACTCCTGACCAACCAATGGATCAAAGAAGAAATCAAAGGAGAATCAAAAAATATCTTTAAACAAATGAAAGTGGAAGCACAACATATCAAAACCCATGGGATGCATCAAAAGCAGTTCTAAGAGGGAAGTTTATAGCATAAACACCAACATTAAGAAAAAATCTCACATAAACAACTTAACTTTACACCTAAAGGAACTAGAAATAGAAGAACAAACTAAGCCCAAAGTTATCAGATGGAAGGAAATAACAAATATCAGAGCAGATGTTGGTCAAAGGGTACAAACTTTCTTTTATGAGATGCATATGTTCTGGAGATCTATGAACAGCATGGTAACTATAGTTAATAGTAGTGTTTGTATACTTGAAATCTGCTAGGAGAAATAGCTTAAGCATTCTCACCCCCTACACACAAAATAGTAACTGTGGGAGGTGATATGTGTGTTAATTAATTTGATTGTGATAATCATTTCACAATATACTATATGCTTATCAAATCATTATGTTGTACACTTTAAATATATACAATTTAATTTGTCAATTATACCTCAATAAATCTAGAGAAATTTTTAAAAAATTAAAAATGTAAAATTTTTTTTTTTTTTTTTTTTTTTCCTTTTTGCGGTATGTGGGCCTCTCACTGTCGTGGCCCCTCCCGTTGCGGAGCACAGGCTCCGGACGCACAGGCCCAGCGGCCACGGCTCACGGGCCCAGCCGCTCCGCGGCATATGGGATCCTCCCAGACCGGGGCACGAACCCGTATCCCCTGCATCGGCAGGCGGACTCTCAACCACTGCGCCACCAGGGAGGCCCAAAAATGTAAAATTTTTATTTGATTCTTTTTTTTACCTTTTATTTTTATTTATTTATTTATTTATTTTTTTTGCGGTATGCGGGCCTCTCACCGTTGTGG